>NW_024723833.1:4667370-4889445 GCF_018991925.1 Homarus americanus | reverse complement strand
AGTTCACTTACATATATGTTAATACTGTACCCTTTACAGTAGTATATAGATGTTTATTGTGTTTAGCCTAGTAAAATACTGTACAAATGATTTTTCATTGTTTAGTATTTGATGTTTGCAGGTGATATGTGGTTAAAATGAAGGCTGGTGACCCCATTCTGAATGATGAAATTGACCAGTCAATAATAACTGGACTGGGCCGGAATTCCAACTTAACTGTTGATGATGACTGTATTCTGGATATGGCTGGCCCACCACAGGCTACTTCCACAGTGGGAAATAAGAAATCAAGGTTAGTCTTGAAATTTGATCAACCTTTCTGTTATGAAGATTAAGGTCTTAAAGGCACTAGAGTTACAGAATTGTCTTCAGTGATGATGTACTGTACAGGTTCGTATAATTTTTAATTTAAATTTCATGGTTGATATTACTCAATAAATTTCAGGTCAATTTTGTTATATTTTTAAACCTCATGCACTGGCTTGAAGTTAGTACTGTACATACAATATTAATTTGCTCATTTTTGCTGCTTTTTTGGGCTGAACTGTGCCGTCCACTCTTGGCATCACATCGCCCAGAGGATGGAATGAGCTACAGTTATTTCGTACCGCATTACTTAAATGTTTACTACAGGTACTGTATTGTATTTTAGGATGTGCCGTGTTTCATTTTCATTTTTTATAATCATTTTTTGTTAATATTTGGCATATACATAGTACAGAA
This sequence comes from Homarus americanus, assembly GCF_018991925.1. Classification (NCBI taxonomy): domain Eukaryota; kingdom Metazoa; phylum Arthropoda; class Malacostraca; order Decapoda; family Nephropidae; genus Homarus; species Homarus americanus. Next base: position 4,888,722 of record NW_024723833.1, on the reverse strand, counting down.
TAACGAATGACTAGAACCTATTCCCATTTACTCCATGACAAATCTGCCTCTGACAATGAAGTTTACAAGAACGAAGTGGATTTTATGAATATATCCACTTTGTTGCCAGTGGTATACTTACACAGTAGTATTTTGGTTGTACAGTAATTGTTATATACCTACCTGCTACCAATACATGTCTTGCTCTTTCTTTCTTTTTAATATTAACTCCATTCCATTTCTAGAAATATTTCTTGACAGTGTAACCAATTCACAAAATTTTAAGATTGCAGTTTTAACAAACAGTAACTTGGTAACCATTGGTGCACAGTACCATACATTACAGTACTTTTCCATTATGCAACCGGCCTAGCAACAAGATGATAACATACAGTACCTGAATATGTAATGTAAGCAATGGCTGGTTGTATAGGTGTATATAATACATAAATATTATTAGTGTTAGTGTAACTTCACATGGACTAGTTGTATGTTGTGTGAAAAAATGTATCATTAAGGCTTATACAGCACAGTCTGTACTTTTCCGTGACATCTTGAGCCTACAAAGAGACAAGGGCATATTTCCTTGGACACATTTTCATGATGGTATCTACTACTGTATGTAATTATCCATTTCATGAAAGCCTTTTAGTGTCAAACTTTATTGTTGACAGATACCTCAGAACATTGATGTCTTCATTATAATTTATGCAGTTTTTTTAATCCATTATTACCTGTGTCTTCAACATTCCTTGATCTTTCACCAAATGATATATATATTGAAAATGATGTTGAAATTGTAGTAGCTACTTGGCATATGTTGCAGTATTTGTAAAGACTAATTATTAATTCATTATTTTATTAAAAAAAATTCACTTATGTACACAGAGAAGACCTAGCCAGAAAATATTTAATTGCACTGGAAGAGGCAAGTGAGGGCTTCTCAGATGGATCTGGACAGTTCAAGAATACTGTTGGTAGCTCTCAGATTGCCAATAAGGATCATTCACAGTCTCATCGGGTCAGTAAATTTTTGTGTAGATGATGTTCCTGTAGTATATTTTAGTAAATTAACTTTGTGTGATTGAATTACAGATACATAAGGTATTTTAATGCTTTTTTATTTTATTTTTCTCAAGAAATTTTGGCTGGAAAAAGCATTAAAACAGCAACTGAAATCAAGGGTGCTTGTAGAGTCTTGTAAACCAGGCACCAGTAGATCCAAAAAATGGATTTTTAGTTAAATTTTAAAAACTCAGATACAATATGTATCATTGGTGCAATAGAGTAAGGATTGGATGACACAATATGCTTCATTCTTACTCCAGAGTTGAAGAAAAATAAGGCACAGATTATGTACACTGTACACAACCAAAACATGATAATGTTCTGTTAATGCTATGTTAAACAAAGGTACCGGTATCAGTTGATTGGCTCACCATAACAATGAAGTGACAAGACCAGATTATTCTTAGATTCTACAAGTGATGTATGTCTCTAGACTTTGGATTTTTGCTTGGAACCTCTCTAGACCAGAAATTTATTAATTTTCAAGTCAATTGAGAGGGAGTGGTCTACTAGTTAAGTTTGGGTTTACGTAGGGAGAGTTACCTCACCTCAGGTCACTACTGTACCTAGTCCTATAGTCTGCTACCAGTGTGGAGCAAATCTGATCTGGGTGTGGGAAAAGTTGCCCATAAGTAGGGATTTCCTGGTTGAGCATGTACTATACTTTGCTGTGGGGGCAATAATGAGCCCCTATAAATGCTGAACATCAGTCAGTGTATCAAGAATGCTTAATAGATGCCATTAAAAGAATTAAATTTTGTACGATATCAAAATGAATATGAGCACATGCATTTTAGGCAATTCGTATGTTTGAATGTGCTCTTGACCCAAGCTGTCCTAGGAAAAAAGATTTTAAAAAGTGTGTAATGGATTTTAGAGGATTGGATTTTAGAAGTTTGACTAGTTCTTATATGGAGCTTTGGACACCATATGGAAATGGTGAGAGGCAATAAAAAATCATTAGAATAAACATACTGTCTCTTATTATATAAATAAGATTTAAACTTCCAACATGATGCTTCTGATACTGTGCCTCAAAGAGAGCTCAGGTTCTCAACTGGCTCAGCCATGTTAATATTGTTATTATTATCCACTCTGTATCTGTGTTTTTCTGGCTAAATAAACTGTTACAATTCAATTCAAACTGTACTGTATTGTTCTAGCTTTGATTGACAATTGAGTGGAATAAGTGAGGTTGTTTATTAGGTATCTGTGAGTGTGTCTGTGAGCTTAAATAAAAGATGATGAATTGCATCATGTATTAAAAGGAAAAGAAATTAATATGTACAGTAAAAACTGTTTAGAGAGAGAGAAAACTGTGTCAAATGAAGCAAAGTTTGGGAAGTGTATAGGAACTGTTGAACCGACATAAATGTATTATGACCATTTTTCACACTTGTGTGGGTAAGGTGAGGTTACTCTGTGGGAGTAAAGCATAGATTAGCTGCAGAGGAAAGAACTTATTTAAAAGTGATAAAAATTACATGTTTGAGACGAATATGTGGAGTGAATAGAATGCAGAGAATATGGAATTTATACAGATGTGGATGAAAGATGTGATAGATACAAAGCTGTACAGGGTTATCTTGTGTGATGAATGTATAGAGAGAATGGGAAGTGAAATATTGGTATAAGATACATACCGTATATACCGTGTAGTATAACGAGTTTTAAGACCAAATTTTGGGCAAAAGTTGAGTCGACTCTATAACGGGTAATAGTTTAGGGTTGAAAAATATTTACCAGTAACTACCAGTAAACAATGGAACGATGCAACAATGCACCACCGCTGTGAGTGTCTGTACAGTTACGTCATCATAGCAAGCCCAAGTAGCCAAATGCATGGTATGGTATGCACAGGAGTATGTAGAACATAAGTATTCATTTTTAAAAGTTTATTTATAGATACATAAATTTTTGTTAATTAAATTTGAAACATCAATATGATGTGAGTCAAGTCATCTACACACAGTTGCCAGTTTTAAAATTTTCCTTTTAAAATTTTAAGTTACAAAGTATTTCTTTTCCCAAATCGTTTTACAATACTTTAGGTAAAACAGTATACTATTGTGCAAACCCCACAGAAAAAAAATTAACAAATGGAGACACCAAAATGTAAAAAAAAATGCTGTCTGACTTGCAACACTGTTGGTAGGGTCAGGTGGTTCTAACGGTACCTGCCAGGACCCGGTAATCAAATTTAACAATATCTAACCTCAATTACTGTAGTTTATCTGATGTAGGCAATATAGTAAAAATACCAGTTAAAAGTGAGAAATTGGAAGAGAATAAACAAAAGAAAGATGTTGGGCTATTTTTGGTAGGGCTGAGGGAAAGTACCAGCTGTTTGGTCTTTTTTGGCGGAGAGTCACGCAAATATCGATACTAGTATTTGTTTGGTGTTCTGTATTTTTAAAAATGAATACTTGTAAATTAAAAATACCGTAACATTGTATTATATAAAATCTTGTCATATTTCTGGAAAAATAAAGCAAGAAAATAGAATACCCGGTAAACACAATTTCAACGTCGCTAAAATTAAAAGCTGCTTAAGAAGGGCGATGCAAACACAAAGCCTCCACGACCAGGGCTCTGCCGTATCAGCTAGACGGTACACGTGTTTTTGAATCGTTTTCAGTTAAAAACTTTTTACATCACAAGTGAATTATGATAGAATATTATTGTAATATAACAGTTTTTAACTGAAAACCATTCAGCGATTGATAACATCTTTTGAAGCGAAAAGCGAGTCATTGTTTTTGTCACGATTTTATCACTTTCCACTGAATCGTACGTCATTTCAGCAAAAATATTACATTTCCATATTCTCAGAAATAAATAGTAGTTTTGCTGAAGCGTGTATTTCAATGTAAATTGGATAGACTACATGCAGAAAACAAAGAATTTACCTAACCTTCCGATGTTCAAGATATGTTACTCGTATTTTTAATAGTTTTCGGTTAAAATACTGTTATATTAGTGATATTCTATTCATACTGTGGTTGATATAATACCTTCACGGAAATGTAATATTTTTGCTGAAATGACATACGTATTACAGTGGAAAGTGGGATAAAATTGTGATGAAAACAATGACTTCGCTTTGTTTCGTTCAAAAGATGTTACCGTAATCACTTTTCGAATGGTTTAGTTAAAAACTGTTGTATTACAATAACATTCCTCCTAATTGACTTGAATAAATACTTGAATGAAATATACAATATTTTTGTTGAAACTACCAGCGTTTCAGTGTACAGGTTAAGTGATAATAAATGGTAAAACAAGTTTATAGGATAGTGTTTTCTCTGAAGGTTTTGTTGTTCCTTTACCCTCAAAAACTTGGGTGGAAGCCTATAAGCGAGGAATATCATAAATTAACGATTTCTTGGTCATAAAATGGGAATTAGAACCTATATACGAAGGGGTTATAGGCAGTATATACGGATTCAAAGCTGGATGACAGAAGGGAAAGGGGAAGACCAAGGAAGAGATGGAAAGATGGGGTGAAAAGTCTTGCAAGTGAAAAGAAGGGCATACAAGAAGCAGCAGAGCTCAGTTAAAAAGAAATGGTATCAATTAGTGTTTGGGAATACTAAAGCAGCTAGTGAATGGATGAAGATGGATTAAAGGAGAGAGTTGTTTGAATCAAGCCCCTCCCCCAGCAGCATGGAAGAAAGAGTTTTAGTATTAATGTGATGCTTTATTTCATTTTATTTTATCATTGCAGACTGTACTGGAAAGTTTGGCAGTTTCTGAAAAACGGATACATAGCACACTCCAAGGAAAATCTTTAACAAGGGAGCCTTCCTGCTTTGGGAGTATGTTGGATGTGCCACTTATCAATATAGACAACTTGAGTGGTGAGTTGAGACAACAGTATACAGTATCATGGACTGTGAACTGTCATTGTTAATCATATAAGATCTTGTAGTCGGGATTTAAATTTTTTCTTTTTAGAATTCCTTATCATTTAATAAAGGTCAATATTTTTATCTAGAAAAATTATCCCCAGACGTATCCACCTCTTTGCTTACTGAAGAGTAATAACTTTTTCATTGAATGTTGTGGATGGTGAAACACGTGAATGAGCAGGTGGATTTATCATGCGAAGTAAACTGTTTGTATAACAATAAAAGACTTAAATTGTGGACTGCCATAGGAGGCCAAGGCATCCTGTAGTGCCCAAGAGCATGAGTATTTAGGATGTATTTGGATTTTGATATGTTCATTATAGGAAATGAACACAGAAAAAGAGTGAAAACCCTAGAGGAATAAAACAGTTCTCTCACTCTTAAGTTTTAGTGTGAGAGAGACGACTAAATTAGATTGTAATTTTTATGCCATAATGGCAGGTGAACAGTAAGTAAGGGAGACACAAACACAGTGATGGTAATGTCATTGCTTTGGTCTTTTTGATTAATTTTTATATGGTCAATGTACTGTAAAGGTCAGTAAACATTGATTAGAATTTGAAGTTCCATTTTTCACTCATAGTGGCCGGCACTACTACTGTATGTGCATATTCATTGTACAAGTACAGATATCTCCAGTTATTAGCTCACTTATTTAGATGAATAGGGTTGATCCATATGTCATAGAAGCTGGATCACTTGATGGATGTAGTTGTGAAATCCATAGCAAAGGGCTGAAACATCATGAGTCAAATTTTTCTGGAAAAGGTTGATGCAGAGTTCAAAGACGTCTTTTACCACTCAGAGGTTTATTGGTTGAGCAGAGGGCGAGTTCTGGAATGTCTCTTCAAGCTGTGAAATGAAATTTGAGCTCTTGAAGGAAAAACAGCCAGAATTGAAAACAGAAAATGGGAAGCTTGTTACAGCTTGCATGTCTGATCTTGTATGGTTGCTGGATCTCTGGTTTCTAGCAACTTAACACCTTGAATATCAGAAATTATGGATTATGTTCACAGTTTCCAAGGCATCATCCCTACTTGTTTGTCAGCAATGTAAGAGAAAGACTGAAGGAAAAATAGCACCCCCAGGGGGACAAGATGGAAGAGTATCCCCATGTATGGTTCTCATATGGTAACTGATGCTGATGGAATGTGCTTACCTCGTCTAAACACCGTCTTCATTCGCTACCAGACATACAACTCAATTTGTGGTGGACTGAGTCACTCTATGGAGAGGGTAAAGCGATGCCAAAAAGTTAATCCATCAGCCCTCTCGTGACTTAACTTTTCGAGAGACTGTATATGTAAAACCTTTCAAAATCGTTGGGTCTACTTACGAGATCTTAACATTCATATCAGGCATAATTATCACTCGCCTGCCAGGCAAGTGATATTTCAGTCTGACCTCGCCAAAGGATTTTCAGTAGCTCCAATGATATCTAGGTAAAATTAAAAAACTGTCATTACAGTATATGTTTCACAATCTATTCCTTAAGTCAAAAGTTGTCCTTCAAAATTTCTTGGGAATAAGTATAAAGAGTTCCTCACTCTAAAGTTATTAGGGGAATACCAAGTTCAAGAAGTCTCTAAGTCAAGGTCAAGTGAAAGCTCTGTCTGAAGCACAACTGCTTTATCAATAGTTACAGAATTTTTTGGTGAAACTCGGTATGAGTACAGTATGTTCCATCACTAGATAAGTACAGTGTAAATTTGTAAGTCTACGTCAAAAGCCTAGCACACCACTGAGGGTCAAGGTTCCAAACTTTTACCCGAGCAATTTTTATCAACAAAAGTATTTTAACCTGACATTACAAGGCCATATGTTATCACTTGACCAGTGCTGATTACAAGATGCAAACCGTATAAGGTTGATGTCATATGAACAAAGGGCAAAATGATGGTTTGAGTATGTTAATTGTACAGGGGTCCTAAGTTACGAAGGAGTTCCGCTCTCTGAGGATGTTCTTAAGTCGAAAATGGACGCAAGTCGAAACACGTGCAATGTGCATATCGTGGCTTAGAACAATGTTTAAATTCCCACTATTTCATATCCTTAAGATTATATACATCTAAAATCACTTAATTTAAGAGAAAAGAAATAGAATAAAAAATACAGTAACTTTAAAGTATAAAATAAGTCCTCAGGTAAATAAAATACTGTAAATTTAAAGTTTAACCCCGTTTGTATTTGCGGTGTTTGTAAGTCAAACGTTCTTAAGTTGGGGACCCCTGTATTAGTGACGATATATTGATGAAACTTTAAGTATTTCATTGATAGATATGTATTCAGTAAAATTGTCATACAAATTCACAATGGCTCAGCCTGTACGTGAACAATGCAGATACTGTATGTCTTTCCATAAAAAGGTCCTTTTGGATGGGGGGACTATTTTAATATGCAAAGAAATTAATATACTGACACTGAACATTTTTAAACTAAACGTGACCTAACTTCAGTCAGCCAATTTAAACTGAACCGAGCATCTATCAGCCGAGAAGGAGGCAGCATAACATAACCCTAATTTACAAAATCTTATAAAATGAAACCTGAGAACTCATAAGCAAAGAGAAGTAAATATAAAGAGTACACAGAACAGTGCAAAGTTTAAGCTAATTGAAAGTTATTAAATAAGATGCCACCTAATCTAACCTTAGTCAGTCCACATAAACTCTTTGAATTGAGCATCTGTTGGGTTGAGAAGGAGCAGCTGATTGAATTTTTGTATTGCTTGCATAATTTAATCTAAATTGATAAAATTGGACCTAATTACCGTCTTCATAAGTAAAGAAAATTTATTAGAGCCAGATATGACATATTCTAACATTTGTTGGGCCATTTAAAATCTTTAAGTAGAATTCCTCAGGATGGGGTGGAGGAGCTAGACGAGTTTACTTATTCTGGCTATTTATGTACAGTATTATTATGCAGGTAGTCTTTGATTACCTCAGAGAGTTGTGGCCCTGCTTTACCAGTTATTCCCAACGTGCTTCAGCATGCCTGATGGCATCCAGGTCACACGTCACCAGAACTCTACCCATCCTCTGGTCTCTGCTTCATTTTCTGGGCTGTATTTTTATGAATTATTCAAAGCACATGTTATAGTGTTCCTAAGATTGATTTCCTTACACAGGAAAGCAGTGAACTACACATTTACAGATACAGGGTATTATGATCCATTTGAAAGATATTACTTTAATCTGTCATTATATGAGATCATGTTACTTTATTTCTACCATTGACAGTTGTTTAAAAATACATTGCCAAGTAAACTCTCCGTTAGCCGGAATCCCTCAAACCTGAACTTCCTCGATAGCCAGAATTTAACTTTTCTTGGAAAATTATTCCCAAAGCCAGAATTTTCCAGAAAATTCCAGATTTGGGAATGATTTTCCAAGGGGCACAGAAAATTCAAGAAAATTTTTCCAGTCACCGAAATTCTGGGTATGGGGGATTTTGTTCTGAGTTTGAGAGATGATGTATGTAATGTGCAATTTCTGGAACTTCCAAGAATATTTTTCCATTGCCCAGAAAATTACGGAGATGAGGGATTTTTTCGCTTAAGAGATGAAATAATTCTTCAAAGTGGAACTTCCGATAAATTTTTTCTGTTAATTAAAAAATTCCGGGGATGAGGGACTTTTTCCGCTTTTGGAGAGTCGTCTTGTTACCCAGAAATCTCTCATTCCCGGAAGTGCTCTCAGACCGGGTCCAGCTAACGGAGATATCACTGTATTTATTTTGGTATTATTTCACTAGTTGCCTCTAAATGCCTTCCAGTACATGCCCTCCTACCTTAGACAAGCACACCTTACACATTAGTATGATAATCCCTTGCTCCCTAATCACTAGCTTGGGAATATTATCCTTACCTCTTCTGCTACATTCACCCATTTCTACTCTTTAACCTCTGATGTGTTTACTATTCTTATGTTATATATTCACTTGGCAGGTTTGTCAACAAGTAGGTTTTTAGTCGACCACACCAACTTGTCAACTGGGGAAATATCAAAATGTCAACTGCAGTGAGACAATTCTATGTGTGTGATGCTAAAAAACAGGGTATGTGATATTCCTTTTTGTTATTTTGATTATCCCTCATTGTTTATTCCTCTCAGTATATCATTTATTGAAGTAAATGTTTACCTTAATGTTATTTTTTCATGATTGAGGGGTAATCAATGCAGTCTCTATTACAATTCATGTTCAGATCACATATCATAAGTATATACCATAACTCAGAAAGCTAAATATCCATTATTACATATCATTTATATTTCCTCATTATTATTAATTAGTAGATAATAGTTATATCTCAAGTTTAGATTATGTAATATTCAATATTTCAGAAGAAAGGAAAGACAAGTTGATTAGAAGTCCTCCACCTGAAGTTGTTCAAATAGATAGTGATACAGACTTATCAGGAGGTGAAGACTCTGATCTCAGTCAAGGAAAAGTTGAAGATTTGCTCCCATCTGGTAAGAGAACATAATATTGAATGTTTGTAAAAGTATCACTATGATATTTAATGAGATTATATTTCATGGACCTTGTTGTGGAAGGTGATTACTGTAGCAGAACTCACATTGTAGTTAGTGTGACTGAGTGTAGGATCTATGTTACTTTTGTTTTCATCCACCCTACATCATAAGGAAAAAAGGGCATGATGAATAAAAAAAATATATATACAGTGACCCTCGCTTAACGAACACCTCGGTTAACGTAATTTCGATTAACGAACTGCCTTCCATAAGGATCTTCAATTCGGTTAACGAAAAAAATTCGTTAACCTAACTTCATTAACCGACCTCAACATGTTTTCGCTTGCACTGACCGCAACCAGCTTTAGTATCAGTCCGCCACATTAATCGGTTCTAGGGCTTAAATTCCTTACTATTTTGTAAATATCAAGAAGTTTATACTATTCAATTTTAAAAGTTTAATATTCAATTTTTTAGTCATTTTAACAATTATTGAACAAAATTAGTAAAGTGACTAGTTTAATGCGTGCATCCAGCCTCTTAACACAGCAAACAGGCGTCAGTCTCTCTTGTTTTCACTGGAGGTAACATCTTGCTTGAGACTCTCTTCAACTAAACGCTTTTTTCTGTGTTTCCAAGCATATTGGTCATTTTGAAATATATTTTATATATTGACAATATATAATGCAGTGCAGCTGATTTAAAGAAAATAATCTTGAATTAAACCAGAGAGCTAAAATTTTATGGGAATGGCACCATGGGGATTTCTCTTCCACCCCATTGCCTCTTCTTCCTTCTCCTCCACCCCATTCTAAATCCCATCATCATCATCATCATCATCCAGGAGCCATACACACCTCAAAGTAAGTGAACTTTTCTACCATTTTTGTTGAATTTAGGAAATTTTCGGTGAGCTGGAACCAATACCAAAAACCCATTGAAACAATGGTTTCGGTTAACGAACGTTTCGGTTAACGAACGACCTTCTGGAACGGATTGAGTTCGTTAACCGAGGGGCCACTGTATACAGTACACTGCATCCCATTATGGAAGATAGTTGTTTGTGTTGATTTTGCTCTGAATCCCCTCAGTCCTGTTTCATTTTTCATTTTTAACCTCTGCACATCAGTCATCTCGTCTCTTAAATACCCCTTTATCATTCTTTCCTGTTGTTCACCTGCTTTCAGCTTCCTAGCCAGTAAATGTAATTTTATTAGGTTTAGTTGGGACTTGAGTTGGATGATTGACTGATAAATCATAAGCTTCCAACCCTACATTACACCTAGCATCCATTTGTTTGTATAAGTTTCATAAAAATTTTAGTTCATCAATTATGTTATTGGTACTGTATTTGTGAAGAGGTACCTTTTTTCACTCCTTCAAACCTTTTCTCACTACGGGTATATTACAGGTCAGCTAGAATTGAAAGTGTACATATACAGTACCTGTAAACACTCATGCACATACAAACTTTCCCTTTATATTCATTCTTATTGCTGTAATAAACCTGTTCTGCTATGGTACTCCCTTACCACAATAAGGCTCACAACAGTATCTGATTTACCTGTTATTTCACACAACCTGGCACCACCCACCACCAGCACATCCATCCACTGATGTCACTCAATGCCATGCTTTTTGGGCATTCATGCATATCATTATGTCTAGGATGTCTGGCCCCTCACTTCTGGTGTATCCTTCACCCCACCCTTCCATCCTTCTTGGGTTTCTCCCTAATATCTACCTCCAAATTATACATTCAGAAATTTAAAAAATATTGAAGACAACAAGACAAGGTTTACAAAAGTAGTCAAGACCACATTCAACTTCAGGAGTTAGGAAAGCTAGCAAGTCTGCAGTGGAACACCTGAAAAAGAAATCATAGCTATTGAAAATCAGAGAGGAGATGAAATATTCAGATAGTTTTTGTGGCTGTTTAATTATGACAGATTCCATGACTCTTAATGGTGATTGAAGTGAGCTGTGGGGTGATAAATAGAAGGAGCAGATATTATGTCCTGAGGCTTTGTTTGAGTGTAGACTGGAAAGGACCGAAAACACTGTGGCTATAATTTAGGTGGTTGCTTAGGCTGTGAAGAGTTTTAAATAAACTCTCAGCTAATGACCAAAAAGATTTGCCATTAATGGGTTCAGAATAAATGGATTGTGTTGTGGATTTTATTTTGGGGGCTAGTAGAAGTACCTGTAGTACAGTATATTCATCATGATTATGAGCAGTAATGCAAATGCTTTATTTTTCCCCATAATTTTCATTGTCCGAAGGAGCTTTATTTGTGTTTGATTGACCTTCAGCAAGAAAGTTTGAACCAGAATTAAGCGTCTGGTTTCTTTACAAATACAGATGAATTGTTTGTGAAATGATGCCAGCAGAATTGAGGTTACAGGTGGAGGTGTGGGAGAAATTTTTAAACCATCCTATTCAGCGAAGACAAAATACCAGATGCCTTAAATCAGGCTGTGCAGATGATGGACATTTACTTGTCCCAGGCAAGTGACTTTTGAATTTTACTTGCCCAGAAAATTTTATGAAAAAGTTAAATAAACATTTTAAAACATTAAAATTTATTGTGTGTGTCAACTCACAGATCACTTGTGTCCATCTAAATGATGTCTGTGGCAGTAACCGGTGTCATATGATGTTATAACTCCTGTCACCTCACCTCGCCTGTAGGGTATGTGGGGAGGCAGAGGCAGCACCTGTGATCACCTACCTTAACTATCACTCTCCCCTCATAATCATGTGAGGTCATAACTCCTGTCATCTCACATGTACAGCAAGGAGGGGTCATGCAGCACCTGACAAATTCCCATTTAGGTATCTTCCCCTCTGAATATTAGATTGTCCATTGGGCAAGTGCCAGTCATGTCTTGGAAGGGAAGGAATTTAGTGAAGAGGAGAGTACAAGATGTAGAAAGAAGAGAGATAAGGAGAATCATTCAGAGAAGAGAGAGCAATATAAAAAGTGGATGTTTTGTGAGAAATGTTTGCTCTGTCACCAGGATGATCAGGTAGCTGGAATGGTTATTTGATTAACTGGGTGTTGTCATTAAGAATCAAATTATTATGCAATGGTAAAGAGGTGCTTTTTAAAGGAACTCTTTTTGCCAATATTATTGCCACTGCAGATATAGATGAATCCTTATTTTTCTCAGGTTTGGATGGAAAGTATTTGCAACACAGTCTTGATATTATGAGGTGTCAAGATCCTCACATGTCTCAAGATAGATCTTATGCACTCTCTACTCACACTGAAGCTAGTAAGTCACATTTTTGTTAAGTATTTCCTTGTTTTTTATTTTACTATGTCATGTTGTCTTTTCCTTTTTCTGAAGTAAATCTGTAAAATATTTCTCAAACATTTCTATCCCTAACAATATCTGTCATTTATCATTATCATCCTGGCTATCATCGCCCTAACCATCAACATTAGCACATGATTATCGTCATCTCACTCTCTTACTTTTTCTGATATTCAGTTTTTCAGTGTTAGGTATTAGTAATCTACACTTTAAGGGAATGACAAAATAAAATTTAAATTTTTTTGATTAGCAGGTGCAAGTAAAGCAGTTGGTATCTTTCTTATAAGAAAGAAGACAATGTGGAAAGGGTTGTCTCATTAAACATAAGGTTATATAGCTACAGAAAAAAAATGGGAATAAAGGAATCACGAGTTAGAAAAGCATTTCAACATGTAAGTTAAATTATTAGTATTTGAATGGAGATCGGACACAGAAAGATGACATCTGATTACTGCTGAAGTTCAGTTTGTTGTAATGCTTAATTGGATCGATTGTAGCAGAATTACAGAGCACAGTGAGTGAAGCATGGGTGAGTAAGTGGGCAGACAGGACATATTATTAATGTTTGACTGCTCTGTTTAAAACTGAAGTATCAAATAATTAAGTTCGTTTGTAGAAAGTTGTGCACAAATGTTGATTGAGAGAATGTAAAATGTAGCTATTACAATATTGTTACAGACTTGTGTGAGTAAAGAAGGTAGAAATTTATATAGTTTGTGTGGTCTAGATATACTATAAGTTAGAAATAGCATTATCACTAATTCAATGGATAATGGGGAGCAAATGAGGAAATAGAGTACAGGTACAGTAATAACTCAGTTAACCGGAATCCCTCAAACCCGGAACTTTCCGATAGCCGGAATTGAAATTTTCTCGGAAAATTATTCCCAAAGCAGTTTCCGGAAAATTCTGGCTTTGGGAATGATTTTCCAAGGGGAGCATTTTCCGGAAAATTTTGAGAAAATCTTACCTGTACCTGGAAAATTCCGGGATGGGGATTTTCAGGTTTGAGAGATGAAGATGAGGCACATTTTCTGGAAATTCATTGAAATTTTTCGTTATCCGGGAAAATTCGGGGATGAGGATATTTTTGGGTTCAAGAGATGATGTACTGGGCAATTTCTGGAACTTCCAAGAACATTTTTCTGTTACCCTGAAAATTCCGGGGATGAGGGATTTTTTCCCGGCTTTGAGAGTCTTCTCGTTACCCGGAAATCTCTCATTCCCGGAAGTGCTCTGCACCAATTATTCCAGCTAACGGGGATATTACGTTTGATTTCTATAGTACTCTTGGTTTGGTTGATAATATAGGAATGTATTGAAATATCAGGGAAGGTTGTTAGGCATGTGGGCAAACAAAGGGACAAGACAAACCAGTAACACTATGTGAAGATGGAGAAGATGAGATCCTGATCAGTGTAAGCAATGAATGTGAATTTCTTGAGAAGAAGAAACTGTTTGTGTTTGGAGGCCTGATGCTGAGGATTGAAAGCATAATTAAGTGGGTGGTTTGTAAAATCCATGTGTATTGTAGTGTTTGATATTTACCAAGGGAATGAATAAATGAAGGTATATCAAGAGAGCGCATGACAAAGGTGATGGGTCAAAATATTGAAGGTGCAGTAACAAGAGAAGGTTCATGAAGATATGTATTAGGGTCTGGGTTATTCAGTGACCGTACTTACAGGTACTTTGCGAGTTCATGTTATAAAACTATCATACTATTTAACCTCTGAAGGAATGATGTGAAAAATCTTAGGGTAAGTTAATGGAACCCTTAATAACTTTTTTCAGAAGGGTGGCATTCTGATAGTACAGCATGTGATGTGGAGGGCTGGATTGAGGGTCTACCATCCACACTTCTTCAACCTCAACACTCATTGTTAAATGAATGCAATGAGAAAGAAATTGACAGCCTTTCAAAATTGGCTTCTCGTGAGTGGGATACTAGAGATGAGGTCCTCAAGACAGCCAGTTTTGATGATGATTATGATGATGATGCCTTTGTTAGCAATAAGGTAAGAAAGAAATGTACAGTATTAATGTATTCCTTTGTTTTATAAAGTTTTGTATATTTTATGAATTTTAGACTTAAGACTGAGGAATTGATAGGTCAGTGAGAATCAACATAGAATGACAAATATTTTCTAAATACAGTACAATACTAAAATTTAGAGATATACAAAATATTTTTTTTATTTATTTTTTTAGTATAAAAAGGAGCATGGGACTGGTAACCTCACCTTGTATTCAGTTAGGCCCAATAAAAGAAAGAACAGCATCTGATCTTGTTCAGGCACTTTACATACAAAAATGACCTAAAAAATCAAATGTCTCTTGGCTTTTGATTCTTTCAAGTCTAAAGGATAAATGAAGTGTGGCAGCCCATTGCTTTGAGAATTGCTCTTCATTTTCTTCAACGTGGATGGAATTTTTTATGGTCTTGATATGTATTTTGTTGCAATAATTACATCATTATATAAAATGGCTAAAAGCTCTTGCTCTAAGTAGAAAGAGGATGTAGCAATGTGAGAGAAGAGCTGAAGAGAACTACACAGTGAACTAGCTGTATAAAGAATTATATTTTGTAACAGCAGTAAAATTGCAGTCATCTAATATCTTTTGTCAGCAGAAAAACTTGTTTGTGACAGACCATCAAGATGGCTAAAAGTATGAGTGTACTTGAGTTTAAGAACCATTTCTCTTGTTCTACAATGACTCCTTCCTCTAGGGAGCTCCCCTGTAAGGAGATGGCTATGACAGAAGAGCCACATTGTCACTACATGCCTCCTATTATTTCTTCTCCCTCCCCTTTTTGTAATGTTCCACCTTTCCGTCTCAAACTATTAGTGGTTTCCCTCAACCCAACACCCCTACACCAGAGGTCCCCAACCTGTTGCTCATGAGCACCACTGTGCTCCCTGATAGTCTGGCAGTGCTCTTCTACAGTGCTTAAAATTGTGCTCGCAAGCATTAGTTCTAAATTTTGAACATTAGAACATCACTTTATAACTCCTCACTGACAGTTATCAAGCAGAACTGCCCATTGTACTACAAAATACATCACTGCTGCCAGTGTCCCATTAA
The DNA here is from genome assembly GCF_018991925.1 of Homarus americanus. NCBI lineage: Eukaryota > Metazoa > Arthropoda > Malacostraca > Decapoda > Nephropidae > Homarus > Homarus americanus. Next base: position 4,872,878 of record NW_024723833.1, on the reverse strand, counting down.
TTTAAGTTTTAAATATTATACAGAAAAATTTGTGTTGACAATTATGTTTTAGAAGTTTAAACGCTGCAAAAAAGAAAATAACAGTAATGGATTTTGCAGAGGAATCATCAGTTCTGTTCAATGTACATAGGGCACTGAGCTGATGGCGTGATCTTTTACATGACCAGTTGACACAGTTGTTGGATGGAGTACACACATTCATTGTATGGTGCAGTTGTACTCCCTTGAACATTAAAAATAAGCTGGGTACTCGTCAGATTAAAAAGGTTGGGAACCCTGCCTAGACAATATCTACTATTCTCTCTTGCATCCTTCTCAGCAAATCAGTTTTCACCCAGTCCACTGCTCCAAATTTACTTCTTACATTTTGATATTCCCAGATGCAGCCCTCAGATAAATTATCTCTTTAATTTGAATTATAGTGCATTCTATCCCATTCTAAGTCCATGTTTCAATGCCATAGATTAAGTCCCCTCAGTCAGGTGCTCCATGATACGCTGAGTGTAGAGTGCCTTGAATGTAGAGATGACTTCCTGGTCCATGGGTTGCACCAAAGCCGTGGTGTTGGGGGGGCAAAAACACAACTTTAATGTTCTTACACCAGTCAACCATAGCTGGTGGATGACCTAGTGCATTGTCGATCACCATCAGGGCTTTATCATCAAAATTATTTTCCTTATTATAGCGACCAATGCGACCGGACACATAGTTGAACGTAGTCGTGCATCACAGACCTGTCACCCGCCTTGGTTTGAACGCCAGACGACAGGAAGTTGTCCCTTCACAATCCCCCTCAGAACATGGGGTGTTACAGACTGGTACATAAGAAGAGGCTTTAACTATAGGTCACCGTCAGCCTTTCCACCAATCGTTAGAGTGAGGTGGTCCTAGCAACTTTGAATCCCGGTGCGGTCTTTTCCTCCTCAGATATGTAGGTCCGTCAAGACATTTTCTTCCAGAAGAGTTCAGTCTCGTCCAAGTTGAAGACATGCTTAGGACTGTACCCACCCTCCTTAATTATGGTTGCGAGAAATGGTGGGAACTTCTCTGCTGCTTCATGGTCGGCTCTAGCTGATTCTCCTTGTATTTTTAGGTTGTGGGTTGATAAACGTTTCCTAAATCTGTTAAACCATCCACGGCTAGCACTGAACTTGGGTACATTGGGTTTATCTTTAGTTATATCTTTCCACAGCGATCTTGCCTTTTGTTGAATCATGCATTGCGATAAAGGTGTTTTAAGGCGCTGGGCCTGGTCGTCAATCCACGTGCTCAACATCCGCTCCATACTCTCCATCTCAGCATCACAGAACTTCGTCACCTTCGTAGCCGTCAGTGGTGTTGCAGACCCGGCCATCTCCTTGATCTTGTCGGCACTCTTAACTATAGAATGCACGTGAGGGAGCCAAGCTGTGCATGCGCCCAATCACTGACGTTCCTTCTCGTGTTCATGTCTTTTTGATATCAATTTCGTCAGCGTACCTGCCACACGATCTCTCAGCAACATTGCTGGGGTTTTAGTAACTGGTCGCTTAGGCATTGCAAGATCACACAAAACACATGCCAGTCCGTGAGAGACTGAGGCGGCGGGAGGCGTATAGCAGAGGAATCGTCACACACACTGTCCTCGTTATGGTTTGGTAGCGATTCAAAGTTTTGCTTTCGTAAATTCCTGAATAAACGGGGCAACCATTGTGAATAGTGAAAATTAGTAACAATAAATTGATTGCGGATAAACGGAGTTACGAATACCGAGGCTATGAATAACGGGGTTTGCCTGTACTGTACAACACAGACTATATGTGAAAATGGTAGTAAATGAGTGAACAAGTTTGTACAATGGCAGCAGAATGGACTAAGAGTCATCATGCAAGAGTTTGAGGAGAGATAGGCTATGAGATACATCACCCATTCATAAGCATCCCATGCAGTCACATGACAGTAGTGGGCAGTTATATCTCACGAGCACTCTGACCCTTCCACCCATGTGCCTGGCACGTCCTTCAGTAACATGATGCAATCTCTTGGTAATTCTCTTATCATGCTCGGAACAGAGAGAGATTTTCTCATAATTTTATGGAAATGCGCATGATGCAATCCTTAGAAATTCATTCCCATTCTAGGGGTGGAGAATTTCGGAATTTCTCAATGCATAAAAAATCTAGCTATTGGGGAGTTCTGGGAGTCTAAGATTGTGGCTAATGGGGTGATTACTGTACAGTGAACTGTCGAAGATTCTGACCCGGTAAATCCGGATTTCGGAAGATTTAGACAAAATTTAGGGGTTCCGTGGGATAAGAAGCATTCCCAAAACAGAGCAAAGATCATCTTAGGCCCGTGTAACTAAGATGTCAGCGTCTGAGACACAGTGCTGGCAACAGGAAACATAAACAGTTGTCAATTGTTGTTTGGGGAATATTATTTCATTCACTCTAGTAATGATAGAATGTTTGTTATTATGTTATAAGTAGGTAAATGCATGGTTTATATAATTTGTTTATCGTTGTGTCCATCACCATTTTCAAATTAGACTAGTACAAGATATGTATTTCTCCCATGCGTATTTGGATCATAAGCCTGGCAGGGGAGTGAGTGAGTGACCTCTAGTTAGAGCGTCGTCTGCTATTGTAACTCTCTGCTCGCTGCCATATTTCACTTGATTTACTGTTAATATTAGTGTTCACTGATATATTAGTGCTTAGTAGTGATTAATCATGGCATTGTAGCCAGGTTAGACTCGTCACTGTAACCATCAGGCTTCTGGGCCAAGCTGTCAGGTGTTATGGTTGTTTTTCACTCGTATTTTTGGGTAGATATACTTAACTTTCTTCATTTATTTTTACTCAGTTACATGCATACACCATCCTACATACCGGTACTGTACATACATTTTGTGAAAAAAGTAAAAGAAATAATTGTCTTACGGGCAAACACGTAAAGGAAATATACATTTCTTTGCACACGAGTTAGTTGGTTCAGTGAGGGAGCAGGAGGAGAGCACAGTGTGTAAGGGGTGGGGAGTGTTGCTATGGAATCGGTGTCCCAGCTGGTCTCTGTCACTATGATGAAGCAGGGAGTATATACAAATGGCGACTGTGTTAAACTTTCATTTGGCTTTTATTTACTGATTTGGCTTTACAGTATTTTTTGTTGTACATTAACTTATTTATTTGTATTAATTTTATTTATTCTTCTATTTCCTTCTACTGTATATATTATTTTAAGAAAACTATGGCTACATGAGGAAAATACTGCACTGTACACACAAAAGTTTTTTATAAATACAGTACTCCTTTATATGTTGTAAAGTACGGTACTGTATTTTTTGGTGTTGTATATAATTTAGCGTTTTTATACATTAAGTACATTCGCAGAAGATACAGAAATTGGCTTTTTCAGACAGGTGCCCCCCCTTTAGTCTGGATCTTTGAGGGTTCATTGTATTTACATTGCAGTATTTGTATGTATATAGGATATATTTGTTTTTGTTTGGGCAGGGTTGTACTCTAACCTATGCTAAATTATGGGATTAGGACTGCTCTGGTTTTCAACAGATCAACTTAAACACAGGGTCCAGGAATGAAACTTCGGGACTGATTGTACTCTACTGTATAAGAGTTTTACCTTCTTGCACTCCTTTTCCTCCTGAAATACATGGTGGCAGTGAAGAGGAAAACACACATACTCACACACACACCTGCCAATTTATTTGTTGTCATTTTATTATAACTTTAACAGATGAATATAGAATATATTAAATGGTTGATTTCTCCTCCAACAGGTTCGGTTTGATGCAGGTCAGATTTCAGCTCGGTCAACAATTTTTGGTAATGAGCTGGAAGAATCAACTACTATCCACATCATGTAATTCTCTGGGGTCTTTTGGTGACTGTGAGCAAATTGGATGAAAATGACTTTTATGATGAAAATAGGTCAGTGGTTCATATTTCTGCATAACAGCACTGTATACGGATGGGGATTTATCTTCAAGTTGCAGGCATAGAATATTCCTTTGATTACTTCAGTATACAATTTCTGTGGGATTTGGATACATTGGTACAAAGATTCACTGTGTAGACAGTGTAGGAAAGTTAGGACATTTGTAAGCACTTAGGTGTCTGTACCTTGATTCACCCAAAAGAGTGAGAGGAGGAGATTTTTCAGATATTATTAGAGTTTTCTCTTTAACCCGTCATGAAATCAACTAATTACTGATTGAGGACATTTGATCCTCCTTGCTGATGCAGTTCATGACCAATCTTGGTCAGTCATGTTATTTTAGTCTTTGTTTTATAGAACACATTCACTTGATTATTCTGGAAGCAGAGTTCAGTTGTTACTGTTATTGAAAACTAATCAATTCTCATTGGGTTTTGTTGCTTGAGTTGACTGTGACATAATGTATGCTAGTTTAAAGTGCTTTTACTCATGTTTCAGGTCTTGTTTCAGAGGGATTCAAATGACTGGTTTAAGGCAGATCAGGTTGAGTTGGCCAGAGAGTTTGAGGAGAGGCATTTCATGCACCAAATTTGGATTTCCTGGAAGAAGAAGAAAGGAAAACTGTGAAGCATTCAAGTTTATAGAAGAGGATGCATGCACAAATAATCAACTTGACTTTTTCTTGTTTTCTGGCATTCATGGAGTTGCAGAAATTACTGTAAGGTACATATGTATGATTATGTTCAGTTGTCTTTTGGTACAGTATCTCTTTAGCTTTATTGTGGTTATCAGGAATTAAATCACAGGTGCCTCACACCCATGTGGCAAATTTTAGATAAAGATACAGTCTTAAAACTATTTATTCCTGTAACCTATTTACATGACTTTTTAACAAAAGTATAAGTTAAAGATGAATTAAACATAATAGAATTAATTGAAGCGTATAGTATTATTTAATATTTTATGTTCCTTTGATTTTAACACCAAATGAAGTCAATTTGGCATAGATTTAGCAAATGGTTGTTAAATAATCAGGAACCATCTCATTACCAAGATCTGCATGAATTCCTCCAGCGGGCGGTACTGAGGAGGTGTTGTATGTTAGTACAGGGTAGCTTGTCTTTCAGTGAGTTTCAGGCGCTCAAGCATTTGTATATTCTTGTACACACTTTGTAGGGAGATTTTTTTGCAGCATGACAAGATGGCATGTCTTGCAGTTAGTGCTGAATCATTTGTTCTGACACATCTTGAAGGTGGTTGTGAAGTTCTTTCTAGGCCTCCCTGGAGATAGTTTGGAGATGGAACATAATAGGTAGGAAAATTGCATGCTTGATCTTTAATTGTTGCTATACCTCGTGGGGTTCCTCAGGAATTTTTCATCTGTTAGGGCAGGATGTTGAGCCTTTTCCTCACTTGACATGTTATTGGGACCTGGTGTCTGTTCTGAGGGAAAAATTGGGCTAATATGACTTTTGTGTTTTTCTATGATCAGAATGTGGCATGACCTCTTGCAACAACTGACCTTGTGGAAAACTAGCATATATAGGCCCAAGGCACCACTGAGTTGGCAGAAAAAATTGCACATAATTTAACTGGGCTTTAGTTTTGAGTGTAAAATGCCTCCATTTATGTAATCAGGATCACTATTTTTTGAAGATAAATGCAGGAAGGGTTTCATCACATATCATAATAATGGGTATTTTGCTTGAACTAGTCAGCACTGATATGTGCTTACATAAAGCGGAGTTCTGAGTCATCCTTTTTAAACAAGATTGAGGAGATCTATTTTTCCCCTAATAACTCTGGGAATGAGTGTGGATAGGTGAAATAAGAAATTTTATGGTCATTACAGTATTGCCTCTCTCTACTAAATAATTGGTGAGCAGCCAGTTTAGTATGGAGAGAGTTTTCAGTATAAAACTCTGAAAAATTAATAAGAGGTATCCCTCGATGATCATTCACTTTAGTATAAAATTTTTCATCCTTTCTTGTTTAAGCGATGATCAGTTTTGGTTTAGCGATGTTGACTCACTGGGAAAATATTTTTGGTGGGATTGGAGATTCTGTGTTCCAAGTGTGCAGTATTATAACACTCTAATGTGGCTTAGAAATAAAGGAAATGTAATACTGTATAAAACTATAAAATAAGAAAAATGAAGAGCATGTGTGTGGGAAGTGAATTTATGTATTGAGGCATTGAGCTGTAACTTGACCAGCCGCCTCTCCCTCCCTATGTGACTTCATGGCATACAGGCAGCAGCCACACACATCTTTTAGTTAGCTTGGTGAATCCGACCGAACAGTTATCGTTATGTATACTGTACCAATAAATGTGAGAATAATAAAATAATAATAAATGAAAAAATACTGCATTGTCATTTGACATTGTTTCACATCAAGGGACACAAGACAGCGAACATTTGACAGATCCCCTATACCCCTGCTCCCCGCTGTGTGTGTGCTACCCTTTGCGTAGAAATGTTTCTGCCCTTATGATTTTTTTTATGTATATTCTGTATGAATGATTGTGTGTGCTTATAACTGAAAAAAGGGAGGTGGGGGAATTCGGCTGAGTATATCTACCCAAAATACAGGTTGAACAATAACATAGCTGACAGTGCAGCCTCACCTGCTCTGAGTGCTACTGGGCGGCCGAATGGCTACATAATTACAGTACATGCTATCTCAACCCTTATAATCATGAAAACATGGGGTAGATAACAGGGACACACCACACATGCTGACTGGCTGAGTGCCTGACATCACGTTATTCCGTGCAGCTGGTTGGCTATGCTTGCCTGTATATTACGTTAGTCTGGCTCTGAGGCTCCCACTTGGTAGCTTATCCGTGCTGACCGTAAGGTCAGGAAACATTACCTTTTAAATAAGAATCTGGTCTTTATTCTAAGTCGAAAGGTTCCTCGTTACCATCTGATAGGGTAGAGAAATGCTTGGCTCAGGTGTCAGTATGTAAAAAAAACACCGTACATTGTTTCCAAACACTAGCATTAAGGGAGAATTTGAATTCTTATTGTTTATTTATGTGGGATAAACCACCAGCCATCATCTGGGGACCACATGTTTAAATGAAATAATAAATTTTAATAAATAAATGTAATTAAATTTTTTTAATATTATTTTTGTGTTTGTCCTAGGCCTTAAGTGGATCATCAGTCCTGACAAGAAGTTAGTTGGTCCTGGGAACAAGATGCTGGTGGAAGATTACTTAAAATCACAGTGAAGCTTTAGGCTCCTGGGAGAGGAGACAGAAGAAAATAGGTGAGTTCTTTGCTCTCATTATATTAAAAGGAGTGTATGCATGTGTTTGATGATTTTGAAACAGTTTATTTCGGCAGAAGAAAACGAATACAGAATCAATTAAAAATCATAATATTAACATGGTTGAGCCAGTTGAGAGCCTGAGCTCTAAGCGCACCTGATATGTATACAGTACTGTACATTTATCTCAAGGAAGTATTATGTAACATGTAGTATCATCTGGAATAGTACACATAGCATGGTGGTGATAAGAACATATCAGAATGTTACCACAGTTATCACTTCAATATTTATTTATTTATTTATATTATTTTGTTATTTTTACATTTATATTATAAGTATACTGTATACATACTTTACAGTGGAGTTGATGAACATAAATATGATAAGGGAGGAAGCAGTACAACATGGGTTGTGTTAAGGTGGAACAAGAGGACAGAACTGTAGGTATTATGTCTAGTAGGCAAATGTATTTATTGCAATGGTAATTTCTATCTATCTACATGATAATGTCTGATAAAACGGTTTTGGTGGTGCAATAAAAGCAGCATTATAAAGTAGGTATTACAAATATATTAATACTTAGACAATGAATATTTTTAAGAGATTATTTAAAGGAAGGGATATTAGTCTTTGCTCTGATGGGTGGGGGTAGTTGTTCCACACCTTCCATGATATTTTATGGATGTCTGGGACTGAGAGGAGTGCATAGGGGTTGGTCTTAGTAGCTCTTGGTGTCTTAAGTTGTATCTCTGATTTTTCGAACAGGAAATGCAGGAATTGTTGTCAAGCAAGTGATTGACAGATTTGTAAACAAATAGGGCACAGCAGTAGGTGTTAAGATCCTCAATTTTAACATTTTCAATTTAGCAAATTGTTCGTTTGTGTGAAATATTTTTTTCAAATAGGTCATTGTCCGCACAACTCTCTTTTTTGCAGTAACCAGGGTTGTGTTTTGAAGAGCCAGAGCTATAGTTGTGTAACAGTGTATCAGGTGTTGGTAAACAAGATCATAATAGATTTCTTTCATTGCTGTAAGAGTGAGTGACTGTCGAGTGTGTGATACATGATACCTCACTGTTTAGTGACTTTACTGTGAATGGCTTGTATGTGGTTTCTCTGGTAAGTTTCTCATCAACATTGACCCCAAAGGAATTTAGTATTTTGTTCATGTTTGAGGACTGTATTCAAGGTACGGGGTCCAAATCTTGGGTTAAGTTTTCCTTCTGTGAAAGATCGTGTAGTGGGTTAGGTCAGTTTATTCACTATTACCCAGGTCCTGACTTTAGTCAATTCAGTGTTCATAGTTCTCACCAAGGAATAGAGATCCGAGTTGTTTTTTAATTATACAGGGATTATCTCACCAGGGCACAGGTCACTGACCCACATGGGGCATTAGGGGTGAAATGTAATAAAATAATAAAAGAACCATAAAGAAATACAAAAAAAAGGTCAAGAGTGAGAAACAACATATGCATGTTGTGTTGTTAATAGTAGAAGAAAAAATTGAGACCCTGCAATTGTGTGTAAATGAGGCAGAAAGTTAGATTAGCAACCTGGGACTTGGTCACAATTTTTGTGATGCCATATGGCAGCAGGATCTACCATAAGACAATACATTATGCTTCAATATCTTCCCAGATGGTAGTACCTCGGTTGGTAGCTGCCTACTACCTAATACCTGCTGGCATAGAGATTACTATAGTCTGCAAATAAGTTGTATTTTGAGTGTGCTGGAGTGGACTATATCGTTTATATACAACAAAACAGTACAGGACGAAGTGTGTTCATTATTGATTGATTCTGGGAAGTTATGGTGTTTGGTAACAGTTTGAGTGATGCTCCAAATGCTGCAAGGTACAGTCAGTCAAAAAGTATTTGAAAATATTGTTCATGATAATATGACACCTGGTAGTTGCAAAAATTGTATTTTGAGAAATAGGAAAAACTTGAAATGTATAAATGACTGCTATAAGCAGAAATTGGAGACCAGATTTTGAGCAGAAACAGAAAAATGCAAGGATAGACAAAGTTCCATTTGCTTCACAGTGTGGCACCAATAGAAACAAATGAATGTAATAATAATATCAATATGATAATAATAAAACTGGTATTTCCTTTCCTTTGAGACATGTCAAAGAAGAACAAAGAACAGCTAAGATCTATGAGTATTTAGGTTGGAATAATAGCGAAATGGACAGTCTACAATGCCATCCCCCAACTAGAGAAGGATGAAGGCTCTTAAGAGAGCTTGAAAATAACAGTCTCAGGATTGTAGCCACTGAACTCAATTGAATAATGGGGACCTGACTTAACAGTGAAATTTTCAAACTAATACTATATTGTATATTTGGGTCACAATAGATGAGCTTTGTAAATAAGTCAGATATATTTTACAAAGTATGATTATATTATCAGGATGACCCTAGTAGTTCCCACACGATATATTGTTCAGGGTATCTGATACTGGTAAGGTTTTGATAATGAATTACTGCCAGCCAACTTGATCAATTCAGCTAATGTCTTAGCTAGTTCATATAATTTTTGGGGCAATCTTCTTTAATAGTGTGGAAAATTAAAAACTTGGTGTAAGTAATCTTTAAAAACTTGCATTCTTGTCATCACTCAATGTGTCTAGTTTGTCCTTTTTATATACAGTACAGTGGTCCCTCGGATAACAAACACAATTCGTTCCAGAAGGTCGTTCGTTAACCAAAAATTTCGTTAAACGAAACCATTGTTTCAATGGGATTTTGGGTAATTGGTTCCAGCTCACCGAAAATTACATAAACTAAAAATAAATGCAGTAAAGTATACTTACTGTGAGGTGTGCATGAAAGGCTCCTGGTTGATGATGATTGGAATTAGAAGTGGGGGTGGAGAGAAGGGGAAAGAGAGAAGGAAGTGGGGGTGGAAGAAATCACCCGTGCTTCATGCTGCCATTCACCCATAAAATTTTAAGTTCACTAGGTGTAATTCAAGATTATTTTTCTTTAAATCAACACTGCACTGATCTATATATTGTCAATATAAAATAAATTTCAGAATGACCAATAATTGTACTGTAAAAAATGTAAAAATAGTTTATGTTCAAAGTCTCAAGTAGATGTTACCTCCACAGAGCAGGGACACAAACTGGCCTGCTGGGTGAGTCAAGTGGCTGTTTGGCGCGCTAAAAACTAGTTTCCTGTACTTTCATTATGTTCAATAATTGATAAAATGACTAAAAATTTTTAATATAAAACTTTTAAAATTATTGAATAGTACAACCTTCTTGATATTTACTCAAATGGGAACAATTTAAGCCCTAGAACCGATTACTGTATTGGCGGACTAATATTCCAGCTGGTGAGCAATGTTGAGAAGTTAAGTAAAGAATTAGATTAACTGAATTTTTGTTAACCAGGTAGAATTCTTATGGAATAATTTGTTAACCGAATTTCGTTGGCGTTAGATTAACGAGGATCACTGTACTGTACAGTACTGTACTACTGTAATAACTTTAACGCATGGACCTATGATGCCAAAGTTAGTTTTAAACCTTTAAATTCTGGGGTGGGGGTTTCTATGTGATCATATAGTGTAAACACTGCACTAGTCATGGTACAGGTTAAATTACTCTATATTTGTTACTTTTCCACTTTGATGTTTCATCATTCTATATCATCACATTCCTTCCTCCTTGAATCTGTCATTGTGTCATCATATTCAATAGCTCTTACACTTATGCTTTTCCACATTATCTACACACAAGTTGTCTTTCTCTAAAGGACTAAATGAATTAATGAATCTGATAGATCAAAATAAAGAATGAATATCATAAGTTTATTTATAAATTTGGAGCACAATTTTGAAAATGTAAATGAATTAATATTAATTGGATTGTTCTTAAACTTTACAGCCTAATTTTGGAAAAGCTGTTCATTCTCCTCCAGCAGCGGGGAAGCCTACCTCTCATTGAGATAACTATGGAGGACAGTCAAATGTTGCAGTCTTACTCTCAATCAGGTAAGAAAATGATGTAGCAAACCTTCCTTATGAAGATGTACCATTTTCAAAAGAGCTTCCTCCCTGTGTAATTTTGTGTAATTGTGAAAAAATGCAAGGATGATTTTGTGTACAGTCAGGTTTTAATAAAGATAAGGAAGGGATGCCATTCTATACTGCTCAGGTAGGGTTAAATCCTGAGAAGCAGCCTTTAGCCTATCCTTCAGGTAAAGATAATATGCAAATCTAACCAACTTTATCTTTGATATCCAGGAGTTTATCACAGCCTTATCATCACAGTTTATGTGCAGTAATTTTATCACATTATGACTAGAACATCAGTATCAGATTACATAATTTTCTTCCTTGTTTCCAATTATTGTAGGATTGGCTTCCCCACACAACTGTCACTTATCCTATCCTTTCCTCTCATGCATATTGTTAATGTGTCTCTCTTAGTGTACCTTCCAGCTCTTCCCTCAGACTCTTTTACAACTCAACATAGTGGATTGAACAACTCGCATACTAAGTCAACAGATTTATGGGTTGATACTCCAGGGTTTCCAAGATCCTCAATTTTTGTGAATAGGACCATATTACAGAAACCCAATAAAAACCATAAATCTATTAATATTCTCTCTTCCAATTCAACTGCAGTCCCTAAAGAGGGACTGACTTGGAGGAATCACTTGCCAGTTAGGTCAAGAATTAAAAATCCTTGTTCATTGTTAATGCACCTGTGCTGTGAAACCCATGTGCTAGGTTAAATTACAGGTCACAATCTCAAACCAACTTTGGTCCTTTTCATCCCTCATGCTGATGAGATGTCTTATAGCTGACCTTGTGTTTTCAGTAGCTAAGTGCTTCATGGGTTTGAAACCTTGGCTAGTCCAGCAGTAATTGGGAACATGGATGTTAATTGATTTGTGGATCGTGTTCCGAGGTAATGGTTAGCCAGTGCAGTTGGTGAGTTGTCTAGTCTTCTCGGACTATTCCTTGACACTGGGTCATGCAGCTTGTTAACTCTGGGTGTGGTTGTTGTGTTGGCGACAGCTGTTACACCTTAAACAAATTAATGCCTAGGTGGCCCTTGGGCTGGCCATCCGTTACACGAGGGGCAACCATTTTATTATTACAGTATTATATAAAGGTCACTTATGGCTTCCGGATAGCCATCAAGAATGGAACCCATCCATAACCCGAGGAGTGTGTGTTCTATACTTATTGTTGGCTTATAATTATTGTGAACATTAAAAACATGTTTTGTAGCATGTCACAAGGTTTTAGTTTTTTCTGGGAACATATTTCAGATTTCATAATGGGAATCTGTAAAAAAGTGATCCTCTTTACAAAATGATTTTCAGGAAGGAACCCCTGCATGAATTGGGATTACCTGTACATATTTACTCTTTCCATGCTTAGTTATGAAATTAGATATCAGGATCAACCGTCAATTTTGATAACTTTTAGCTCCCTGTACATTTACATTACAGTATGCATTAGATTTTTTTTTATACTCTGCTGCATGTTTATAGCAGAATTTGCAAAATCATTCTTTCTTCATGTTGAAATAATTTTTTCTTTTGATTCACTTTTCCTGTAATCATAATAGTCTCTCTAATATAATTCATAAGTACATAATATGTAGCTAATCCCAATTTTGTTTTCCCTTCTTTTCAGCTTTAAAAGAGGAACAGGAAACAAAGGCTTCAGAAAAGGCTGCAGAATTTAATCGTGACAGTAAAAAAAATTCTGGGAGTTCTGGATCAGATACTGTAACTCTGAAGTCAGTGAAAATTTGACTGCTAAGACAATGGCATCATACACTCACAAAAAAGAGTCTTTGAGCAATAATAATTCTGTTCCAGTCAAAACAGACTACTCCTGGAGTAATGATGAAGCCACTCCTAAAATTTGTCCAAAAGACTTGATAGGATCTTACCTTGGTGAAATAAATGTTAATACAACTAATCACCAGGAATCATTTTTTAAGACAACAGAAAAGTCTCATCAGAGTAGAGAAGAGCCTACTACAAAATTTATCAACAATTGACACTAACAAAATGTTAGAAAAGACCTTAAATGACATTAAGGGTCCCATAAGTGCAGAGATGATTAACTGTTTTTTGTCTGATGCTCTTGTGAGATAATCCTCAGGCATTGATTGAGAAGATTATTCAGATGACACAGGAAAAGTCTGTGTTACATAAGACATTAGATGTGACTGACCTTGATGTCAGTGCAGAAGTACTTGAATTAAGGAGACGGAGAATATTGCAATCAAAGCAACAAACTAAAATTGACCATAAGGCTGAGGCAAAATCTGTTGGTAAAGAAAGTATAGGTAGAGAGGCTACCCAAAAACTTGTAAATAATTCAGAAACAAAGTTTCTACAGCCTCCACAAAGTTCATGCATGCCAAAACCAATTACTGGTATACCACATAAACATATGGAAAAACTAAAAGCAAGCAGAACTAATTCAGCACCTGGGGAAGCAACATATTCTCACCAATCAAAAATTATGAGCAATGACTTGCAGACTAAGTTTGATGACACCAACGTTGATGAGTCTATTAAACTTGTTCAGTATAAATCTACAATTTTAGAGGACACACATAAATTACAGCTACCAAGCTTCCTTGAAGGTAACAGTGGTGGCTTTGACTCATCAACCCCCTGTGCCCCCAGACCCAAGTCAAGATCAAATATATCTCCTTTAAGTGATAAACCCCAAGAGAAAGGTGGAGGTCAGACAGCTGTTGAAAATTGCAAACAAATAATTCATCCAGCTACTCAGAGGGCACTACCTAGAATGGGGTTATCATCAAGTTCTGTAAAGATGCCAGTGGCATTGAATCAAATTAAAGTACCTGCACAGTTAGGCCGAGGACCATCAGTTGTCTCGGATAAAAGTCATACCCGTGGAATTCAGAACCCTGTAAGTAATCATAAATTTGCAAGTCCCCAAACTTCAGAATTGCAAGCAACAAATGCAAGCAGTTCATCAAATGCAACTGATGCCCCCACAATACGATCAACGAGTGTTCCAGCAGGTTTACAATCATTAGGTGTGGCAGCTGGTGTAGTACCTGTAAATTATCAGTCCGTGAATTACATCCAGACATTTAGACAGCACCACTCACAGGAGAACATAGCACAGGAGACAGGTAAAAGTACTGGTTTGCAAGAATATAAAGTAGACATTGATCAGCAATATGGTTTAAATAGTTATATATTAATTTAAAAAATTTGTGTTTGTGTGTGTGTGTGTGTGAGTTTTGTGTGTGTGTAGTTTTGTGTGTGTGTGTTTGTGTGTGTGTGTGTGTGTGTGTGTGTGTGTGTTTTGTGTGTGTGTGTGTGTGTGTTTTGTGTGTGTGTGTGTGTTTGTGTGTGTGTGTGTGTGTGTGTGTGTTTTGTGTGTGTGTGTGTTTTGTGTGTGTGTTTTGTGTGTGTGTGTGTGTGTGTGTGTGTTTTGTGTGTGTGTGTGTGTGTGTGTGTGTGTGTGTGTGTGTGTGTTTTGTGTGTGTGTGTGTTTGTGTGTGTGTGTGTGTGTGTTTGTGTGTGTGTGTGTGTGTTTTGTGTGTGTGTGTGTGTGTGTGTGTGTGTGTGTGTGTGTGTGTGTGTGTGTGTTTGTGTGTGTGTGTGTGTGTTTGTGTGTGTGTGTGTGTGTGTTTTTGTGTGTGTGTGTGTGTTTTGTGTGTGTGTGTGTGTGTGTGCAGTAGTCGAATTTCACAGGGACATCTTGGTGCTAAAATTACAACCCCTAAACAGTCCCCAAACTTCATTGCACTTAGTGTTTGTTTTCAAGTATAAAATTTAAGTTACATAGAGCTACAAAATTACTCTTATTTTAAAGTTTAAATATTTTAGGCTGATAATTGTTATACTGTATACAGTATTTATTAACTAGTGGAAGATTTTGGCTATATACAGTACCTGTAATTCTTGTTGGTATAACAAATAATTTTATCTTTACAGACTCAGGTGAATCACTGAATTTGCCCCAACAAGTTTTGTTTCCCAATGTATGTGTTTTGGGTATTGCTTCAGAAGTCGCCATTAATTTTCACAACCCAAGTCCTCGCTGGAAGCAGGTCTCTATCAAATTGGTGCAGGTGAGAAGTCCCTTTATGAAATGTTACAATCTTATTCATATTGACCATAAGTGATGAAGTTGTCTTAAGGTAACATCATTACAGATAACAGGATTAAAAAAAAAGATGAAGCTGTACACTTTTCTCCTCTAATTCAGGTCTCTAATTTTGTCCAAGAATTTTCATGTCAGAAACCTTAAACTATTATCAGTGGAAGTTATATGGTGGTTCTTCTGATCTGGTGATAGAATCCCTAAATTGGCAATAACACTAACTGTATCCACCAGGTCACTACAAGCAATCAATTTAATATCACACCTTGTCCATTATAGATACGTACAGTCAACAGCAGAATGGAAGGCAGGAATTGGGGTCAAAAGAGACAAACATGAGAACTGAAGAAGACATACTGTCGATACAGTTTACATAATCATTTTGTGTATAAGTGACTTATTATGCAATACTTTCTTGCAGCTTCAGATTTAGTGTTAAAAACTTTATAAGGGATATGCCATTAAGCATGAAAAATACTCGTGGGCATCAACAGTATGAATAATCATATATAACAGGATCCCCAGGAATGTCATAATTCTCAATAACAATATTTTCCCACATTTTACACATTGATACTAATTAAGTTACATAAATGAAATGAATTCTTAGACAATCATATATAATTTGCCATTTAAGCCATTTAAAACATATCTGTCAATTCTTCACCCATACAGTTTTATCAGGTCACCTTCCTCATATCATACAGGTTGGCATGGAAAACTTCTACTGTTGGCTGTACATGACGTGCTTATGAGACCCTTTTTCACTCACATTTTCTAATTCCTCCCTATTATATATGCATTGCTTCACCATGCTTATACCTGTAGTGATGTTGCAACTTCTTAAAACAACAACATATGAGCTGATTAGTAAGAAAAGAAAGGCATATTTGACCTACTGAGGGATATGTTGCAAAGCTACTGAATTTTGATGTCCTTGACATTTATGGTATAATTATATGATTTATTATGAATTAATTTTGCTTACTGGAAACACGAAGCAGTGATGTAGATGTTTCATCTTGTGGTTTGGAGTACAGTATAAACATGAAACTTCAGCTTGGAAACACATCATTTGATTTGAACCACGTTGTGACAGTATGGATTTTGCAATAGGTTTCAAGTGTGTTCCAGAAAAGGCTTCTGTTGTTCACCCAAATTTTTTCCCCTATAAGAACGATCAATCCATCTTACAAATCATGAATTCAAATGAAGAAGCTGATAAAGAGGATAAACGTTGAAAAGGATTGAAAATTTATACAGAAGATTTACTTCTTGCAAGGTTGGAGAACTGTGCATTGAGGGTATATCTCAGAATTGTGTCGAGGAGTTCTATTATCTGGGTAACATGAACGGTGCTGATGCCTACTCGGTTGTAAGTCTCCGAAGTGGCTAGAGGAAGTATAGGGAGGTGGTGCCTTTCTTGACCTTCCCTCCATGTGAAAGGAAAGATATATGCAACTAGCATGAGAAGTGCGATGTTTCATGATATTGAAACGTGGGCAGTTAAAGAGGATGACACAAGCAAGCTTGAGTGAGCTGAAAGAGAATGGTGAGATGTAATGTGACACTGAAAGACAAGAGGCCCTGTTCAGCGCTAAGAGGGAGGCTGAGTATTGAGAGTCTTGGCAAAGTTCTGTGTAGATTTAGGCTGAGATGGTTTAGGCATGGTAGATTGGATGCAACTCATTGAGTTATGTGGTACTTGTGTAAAAATGTGGAGGGGAGGAGACCCAGGGGGAGGCCAAGAATGACACGGGGAGACCACACATTATGGAGAGCTGCCATCATATAATTGCAGCGTGTTTAAATGGCTGTAAAATGTTGTTGATGATAATGAAATGGAAGCTTCAGTATGTTATAGCAGTCTTGTAAATGATGTTTGTTGTGACAGATTCAAAACATGAGTAGTCTGTCCTGTCCAGGACAATGGCTTGTTCTTCTACACTTTGTAAGTCCTTTTCGGGATCTCCATCAGCTGCCTCATCCATTCTCTTTCATCTCGTCCACGGTCTGAAATCTCCTCCTTCAATGGCGATTTTAGCTTTGAGAAAAGCCAGAAGTTGCAGGGAGCCAAATCTGGGCTGTAGGGGGGCTGAGAGACCTGGGTGATGCAATGTTTTGCCAAAAGACCCTGCACGAGACGTGAAGAATGGGCAGGCGCATTGTCATGCTGAAGCTGCCAGTCACCACTTGCCTACAGCTGTGGTCGTTTCTTCTTACTGCATCCTTCAGCCGGCGAAAAACTTTGTTGTAGTACTCCTTCGTTATTGTTTGGCCTGGACGAGATTAAGGAAAATGCGACGAGACAGCTGATGGAGATTCCGAAAGAGGACTTTGCAGACTGTTTTGAAAAAGGGAAGGGACGCTGGGAGAAGTGTGTGAGGTCTCAAGGGGAGTACCTTCAAGGGGACTAAGCTGCCATTGTCCTAGGTAAGCAATATTTCTTTTAATAGTAAATGGCTGGATACTTTCTGGACAGACCTCGTATTCTGTATCACCAAAACTCAGGTGTAGGAAGAGCCAATCATGCAACCAAAGCAGCTGGGTTGTTTACACTGAAAGTTGTTGTTGTGGCCACTGGAGCATCAGAGGGGAGAATTCACACATTTGAACACTCACAGTTGAATAAGGCAGTGAGGACCAAAATATTTCTAATGCTGTGGACTACATTCGCATTTGACAAAAGTCGAATAAGGCAACCAAAGGGTGGATGTAGGTTTACAGTTCTGAAAAGAATAGATATGAAATATTAGACATGTACAGCTGCAGTCAAAAGTAATCATCCACTCCACCTGTGTACCTCTTCAGGAAAAGTGTCTGAATAAAAAATTTGTACAGCCGTGTGTGCTTGTTTACTCTATGGGGGTAGGCACAACTAATTTTTAATATATACAAATAATGCCAATCATGAAGTTAATGCTATAATTTTTTTTATTACAGGAACGTTGATAGATTCCCCACTTCTGTTTCTGGTCTATTATTTAAGCCATCTTACTTTATTGAACCACGGAATAAATGTGAAATTAAGTTACGCGTCTGCAGTCAGTTTAAGGGTTTGTTGGAAGCCATCTTGGAGGTTCAAATGTCAGACCTCACCAAGGGTTCAGGAACGTCTGTAGCTGCTTCACAAGTCTCCGTTCAAACACTTATCGTTTGTGCCAAGATTAATGAACCAGATGTAAGTTTACTTAGTATTTATTACTGTCTTAGTGAATTGGAAAGTTAATTTAATAATTGTTTACTAATACTGTAGAATACTTTTAAAAAGCAATTGACTAAAGTATAGTATCACCTGTCTCTGGATAGTTCATCCTCCTTGCTTTGGTGTTATCCTTCTTTTAACAATAATTTTGCTTCACATTAGGTTTTGCAGGAACGCAACCACATTGTTAAACGAAGGATACCTGTATATACAATTACTATGCAGGTATGGGACCATTTATCCTGTATGATTGGGATCTGAGGTTGTCAGATGGGTTTTTCTGGAATCTAGAGCACCATGCCTAAGATGTACATTGTACAGTAAGCATTCTCTAACTGGCTATGAAGACTGTCCCAGGTCACTAGATTCACCCATAAAAGTAGCTTTATCTATACACAAAACTTAAAATTGTAGGCATACAAACATCAATAACAAAAGCATATAAATAGCATCAATGAAGGCACAAAGAAAGCAAAAATGATACGTGTTAGTGATTTAACTGTGTCGCAGTCGCCCCTGGTGCCCGCCTAGCAACAATGCTGCGCCACAGACCCTCTGACACCTACACACACTTCACAGTGGAACCCTGTAGATACGTAAAACATTATTCCTTTCGCAATATTTATTTTTGCAGTTTCTGTATGTAGGATTGTGTGTGTATGTAACTGAGTAAATTTTTTTAGAAAATTACTGTATATCTACCTGAAATTAAGAGTTGAAAAGTACTTTACCTGTATTTAAGATTCAGTTTGTAGCGATGTAACTTAGTAAAAAAGACCATACTGTACAGGTTTCCCTCGCTATAGAAATCTTCGAGATACAAAAATTCGCTAATGTGAATTTCCGAAATTACCACCTCTTTCTCATGTTACGAAAGCTTCCCCCACTTATAATGAATTTGGGTCCTGGCAAAAATTCAAATCACGTGCTTCCAGGAGTCGGCTGGGGCAGCCACATCCCTGTACCAGGCTGAGGGAGGAGTTATATTATGGTTAGTTTTCAACTTGTAATTTTGGGTATATAAACATTACTTTCTTCATGTTTTTTTTTTTTTCAGTTACCTGTACACACAAACTTACATACAGAATGTGCAAAAAACAAGAAAAAAATTTCATGAAGTCCAAAAACATAAAGGGAATAAACATACAGTACGATTCTTGTGCACCAGCGAGAGTTGGCAAGATAAGTTTGGGGAGTTATGTTACAGTTATTTTTCAACTCATAATTTTGGGTAGATAAACTTAACTTTTTCACTTTTTTTTACTCAGGACATGCACACAATGCTATATACAAAATGTTCAACAAAAAGAAAAAAGTAAATGAAAATGTAAAACATAAAGGAGCGTCCCCAGCCGGGTTGGGTTATGGCGAGTCTTGAGGGCGGCTACGAGATGCAGCCAGTGTCTAGCAATGGGCTGTATTAATAGTAGGTAGTAAATTACAGTATTTAGGTAATTATGTATCATTAAGTAATTAGTTTTTGTTGTTGTTGGTTGGGAACTGATTTCATGTTTTGGGGGTTTGATATTGGGGTTTTCTTGTTATTGGGGAACTGAACCCCATTTTTCCCAAATGTTTTTTTTTATTCACTATAAAAAAAATTCACTGAATGATTGGTTTAGGAACACTGATGTCTGGAAGGTTTGGGTCTGAGAGGATATTGCTTACCTCGGACAAGATTTGATGTGGCTAACTGGCCTTCTTGACTGTTGCTGACTTAGGAACTTCCTGAGAAGGAATTAGTGAGTTAAACAGTTACTGTTTTCGCTTGCATTTGGCGGTCCACCAGCTGTAGTATTAGTCCGCCAATACAGTAATCGGTTTTAGGGCTTAAATTCCTTACTATTTTAGTAAATATCAAGAAGTTTATACTATTCAATAATTTTAAAAGTTTAATATTAATTTTTTTAGTCATTTTAACAATTATTGAACATAATTGAAGGTAAAGAAACTAGTTTCTGGCGTGCCATCCAGCCTGTTAACACACCAGACAGGTGCGGTCTCTCTGTTTTCAGTGGAGGTAACATCTTGCTTGAGACTCTTCAATCAAACTTTTTTCTGTGTTTCAAGCAAATTATTGGTCATTTTGAAATATATTTTACATATTGACAATATATAATGCAGTGCAGTGTTGATTTAAAGAAAATAATCTTGAAATACACCAAGAGAACTAAATTTTATGGGTGAATGGTGCCATGGAGTGACTTCTCTTCCACCCCAATGCCTTCTCTTCTTCCTCTTCTCCTCCACCCCCATTCTAATTCCCATCATCATCATCTCCAGGAGCCTTCTACATACACACCTCAAAGTAAGTGTACTTTTCTACCTTTTTGTTGAATTTAGGCAATTTCGTGAGCTGGAACCACTACCTAAAAACCCTTTGAACATGGTTTCGTTAACGAGCAACCTGCTGGAACGGATTGCTCAGTAACCGAGGGACCACTGTATATGCCAGTAAATCACTGTAGGGGCTGTGATCTAGGTATGTTGATAATCATTAAGGAAAGAAGAAAACACTTCATGCTTCTTTCTTTCCTTGTGGTTATAATAGTATTTATATATATATATATATATATATATATATATATATATATATATATATATATATATATATATATATATATATATATATATATATATATATATATATATATATATATATATATATATATATATATATATATATATATATATATATATATATATATATATATATATATATATATATATATATATATATATATATATATATATATATATATATATATATATATATATATCAATTATTATGCCCACCTGACATACAACCGCTGCAGTCGATAAAATATTTGTTGTATTACGATGAGTCCCGACTTTAGTGATCAGCTGTGTACTTACTAAATTTTTGTTTGTAATTCCCTTTAAAATGGCTGGCAAGCGTAAAAAGTAAAATTTCTCGTGGTGCTGAGAAGAAAAAGAGACGTCCATTTTAGATTTTCTATGTATTATTTTTGCATTTTCAATTTTATTACCAATTCTGCTTACACCTGGTCGTCTGTCCCTAACCCCGTCATAAGTCGAGGACTGACTGTATACACTCTGTGTGTGTTGGCCAGCAAATTTTATACAATACTCGGGTGCTAATGCTGTACACCTATACATGGTCATATACAATGTACAGTAGCTAAAACAACTATCTGTGCATACTTTTAGGAAACAATATGAGACCATAGACTTATAAATTTTGGTATGTGAGGGCTGTCACTAGTCACACGTAAAATTTCGGAGCATATCGACCCCCACCTGCAAAGATAGTTGTTTTAGTTACTGTACATAAGTACTATTGAATTTTTCATCCTTTTTGCTTCCATTCACTCAAGCTCTCATAACATTTCAGTTCATTTTACAACATGGCTTATAAATATACCTTTTTTCCAGAATTTTTTTTAAGGTTAAGGTTAAAAATGAAGGTAGTTTTTTTTTTTGTAAGGCATCTGTGATTGATAAGCCATATTTGTGGTTTCTCATAATATTCTTAATTGAAAAATAAAGTACTGCACTATACTATATACATATGAATTTTGTTATAAAGATATATTGATTGGAAAGTTACAGTATATTTGTCATTACTTTTGTAATATTTTACTGTTATTCCTGACCAGGTACAGTTGACATGTGATGGAGAAGATTTATTAGACTTTGGTGTGGTGCCAGAAGGCTGTATAATCTGGAAGTGACTCTCATCAACCACTCTCCACAGACTCTCCCAGTCATTTTAAATTTGCAGCAGGTAATGTATTGTCTATATGTTAATAAGACTGTCATTCATTTCAGCTTATCGGGTATGTAATTTTTTTTTTAATGGCCTCCAGCCTCCCCCAATAGCCATACCTTTGCCACCATTTTATTACCTTAATATTAAATATCCTAATACATAAGTAGCTATCCTAGCTGTTGAGTTAGTTGAGTCGCAGATCTATGCATTCAGTCCCTGGTTTGTCTGTGAATAGATGGCAGATCACAGGCATTTCTGTCAGTGGGTATATACTCTCCCTCTTGCTTTCTCTGTCTCTCAATATAAATTCTTATTTTTATGTGGAAATAAAAGTGATATTAATGATAATTTATATATTCCAGGTAGCAGTAACGTCTCCCATCTTTTATTGGAATTCCAATAAAAATGAATTTGCAAAGCTCATCTCACCCACCCACTTGGCCCTTGAACTGCCTGCTGCCTGTAGGATTCTGGTCCAGTCCCACAAACACTGACTGTCACCCTTAAGGCTCCTCACCTTGGTAATGTTAAAGGTAAGTAAATGACTGAAATGCATGGTGCTGGGTGTTGTTATGGGATGGACATGGTGATGATGGGTCATGTCAAGGAAGGAAACACTATCATAGAACATACCTGTTACAGCAGTTAGAGAGAACAAATAACTACAAAGATCCTGTTGTTTCATTGCAGTCTACAAGAACTAATGTGGGAGCTTCATTACCCATGCAGTGCCATAACCTAGTTGCAGAAAATCACAAAGCAACAACACCAATCTTGTTCCTTTCTCTGTCACAGCTCAAAAAAAATTTCATCTTAAAACATGTGTCCCTCAGAGTGATTGTAATTTAGAGAGATTTTCTTGTATTGTAAAGTAGTTGAACAGATGCTGAATTTGTATGCATGAAAAAATTTACATATATTAAGAAACATTTCATAATTATTAATATTTATTTATCCCCAGTGAGTGAAAGTGGTGTGGTGGGAGTGAAGAGCCACCTGCAGGTAGAACTTGATACACCTGATAATTCAACAATGATTATTGCAGCTTTTCCAGTTAAGGTGAGCATTGGCTTGTACAGTAACTGTACATTTGATGATGTATTGTGGAGATAGAAGTTTTAAAGTATTTTTTTCTGTATTGCATCTATATGATGTCTTGATTAAGGAACCAACTCGATTTTATTGTCATAATATAGGACTTCTTGCACCAGTTCTTGTACCCCTTTACACGTGAAGTATAATTTTTTTAATTTAGCTCATAAAATTCATACAAATTATCCGGCCAGAATATAATTTACATTGCTGGAATTCTTACAATTTGATGATCATTTTGAATATAAACATGCAGATTTTGCATTAGACATACAAATTTTAGATATAATGTTTACTCTTGAGTAAATATATATTTTTAGCAAAAACATATGATATTTATATTCAAAAATATTCCTGGTCTTACAAGGGAATCCAGCAATGTCAATTATATTATCCTAACTTTTAGTCTGGATTTATTATTTATTACTAAAAAGGTAAACAGTCTGGTATTCCCAATCACATTTATCTAGTAGGACGCTGGTGGGGGAGGAGGAGGACCGCTGACCGACCATCTGTTACCGGGTTGGGGAGGAGGAGGATCGACCAAATCATCTGTTACCATGTGAAGAATATTGTTTTTTTATTAATCAAGATTTTTATTTTAGCCTTTATAAAATTCATGCAAATTACTTCCATAGAATATAATTTACATTGCTGGAATTCTTACAATTTGGTGATTATTTTGAATATAAACATCATATATTTTGGTATTATATAGCAAAATTTTAGATAAAATGTTTAATCTGAGTAAGTATGTTATCTTTTGTGCAAAAATATATGACGTTTATATTAAATATTCCTGGTCTTACATGGAATCCAGCAATGTCAATTATATTATCCTAACTTTAATCTGAGGTATTATTTAATACAAAATGCTAAAATCTAAATTTTTCACCAACATCTCTTTGAAGGAGGATTGGTGGGGTGGGGGAGGGTTGGGACTGACTGGTGCTGTTGGAAGAGGGGAGGAAGGTGGGTACTTTGAATGACAGATAGTGTCCTGAAGAATATTTTTTTTTTATTAACTGGAAGATATTTGTTTTAGCTCATAAAATTCATACAAATTACTCGCCGAATATAATTTACATTGCTGGAATTCTACAATTTGCGAGGATCATTTTGAATATAAACATCATATATTTTGTATTGTGACATAAATTTTTAGATAAAATGTTTAATCTGAGTAAGTATGTTATTTTTGTGAAAAAAATATATGACATTTATATTCAAAATATTCCTTGTCTTACAAGGAATCCAGCAATGTCAATTATATTATCCTAACTTTAGTTTGAGGTATTATTTATTACTATACCTGGTTTTCCCCAAAATTTTCTCAGAGGGAAGAGCCAGCAGAAAAGTGAGAGGGAGGGAGTCGTGTCCATTATTTGGAATGGACATTAACTTCTGGCGACTGTATTTCTCTCAAGTATTAATTGTGTGCATGTACCATCATGTAATCTATGATGTTATTTTTTACTACAACATAGTTATGTGTCGCCAAAAAGGGAGTTTGGGATCGGCCTGACCCATTTCAATTAATCCCATAATGCTATGTTATTCACTTTTGATGGCTCACTTTCCGCGCACCTCCGGTCATTAACTGCTATATATATATATATATATATATATATATATATATATATATATATATATATATATATATATATATATATATATATATATATATATATATATATATATATATACATATACATACACACACACACACACATACATACATACATACATACATACATACATACACATACATACATACACACACACATACATACACACACACACACACACATACATACATACATACATACATACATACATACATACATACATACATACATACATACATACATACATACATACATACACATACATACATACATACATACATACATACATACATACATACACATACATACATACATACATACATACATACATACATACATACATACATACATACATACATATATATATATATATATATATATATATATCTATATATATATATATATATATATACACACATATATACATATATATTTGTGAGGCTTGTAATGCATGTCCATAAATTGTGCTGTCTTTTCTTTCACTTCCCAGGCACACATTGGAGCAGTACGTTTAGAGGCTCTACGACCATTGAATCTTTTGGTGTAGAAACAATGTCAGATGACTCGCACGTGTTCCTGTCACTTTGAAAAACTTTTCTACCTTTGGTCTTTGGATATCTTTTTAGGTTAAGGGAATATATGGATGTATTTACTGTCCATCCTAGTGCGTTGTCATAGGCCTAATTCACAGCTTCTCTAGTTCTTGTTTTCACCCAAAGGACAAGTGGGCGTAATGGGAAAGGTATTTGATATAAGGTGTATGTTTTCTTGAAAAGGAGTTTATTTTGTTATTGGTGAGCAACTAATTCTGGCTTAAATTTATGTCTGCTTCTAGTAACATTAACCATTGAAACACAGGTCTTAAGTATTGTATTTGAGAATTTAGCAGGAAGAGTAATGTCAATGTTTAGTTATTGACTTTGTTATTATGTATCCAGTTTATATAACATTGATTTTGTGCATGAGTAACCAGAGTCTGATATTAATCTTGTGTACTGTGGTTTAGTGTTGCTGTTGTGTTAGTGATTAATGTGTTTGGGGTTCATGTAATGTGTTTATACCCTTAATGTTTGGTAATGATCTTGTGTGACAATAAATAATGTATGGTGTTGAACTAATGTGCTGGTTACAAACAGAAAGTTATACATTGTAAATGTAAATGTTTGTATTATATAATTTTATGCAAAATTAATAGATATTTTCTTTTGTCATTCCACACAGTTTACTTTTCTATATAAAGTCTATAGTGAATATTTTAAACTTTGCAGTGTCTTACTGATGCATGTTGAGCCAGAAGTAAATGGAATTTGAGGTGTCTATAGCTGGGGTATCCCATACACGTTCCACTGCACTAGTCCAACCTGGGAAATACTTGATGCCATCTGTTCGTGAAACATTAACTAAATCCATGAGTGCACCATTACCTCAAGTGGTTAGTAACGTTTAGTATTAAAATAACGGTAAACTAAGAACATTGGCAAGCTTTTTGTTGTAAAAAAAAATCAGGAGTAGTTTTTGTGATATGAATACTAGGTAACTCAACTCAGCTTAGGGCTAAGGAAAGTTAACATGGTATTACAGGATGCACAGGCAATTGGGGATATTGGACCTGTCTTGTATAATGCCATGGAGGCTTAATGCCCCTTCTTAGTATGCCATCCCATCATATTGATACAAAACTATGTAAAAAACCTGTTTATTTACTAAAGATTTTCATCATAGATAACTTTAATCAACAGATTGAAAGGATCTGTCCTTCACTTTGAGAGCAACAGATCACGGACAGGTTTGGCACTGTCAGCATTGGAGGAACAAGCTCTCAGAAGTTGGTCTTACGGAATAATTGCACCACCCAAACACTTTCATTGACCTTGGGGAATTAGTGGCACTAAAAGCCTTCCAGGTATGTCAACTTTTGAAGGTAATAATGAAGCCATGAGTGAAACAACATTATATGCTTATAAGATTTCTGAAGATCTTTCTTTTGAATATTTTACTTTTTAGTGAGTTATAAGTTGAGCTTGAGTCATTTTTGGCTTACACATGAAAAAACAAAAACATTTATTGTACTGTAGAAATGGTTTATACATAACCTTATCTTGTGTACTTTTTTGAGTTTATGGTTTATCGTTTTGTGTCGTCTTTTGGTGTTGAAAACATTTTGTGTAAATACTTCATTATGTGAAAGGTATACATTATATAGTTAATAATTAAGCATTATATCAAAGTATATTATGTACAAGTGTGATCTTTGTTTTCTTTTTTTTAAAATTATAATATATATATAGGGGGTATATATATTATATATATATATATATATATATATATATATATATATATATGTATGTATATATATATATATATATATATATATATATATATATATATATATATATATATATATATATATATATATATATATATATACAGTATAGTTTATTTATAGCTATTATTTACGGCACCTGTCCAGACGCCAATCATTAGTTAAGCGGTAATATTTTAATTTACGCTATGTTGTTGGTCGCTGACGTCACTGCTGATGCAGACTTTGCCGATGACGTCGTGATCAGGATTTGATTGTATCTGGTACAGTTATATATAGATATATAGTACAGGTTGACAAACCTTTATCCGAAATTCCGAAACCGAAAGCTCTGAAAACCGGAAAGTTTTTGTGGGGCTTTTTTTTTTTTTTATATCAGGATTAGCCCACCTGGATGCATGACTGACCCACATCAGGGCCTGGTGGGCGAAAATGTAATAGTAATAATAATTATAATAATAATAATTATTCATAGTAAATAAAATTTTTATGAAAATACACCAAAATAAAATAATATGATAACATTGATAATAATAATAATAATAATATATAATAATAAAATTAATAAAAATAACAATAATACAGGAGTACTGTAATATTAAAATAATAATAATAATAATAAAGAAATACAAGAATGAAAAAAAGATCAAAAGTGAGAAACACGACCTAGACCTATGAATTATTATTATTATTACAGTATTATTATTATTATTATTATTATTATTATTATTATTATTATTATTATTATTATTATTATTATTATTATTATTATTATTATTATTATTATTATTATTATTATTATTATTATATTCCCCCCCCCCCAGGCCCTGATGTGGGTCAGAGATCTATGCCCGGGTGGGCTAATACACATTTAAAAAAAAAAATTCTGAAAACCGAAAAATTCCAAAATCCGAAATTCCTCTGGCCCCAAGGATTTTGGATTAGGGATTGTCAACCTGTACTGTACTGCATAAAACAGATAGCATGCTAAGATAGCAAAGAGTGAGCGAACAAGCTTGTACAATGACAGCAGACTATGAACTAAATGAAACATGAGGCTAGGGTTTGAGGAGATAGGCTGGTAGATGCATCAGCCAATCACGGGCATCCCATGCAGTCACATGACAATAGTAGCCAATCACAGTGCAGGAGCCTACGGCCTATGTTCCCCATGCAGCTAACCCATCCATGTGCCTGGCATGCATCTACGTGTTGGCACATGATGCAATCTCTCAGAAATTCACTTGAATTCCCTGAACAGAGATTTTTCTTGGAATGTTCTTTTTCTCTCTCTCTCCAGGTAATAGAAAGTTCTGGAGATCATAGATTCTGGCTAACGGGGATGCTTTCTGCAAAAGTGGTGCGAAATACAAAACTTTGTACTGCGAATGCAGTTTTCCTAAAAATATAGTGTTACAAATGGAGGATGTGTTTCTGGTGACTGACTTTCAGATAACTTGCTGAACCAGAATTGACTAAATTATTGACGTAACAATTTCTATTAATCAGTACAAAACATCACTAAATGAAATAACTAAAAGATTCATCTTCATAAATTTATTGCTAAAAAGTAGGTATTGCAGGAAATGACTTTTACCCTCAATATAGTACAGTATTGTTTCCCACTCTTGAAATTTTCTATAAGTTCCCCTTATTGAGGGAAGGACACTAGTGAAGAAGCCAGCCATACATCCTTTCCATGAGAGGAGGGAGGTATGAACTATGCAAAATCCAGACTATTAACCATCTGGCAATACATATACTGTAGGTGCTTTTATCTTTAAAGAGAAGAAAAGGATCCTGAGAGTGCACCCAGTTTAGAACAGGAATACAAGTCTTACTTAAAAACTTCCTCATTAAATAAATTTTCAAATAAGATAAAAACAGGAATGGACAGTGAGTTATCTGAAGATCAAAGTGGATTAGAAAGGAAGGAGGAACTGAGGAAGGTTTCTCTGTTTTAAGAATTTTAGGTGAGGGCTTTAGTGATTCAAATAAATTTGTATATCTGTTATGTGAATTTTGACAAATAAATTTATACGGTAAAACTATGCAATTATATAAAGGTGTGTCAGAAAAGATGGTTATTAGTGATGGAGATGGTGGTATTTTAAAAGATCTTTACTGATATCAAGAGGTTTTCGTCTTACAGCATTAAGTAATAAACACACTAGTTGGTTTAGATTTATAGATTTGGACATGTCCTAGAGCAGTTTGTAGATGCAATGATTGTTCTCTTCTATGAAGGAAGAGTAAGTAAAATTATATGCAAGAATTACACACATTTATTCCTTTACTTTCTTCCCACCTCCTTCTGCTGCCCTCATGCTTCACTTTAAAGGCTTTCATCCTAGACATCTTTAAATCAGGTTGGTGTTCTGGGCAGCAACAAAGGCCAGAGCAGAATGGATGTGGTACTCAAACCCTGCCAAGAATTTGCATTGTCTTTGTTCCTGTGTCCTACAGCAATTGAACCATTAAGTGGAACTCTTGTATGCAAATTTCGTGGTGTGGTCAACCTCCACAAATGTAAGGTAAGATGAGTGGTACAATATACTGTATTTTGAGGTTTTCACTCTTCAACAATACAGTACAGTATATAAGTTTGCAAAAGGTAAAAATTTGTGGCAGCTGTACACGCAAGAAAGCATTTTAGTTATGTCAATCCCTCAGTACGTTACATAACAGCAGCAAATTTTACTACATCTGACCTGTTGTCATTGAAAATTTTAATAAAAAAAAATGAAGTGAAATTATTAATACATAATAGAGGCGCCAAGTGCAACATTTCCCTTATCTGCAGAAACACAAACTGTCCCGGTAGCGCAATATTCGTAAGGTGGAGAACCATATTAGTGAAGGTAGGTAAAGGCGCCTCTTCAGTACGTAATCTGCGCCTCGAGGCGGACTGAGGGGGAGAAGGGGACAAGCGCCCGCAGCCCCAAATCGTAGCCTCTCACGCATAGTGACTCATTATTTTCCTACTTCGTAGCTGATGGGAGTCTTTGTTTCTACAAAGATGTCAAAGGAATGTTATGTAATAACACTTGAACCTTTTTTTTCCAACTGGCAAAAAGGAGGGAGTGAGGGCCATTGAGAGAAAAATAAACAAAACAGAGAAGGGATGGTGAGGAGGGTGGGAGTGAGGGCTGGTGGCATGTGGCGTGTAGAGTTCCGGCCTGTCCGAGTGACGAGTCTTATCATAGCTGGGAGCGAGGGTGGGTGGTAGTATTGGTAATATAAGTCATTGTTTACTAGAATTTTTCTAATAATAATTAAGACTTAAGTAACTTCATTTTTTTATTATACTTTTTGGCCCTTGGCCCCCAGTCGAAATATTGGTAATACCTCGTATTGTTTGCTTTTATGCAGACAGTTCAATGACCTTTTGACTTTCTGGTGTAGTCTTAATACATTATTGATTCCATGTAATGAAAATTATACCTCAACAAAGCGTATTAATGAAACTACACACACTACCCATCAAAAACAATGCAATTTTTACAATAAACAATCTTTTCAGTTTATATGACTTTAGTATCTGTAAAGCAAGCTTTTAGAGCTCTACACACTGCCACTTGAATGAACTCAATATCGTCATTGATTCAAAAGTTAGGACTTAATATAACTTGTTTATTCTTCACTACAGCTTCAATTGGGAGGATTCCACTTTATTTTACTCTGCATTTACATTTCACACTTCTCCATTTCTTTAAGCATTTTTCCATTCCTACTTCTTTACCAGAGGTTGAATTTTCACTGTTTTGCAGCCATTTTCCAGGCAAATCTAAATAATTTCACTTTTTATTTTGTTCTTTGTGTAAGAAGTGTGAGATACCCAGTGATATATGGCCAACTCAAACTTAATCATTTTATTTAAGATGTACATACAGTATACTGTACTGCTTTTAGGGCTTAACGATGGAAATGAAGAGATAATTTGATGTGTGAAATATCATGGAAAGATTCTTCAAGTACAGAAAAGTAAAGTTATTCTGTTTGGTGTATGTTCTACTGAATATATTGTACCAATAACTACAGGTATTATTTTTATTTCCTCCTGTTGCAGATTCCACTACAAGGATATGGAGGAAAGAGTGAGTTGATGATTCCTGACAGCTGTGATGGCAAGCCTCTCACTGTACGAGAGTTGGCACCAGGGTTGCCAGCCATACTCCAAACTGCATTTCTGAATAAAGGAGACAGAGCTATGTTTTTAAAACTACAATTATTTACAGGTATGATATTATTTTTCATCCACTTGTGCCTTGCTTTCAAAGAAGAATTGTATTCTTTAAAGCAGATAAAAGTTGACTGGGGCTATTTTTGTATGTTTGAATGATTCCACCCTTTAAAGCCCAACTGTACAAGTACAGTAGAACCTCAATAAATCGGACTAATTGGGGCAGACCCCAGTCCAATAAATATAAAAAAAAAAAAAACACGAATATATGGAGGGTGATGTTTTATTTATCCAAACTGTTTAAAGAAAATCAGTTATGTTATTAGTGCACTTCAATAACTAAAGTCTTTAAGTGCATGACAAGATTATTGAAAGAATATAACATCAACAATAAAAAAAATATAAAACAAACCTCTTGGGGTTGAGAATCACACTTAAGTCTAGTTGTCAACAACTGTTGTCATCGAGATGATAGTTATTTACTGTAAAGTGTTATATGTAAGCAACCACAGAAATTGTCTTGTGAATAAAGAGAAAACTGTATACGGTACTGTACTATAAAGATAAAAATAAGAACAAATAAGTGTAGGAGTATATTGTAACTACAGAACAGTCTCTCCTCGACTTACGACGGGGTTCCGTCCCGACAACCTGGTCGCAAGTCAAATTGGTCGTAAATCGAATAGGCGAAAATAATACAGTTCAGTACATAGAAATTCTAAAATGGGTTGTCTCTTTTTCTTCTCAGCATCACGAGAAAACTCACTTTTACGCTTGCCAGTCATTTTAAGGGGAATTACAAATTTTTTTTTGTCAGTAGCCATACACAGCGCGATCACTAACGTCATAACTCGAAAATACGGAATGTGAAAAATATTTTATACGACCATGGCCGTCGTATGTCCGGGTTGTAAGTCGAATATGTCGTAAGTCGAGGAGAGACTATATATGGAAGATGCGTGCTATATAGGAGCAGCTGACAGGGGAGGGAAGGGGGGAAAGCACAGGTGGGTGGCTCCCAACCCCAAAGATTCCTTTAACACTTCTTTATGCATTTTCTCCATAATTCTCATATAATTTAGATTCATTTGGTACCAGGTGGATAAAATATTATCCTAAAAGAATCCACTTTCCTGAAAAAAGAATCTCACACTGAGCACCATGAATCATTTGTTTACAATGGCCAAACACCTGATTGGCTCACCACAACGTCTGTGTTCAACACTTAGTAAATTAGTACAGTGCAAGTTGTGTATTTATCATCACTTAATAAATACTATTTTGTATTTATCACCTCTTAATAAATACTATTGTAGTGTATTTATCATTACTTAATAAGTAATATTGTAGTGTACAGTAATGTGTATCTGCATATACCCTGGTTTATTCATTAATCATTTGTTTAAGTCTACAAGTAGCCAAATTGAGTCATCATATAACACTCAAAGGTATGGTATTATATAATGTTGTTAGGAAGGTATCTTCATATTAGAGTGTGATATTGTGAACCCTGCCATATTACAAATTACATAGAGTATTGTATTTTTTCTCAATTATTGAATATGTTATATTAATCATGATGAACCATAAAACATAAGAGGCCTAACATATGAGAGTAGGATACTGAATCAATAAATAAATAAATCTAATGAATGCAGCAACACCTGATCAGCCCCAGTCTGCTTACATACTCAAGTGTCTTAGTTATCAGTAGGCCTATAGCAAATCTCATTAGACCACTGTACATTATTCAGTAAGTGTGGTTCTTTTCATAAGATTTTTTTATTAATCTTCCCCATTTTTTATTTTATTTATTTATTTATTTTATTTTTTTATTTCTGGTGACCAGAGCACTTCAGAGTCTGAAAAAGGCAAATTTAATACTGTATATTGAAGTCCAATTTATGTAGGTTTTACTGTACTGTACTTAACTGTCTATCCGAGACAAGTGGTGATCATTGTTTTAGATTTACTTTTTGGGAATTAATACACATGTTTGTTTTTTCTCCCAATTTTGGAAGCTAATATTTCATGAACATTACTTTTACAAAAATTTCAACTCAAAATGGGAAATTAGTTTTAATTTACACACACACACACACACACACACACACACACACACACACACACACACACACACATCCCTTTAAATCAATGGCTTCAGGGCTCTACCCTGACATTTTGTAGAGATATTTGGGCATTTTCAGGCAGTCAAGTGGGTAATTTGGACAGTAGAAAAAAGCAAACGTAATTTTTATTTTATTTTTAACTTGGGGGCGGGGGCGTGCATTCCTAACATTGCCAATTCACCAGTTTTGCTTTGTTAACCATGATACTACCCTTTTATTTGGTTAATGGCAGTTATATTCATATAAACATAGATAATTTTTTAATGGGGAAAATAGGTTGGGTCCCAGAGGGGATGGGAGTCAAAGAAGTTTGCTTTTTGAGGCCAACTTCTGTGAACAGGGTGGCTTTGTTTAGGTTAGTGGCTCAGTTGAGTTGAAGTTGCCCTTATATACCCTTGTCACAATTTACTCATACTGTACAGTCAAACTCCTTGTTAGAGGACCCCCCCCCCCCTTTTGGCATAGCCTCCCTGCTATTTGACAGCTTTACATTCTGTTATTAATGTGTCTGTAGAAATGATTTGAGCACCTCATTTAAGCTAAAGTAACTATTATTTTGTTATTTTCATACAGTATGGTAAATTTGATATTTTACTACAGTGTATTAGAGAGCAGAAACAGTTCTCAGTGTTTTGATATTTACTGTTGTTTAGTAATAAATTTTAAAGAGTTTCATAATTGTTAGTACAAAGAAGATAATGATTCCTGCATATGATTTCTGAATTTTTCAACAGATGACCAGTGTTCAGAGCTATTGTCTTTAAGTGACATCACAATACAACCTTCAGAGTTTATTTTAGCACCTAGAGAAAACAGGGATGTATTCATTGTGGTAAATGGAACAGCTAACATTTTGGCCAAAACTCCTGGTTGTCTGGGAGTACTGCAAGTTATATCCGGGGACGAGATTCTGCGACGAAGGTTCCGTAGGTGAGTTATGATGTATTTTCACTTAGCTTGGATGAATTAAGGGAGTTATATTGTGTATGGTGGTCAAAAACAGTGGAAATTCTGGGTAATGAAGCTTTTGCCAAACCCCCTCAATCTCCAAGGTCAGTGTAACCTCAAACTATATGGGGTAGACACTTGTTCCAGAATGTGGAGGGGGAAAAATACCTTTCTGCAAATTTTATATTTTATTTTATCTAAAATACAAATT
Source organism: Homarus americanus (assembly GCF_018991925.1). NCBI lineage: Eukaryota > Metazoa > Arthropoda > Malacostraca > Decapoda > Nephropidae > Homarus > Homarus americanus. The sequence goes on along the minus strand of NW_024723833.1, from coordinate 4,838,054 downwards.
AGGGTAATGTTACAATGTTAACAATGTGTTCACAAATATTTAATGTTAATATGTTGTCAATGTATTTGATTTATTGAGAGAGTGTATTCACAGCTGAAGAGGCTTGCTTGAACCAGTTTTACTCCAGTTTTATGTGTATGTTGTATGTTTGTGTGTGTGTGTAATCATAATGAACAGCTTATTGAGAAATACAGCAACTAATCACTGAAAATATACACATTCACATGCGACATATAATGGCATAGGGAAGAGGGTCACTTAACACAGAATTTCAGCACAGTTACAGGACAAAAGTGAGGTTGATAAGGGGTGAATACATGTACACAAGTTAACTACAAGCTGTTGAGAATTTTAACAACAGTTGGAATGGGGGTGTTCTTATAATGATCAGTAGGTGGTCTTATGGGCTGGATACTGTTGTGGTGTTGAACTGCACTTTGCAGTTGTAGAAGAAGACGGTAGTGTGGAGAGAGTGTGTATTTGTGTATTTGGGGAGGGGCATATGTATGCATCTCCTTTTCATAGATGATTCAGGGTGTCCAGAATAAAGAGCAACATATTCATCTTTTATTTCTTATTATTTGTTCTCTCAAGTTTCTGCAGTATAATTGTTCTAATTTTTTGTTTCCCTCCACAAGTCCCAAAGCTATCCATTTGGTTATCTCACTTTATAGAATCTAATGTATGGAGAAAAGTTTTGTTACCGATATCAGTTCCTTTGCCAGACTCCAGAACAAAGAAGTGAAGGTACGACGCATCAATGATCCAGATCTGCTGAAGATCAACTGGGGTGTTGCATATAGTAGGGAGAAGGAAGTGCAGGTTGAAGATGACTGTCTCCCTCCACAACCAGAAGATTCTGTGAACTTCTTCAATTCATGTTCTAAGATCCAGGTTCTCTTTTTGTTGTTTTGTCTCCATACTCTCATTCATTGAAATTTCAGATACTTTCTCTTATATCAGCTTCATATCCTATCACTACATGGCCCTGGACCATATCCAGATTTTCATCACACATGTAAGGTTCCCAACCTCTTGTTCACTTTATATTACTTTATTCCCATTGCTTGAATTCTTCGGTCATCTGTTGAATGTCAAGTCTCATTATGGTAAGTTGGCTGCACGTCTGTCTTCACATGTACTGACTGTCATTGTCCAGTGCCACTTAACCAGAGGTAAACCTAGATATGGTGGATATGTTTGTGCAATTAATGAATGCAATAACTTGAACAACTAGCATATTTTTGATAGAATGTGCAAAGTAAGCTAAAAGTGTATTACAGTACCAAGTCTTTCTCTCAAATGGTATACTGTATGTTAAGCCATTTTCTGTAATAACACAAGAGGTGTAACCCATATTTTTTTTTTAAATTAAAAATTATATTTCAGGATACATTACATGTATAATGGAGTAAATGGGTAAGGGTTTTATTCACATTTCACAGGTACAGTATACTCTACAGCTATGTCAGACATCTTGATGCATGTAAATGTATATCAAATGAAGTAAAACCTAGATTTAGGTTTGGAGTTCGTGTGACGAGTTGTATGGTCAATGAATTACTGTAGCTTCATTAAATGACTTTTACTGTTTTACAGAAGGATACTTGAGATATCTTTACATTATTAAATCATTATTGTGAAGAAGACACTGAGGACTGTCATTCAGCTGCTGTCATTAGAGGGCAGATAGCAAACTGTGCATCAAATATTAGAGAGAGAGAGAGAGGAGTTATTGAATAGCCTGTTATAAGTGTTAGAAAGTGCCTGCACATAAGGACTGTGAGAATATCATTAAAATACTACATTTATAATTGTTACTAAAGGAAATTCTTATGTTTCAGGTTCAGTTATATGGAGAGCGCCAAACAAATGATGACGCTTCAAGTACTGTGTTTGCTTGTTTGGAAACTGAGGACACTATTGGCTCAATGGCAGACATCACTGCTGCCAATGACAAGTATGTTCATTATCACATTAAAAGCAAATATATAGTACTGAAAGTTTTCTGGGCATCTGGGAAGAATGCATGATAGATAATTTATAAGGAAGTAATCATCTGTATTTGAGACAAGTGGACTGCAGGTTAATGAAGGTGAAGGACAGTGAGGTGTATGAGTGTGTTTGTAAGATAGATATTAATTTTACAGATGCTTACATCCAGTTTTGTAACTGTTAAATATAAACTATTGATGAATTTATAGACAAAAAATATGCATGAAAAGTGTATGAATTGACTGCCTCTTCCCTTGCTTTGTCTGTGCTTAATTTGACTCATTTTAAACTACAGGCAGTCCCCGACTTACGATGGGGTTAGGGACCCAAATCCAGGTCGTAAGTCGAAAATGTGAAAATAATACATAGAAAATCTAAAATGGGTGTCTCTTTTTCTTCTCATCACTACAAAAATCTCACTTTCAAGCTTGCCAGCCATTTTAAAGGGAATTACAAACAAAAATTTTGTCAGTACACAGCGTAATCACTAACGTCGGGACTCGAAAATACGTAATTTGAAAAAATTTTGGTACGACGGGCTGTCATATGTCCGGGTGGTCGTAAGTCGAGGGGTACCTGTATAAGCAAAATCATAATCTACATAACATGTATCATATTTTTTAATCTGTTCATTCGTTTATTCATATACCTTGCCCTCACTCTACACACAGGTTGCATTCTCAGAAACACAGTACAGAGTGAATCTGTGCTGAATTAAGTATTAGTTTAATGGGAAAAGGAAGGTTGCATTCCAGACTCCTCTTGGAACCATTTTTTACTTTAAATTTTCTCTAAAGATGGAAAACTTGTACAAATGTGCTTCGTATCATGAAAGCACCAGCTTTTTATCCAAGCGTGTGCTTTAAATCAAACAGCTTGTTTGAATACAGTACTGTATCATTTAAACATGCTTATAAGTCACTCTCACTTGGGGGGGAGGGGGGAATCATTCAAAGTAAGGAATATAGGAGGTGTTTAATGAAGTTGCCTGTATTTGAGCCAAGTTTGTGTTCTGAGACTTGTTCCAAGACTAGCCAACAGTAATTCCATTTTCCAAATCAAGCCTTTTGTGGTGTGTTGATTTTAATTTGATTTGGAGGCTTGGTAGACCTACGGTAGAGTTGACACAAAACATTAATTTTTCAAATGTGTTTCATTTGGGACACAAAAATTCAAACGAATTTAACTTGTTAAACTTGATGAATAGTCTGCTATGAAATAAGTGATTGCTTCAGTTGATATATTTAAGTTTACAATTATTAAAGACTGGAAGATAAAACTTAAATATTATTTATATGTTTGAAAAGAATGGTTGCTAACTTAAACTTCTGAGGGTAATAATAATTGTATTTCTTTTCACCCAGGATAACAGAAGTCCATTCCCCACCTGTTCAGGGATCTGTGTTCCACCTTCCCCACAAGTCACAACCAGCTGCCAATATAGAGACAGGGAGAACCATTACCTGGGATGTGTTTCCCCAAACTTTATCTGTTCCAGCGTCTGACATGTCAACACTGGTATTTTTCGTCGTCAATTTCAGTGAAGTCCAACAGATGTTTGAGGTAAACAGAAAATGGCTTAAGAGTAGTGAAAAAATTGTCTTAATTGTACAATTAGTATTTTTCCTTACAGCATGGAATTGAAATTTGCATTTGATGTGTTAATAAGGGCCCAATTATCAGTGATACTTTCATCATTTTTTTTTTTTCTAGTTTTTACTTAAAGGACACATGCGAAGGTAATTTACATAACCTTAGCCAGAAAAGGATGAGAATATTCAGGTTAAAAAAAAATAAAAATTTCCAGATACTTTTCTATGTTTGTGGATATATATGGGTAACTTTTTTTTTTTAAGTAATAATGTCTCAAGAAGTTGGATATTTAAACAACATGGCATTATTTATTATCCATATTAACATTCATTCTAGGTTTCATCTGACTGTAGATGGCTGGACATTGAGCCTAGGGAAGCCATACTGCTAAGCTTGAGTTCCGTCAAAGTGTGTGTCAAACTATCACCTTCTCGTATGCCTCAGTCAATTGTCGCACCTCTAACACAGTCTCTTAAGGTAAGTCATCCTTATGTACATTATACATACAATAATCCCCATGAAACCTGCAGTGTTAGGTTCCAACAGACTGTATGGATTGTACATCAGTTGTACCTCTGCTTAAAATGGAATTATGTTTTCAGAGTTCCAAAGTACTGGTAGGTATCAGGGATAATGAGAAAGTGGCTAACATCCTCTGTCTGGGTTCCTCTGTGGCAGTATATTTGATGTTTTTTCTTAAATTTATGAGAAAAGTTGAGATGCATCACAATATTATTGCTTGTTATCAGTCACCATATGTCATGGGTGTATTTAAAGTTGTGGCACTTGTTTTGAAATGTCTTTCATCACTTAGAAAAAAATTGGGAGTATGATAGATTACTTCACTCAAACACCAGTGACTGATGCTTCCAAGCAAATCCTTTACTTACCGTATATACCCATGTGTAGTTTTTAAGACCAAATTTTTTGGCAAAAAATTGGGGGTTGACCTCTAAACGGGTAATAGTTTCGTTAGGTTGAAAAATATTTACCAGTAACTGCCAGTAAACAATGGAAACGATGCACCACCAGCTGTGTGTCGGTACAGTTGCCAGGGCAGATCTCTTGCGTCATCATAGCAAGCCCAAAGTAGCCAAATGCATGGTATGGTAGCACAGGACGATGTAAAACATAAAGTATTCATTTTCAAAGGTTTATTTATAGATACATAAATTTTTGTTCATTAAATTTGAAACAAAAGAAAACTACAATACCGTATTTCTAAATATTTTCATTAAAATATTACATCACAAGTATATTTTACCTTAAATGTGCCTGAATGAATATATTCTCAGAAATAAATATGGAATGTAATATTTTTGCTGAAATGACGTACGTATTACAGTGGAAAGTAGGATAAAATCGTGACGAAAACAATGACTTTCGCTTTCTTTCGTTGTTCAAAAGATTTTACCGTAATCGCTTTTCGAATGGTTTTCAGTTAAAAAACTGTTGTATTACAATAATATTCCCTCCTAATTGACTTGAATAAGTACTTGAATGGAAATATACAATATTTTTGTTGAAACTACCTGCGTTTCAGTGTAAAGTGTTGTAATAATAAATGGTAAACAATTTGCCTTCGGCACTCGGTGTTTCAGGCACAGCGAGCCTCAGTTTATAGGACGTAGAGCTTTTTTACTGAAGGTTTTGTTGTTCCATTACCCTCAAAAACTTGGGTCGACCTATAAACGATGAATATCATAAATTAACGATTTCTTGGTCAAAAAATCAGGGTCAACCTATAAACGAGGGAGGGTTATAGACGAGTATATACGGTATCTTATTTAATCATTGTTTATATTACTGATTATATAAAGCCCATCAGGGAATAAAAGAGACTTTTTTAATTTCTTTAGACATGTGCAAGATCTGGCATGTTGCAGGTATTGTTTTCTTTGCCATTAATACCAAAGAAATGCAAGAGAGCTTTTAAATACAGCTCCTCCCCGACTTACAACCTACTCGACTTACGACCACCCGCACTTACGACCTGCCTCAGTCGTACCAAAATTTTGACAAATTACGTATTTTCGAGTCCCAACATCAGTACAGACAAAATTTTCATTTGTACAGGTGCTCCCTGACTTACGACTGGGGTAGGGACCCAAATCCAGGTCGTAAGTCCGACATAGATTAAAAAAAAAAAATTCAAAATTTTTTTCTCAAATTTTTTTTTTTTTTTTTAATAAAAAATCTACAATGAAATACAGTCCAGTAAAAGTAATAAATAATGAGGAATGGATACAGTACAGTAAAAGTAATAAATAATGAGGAATGGATACAGTGTGACTGAGCACTTACCTTTACTGTAGTCAGCTGAATGCACATGGGGCCCCCATAATTTTCTGATTATACATGGAGACTACATTAACTGGAAACATTTTGGTATAGAAAATGCGCGCGTCATTTGGAGGAAAAAATAAATAAATAAATAAAAAAAAGGTCACATCTACGGCGGTCGTAAGTCCCGACGGACGTAAGTCCAAGCAGTCGTAAGTTGGGGACTACCTGTAATTCCCTATAAAATGGCTGGCAAGTGTAAAAGTGAGAGTTCTCGGTGCTGAGAAGAAAAAGACACCCAGAAATTTATGTAAATCTACCCAAAGATACAGTTGAAAATTTTATACATTATTAAAATGTACTATATACTAAAATTTTTATCTCTTGTGCAAAATATATGACGTTTATATGCAAATTAATCACGATCTTATAAGAATTCCAGCAATGTAAATCATATGAAGAATTCACATTTTGCAATCCACAGATTATGTGTGAGAATGAGAGCCGGTGTGCAAAAATTACTGTCCTTCCTACTGGAGGTGGTGATGAGGATCTCCAGCCTCAGGCAGTCCCATCTCTACAGTCCCAAGCTGCACCTCATCCCCCAACACTGCCTAAGTCAACTACTGGTAACCTATTCCACATGAAGGAGGCATCAACTGATCCTCAAGGTCATGAAATTAAAGCACTTGCTGTGAAATATAATAGGTATTTAATTTTTAGTTTTCTTTTATGTTTTTCTTTAATCTATAGAGAATGTTCATATCATCATTATTATCATAAACATTTTATAGTTATTTCCCAAGCTTGCAAGGGTTATTTGTGATTACCTGATGGCAGCTTTCTTGGCTGCATGATCTCTTACATCCTCTTTAGTCAGGAGCTTATCAAAATTACCATAAAGAAAATCTGAAGCAGGTTTTATGGCTAGATGCCCTTCCTAGCACCAATCCACTTTTACAGAGCAGGAACTGAGCATTTCTTGTAGAACTTTCAGGTGCTCTCTTAGCTGGCAAAGGAGGGTTGCAACTTCCTGTAGGTAATTAAAGATTACGGGTAGGCCTCGCAAAGTCGTGTTAGTTGGTATCCTACCATGGCTGAATTTCCGAAAGGCACAGATTTGTACAATAAGAATTAAAAACACAGGAAAATTTAATAATTAATTGCTAAAAAAATTCTATTTGTGCTAAAAAAAATTCTGTTTTACAACATAAACATTTATTGTTTTAAATTTTACTCCAATGACATTTTATTGGACAGTTCTTTAACACTTATTCCACCGTATAAACGATGCGGTTCCGAGCTAAACGATTTAGTGAGCACAAAAATTGCTATGATAAACAATGAAATTGATACATATCATGTCATAAAATACAATAACACATATTTTATGTACACAAAATAGCTCCTTCCATACTCAAACCACCCTCTGGGCAACATGACACAGTTCAGCCAGGCAGTTAGCCAGCTGCTGCTGTCGCGCTGCTCTGTGTGTACTGGATGTCATAATGTCACATTGGCGGAGGGAGTGCAGCTCGGGGGCTGGACTGGCTGGTGGCATAGTTATGACCCATTGCCTCCACACATACGTTCTTACACACACACACACACACCAATGCTCTTCATGTTTCTTATTTTATAGTTTTTATTATATTTTCTTTATTGCTAAGCCACATTGCTTATATATAGTGGAGTAAATGTTAAAGAAGTCTGTTTGTCTGCAAATCTCTCGATTTTCATGAGCATTTAAAAGAAAAAAAAGACTTAGGGGTGACTGGCCATATGGTCTTTGGGAACCATTGCTGTAGAGGGACCCATTTTGTGTAGAATTGTGTTGAAGTTTATCATTGTACCTTTAATAGCTTATTAGTTAACAGAAATTTAAATTTGATATACATAAGAGAAAAGTGTACTGTAACTAGCATATTGTGTGTGTTGCCTGAGTTTCACTCTGCCTGTACCCCACCACCACTCATTATATCGTATGTTTATTTTGTTATGTGTTGTACTTATTCATACTGTATTGAAATTGGATTTTACATGCAAGTAGTAATATGAATCTTTTAATTTTCTTGTTGTATCATATTTGTGTAGATACAGAATATTTTGGGTATTTTCAGTGTAGTATATTTTAGTTTCTAACTGCAGAGGGCACGGTTTGTGTGGATTACTCGTATTTTGTATACGGTGCTACAATTCAGTGGGCCATGAATTGGTTAGTCATGGATGGAAAATCAGCTGATTAGGCAAGGTTTACTGTCTTAATCTTTTCATTTCAGCATGCCAACAGCAAGCAAAACTAGCCAAAAAGTGAGTGGTGACAGTGATTTGAACCTCATGGATAGTGCCAAGAGTCTAGTGGAAGTGGTATCAGATAATGTTATTTTCCCAAATACTTCTACAATGAAAGAAAATTATGTAAAAGTGAAGCTGAGAAACCTTGATGGTGTTATTCATACTGTGAGTATACATATGGTTGTTCATGCTATGAGTGTACTTAGGCAGCCACATACCTCTAGCACTCTCTACCAGGCTGAGGTAGGAGTTATGTTATGGTTATTTCTCAACTCGTAATTTCAGCTTTACAGGATAAACATAGCTTTCTACATATTTTTTATTTTCATTCAGTTACATGCATACACAATCCTACATACAGAATGTGGAAACAAATAATTATCATAAGGTCAAAAACATAGAGATAAAAAATTTCTTACATTCCCAGGAGCTGTGATAAGAAAATTTTTTTGAGAAGAAAGCTGCTTAATTAATAACATTACATTACAATATTTTAAATTCGAGGTGCTGCCTCATAATATCTAGGTTTCACCTCTTCATCTCATATTATTTCATGACATTTATTAGTGTTTTCAATTCAAGGTAATATCTAAGATTCACACCTTTATTTCTTAAAGCATGAAAGAATAAAAAATAATACTAGAGCCTCAACCAAAGCTTGGTAATCATAAGGGCTGAGATCAATGTCTTCCTCACCGTTTGCCCCACTAGCCAAATTCTTTCTCTCTTTTTTTCCAAATTGCATTTTGCAACCAATTATTTTCCCAATTTGTGGGGGGTATCCCCCCCCCCCTCCCCCAGTAGCTACGCCAACTGTTGATTCCAACTAGTCTTCACCCTCTGCCTCGGACCCCCATCGTCTCCCAGAGCTTCCCACACCTCCACTATTTGGTGAAGACTGTGGAGTATTGTATATTTAACTTCCTGGGCTTTCACAAAATATTTATTTTATAATGTTGAGGCAGTTTATGTAGCATTATATTTAATTTTTGGAAGGCTAATTTGGTTATCAAATGTCGTTCTTAAGTAAAGGTATGGTGAGTCAAGTACAATATAGCGATTTTAACACGTTAAAGGGCATCACTTGCGCGGATTTCTGATGCATGGACGTATACCAGTATGATAAACCTGATTTTCCTTATTGACAGCTGTAAATTACCTTGGTATCCCATGGCAACACTGGTGTGGTAGGTGAGGAATTTCTGTAGCATATTTGTGATTATTCCCTTTGAATTTTGACCTATACAATGTATATCTGTATACTGTATATATATATTTTTGGCTTTCTTTTTCAAAATTTATTATTATAAATGTATTATTATTATTATTATTATTATTATTATTATTATTATTATTATTATTATTATGCTTCACCATTTTTACTTCCTCTGTGAATAGACATATTGAAACATCATGCATGCTTTTCACACATTTGTATTCTACATATTTGCTGCTTTTAGCCAGCCTACTGTTTGTGGATGTTCATCCCCCATGTTATCTATTTCTTGCATCCATCACTCCATCTTTTCCTTTATTTCTTGGTCTTCCCAGGTTTTTTTTTTTCCATTGATACTAATTCTGACTGACATAATTTGCAGGTGAAAGCAGAAATCTCCCAGGGTCCTTTTACAGTCCGTCACACACAGTTCAGGATTAAGTCTGGCCATTATGTAAGTGTTCCTGTTTACTTCAGGCCTCAAACAACAGGACTCTTTTCTTGCCATCTTAAGTTGACTGTCCTGGAGGATAAGAAAGTCCTCACAGTTCAACTTTCTGGAAGAGCAGTTCATTGAAATTCACCACTTCTTTATTAGGTATATATTAAGATATCCATTAAAGTATATTTTTTGCATCCAGAAACTCTTGTAATGGTGTATCTTATGTAGTGAGACTTGGGATTTACACCAAGTCGTATCTCAAAAATTTTATAATTCCTGTAAATCTGTGATAATTTTCTTACTGTTTATAAGGATAGTGTACAAGTTTGGCTGCTTACTATTTTTGTCAGCTGTGCTTAATAATTATTTATAGGATAGTAACATTTAAGTGTTAGTGAGGTTATCGGATGCATTTAAAGGGGTACATACTTTCTTGTAGCCTAATATTTTGGGGATTTACTTTATGAAAGGTTTTCACTGAACAGTAGAACCTCATTGTTTCATTGTATCTTATCAAACACTGCTTTAATACCTCCCCAATTCTCTGGGGAGGTATTAAAGCAGTGTTGAGATAAGATACAGGCTCATAGATGAAGCAGAAAGACCAGCATATAAGCCAGTAGCTGTTAAGTCATAATATTGCGATATTTTATTAAATCTTTTATTTCAGTCACCAGGACTGTAGTTTTAAATACATTTATAAAATGAAAGTTAAGCTGTCTGTTACAGTAGTTGATCTTGATATCGTATGTGAGCAGAACAGAGGGGGAAATGATCTGACACATTAGATATTTAATGTGGTAGCAGTAATTTTGTAGCCCAGTTACTGTTTTACATTAATTCTCAGATTTTTGTATTTCCTATCTTGTTTTAATTACCCCTCATTGATATCTGTCCTCATCTTTCCCAGGTTCTTTATTTTCCCCGTCAATACATTTGCAGAGTTAAAATTCTTTTTTCAAAATTAATTAAATTTCCAAGCTAAATAACATTAATTTTTGAAAGCCAAACAAAGCAGCATAATTTTTGAGGATATGTTTCTGTAATTGGAGCTTATTTTCAGTGCATGAAAGTATTGGAATCTTATAACTACTGAATTACAGATGGTAATTCAAATTGTTTTAAAAAGTTTCTGCAAGTTTCCACTTTGCTTTATTTAATTAAAAGAAATTGCAGCTTGTAATGGCAAGATCAACATATAGCATCTGTGTGAAGGAATGAGTTTCTGCTGATTATTTTTGTTTCAAAACACTACAATTTTGTAATATACTGTAGTGTAAATTTTTAGAATTTTAAAAGCGTTAACCCTTGAGCCCCAATCCCATTTTCAGTTCACTAACCATTTTTGTGTTGAATATTATGGATTTAATAAATTATAAATGCTTATCTGTCTATAAGAAATCTTTATAGCACCTTGAATTCATATATGCAAGTTCAATTTATTCATCAAGCTGTAATTGATTTAGTGTTAATTTTTACATCATAATCATAGTACAGGTTGTACCTCTCTAGTCTGGCATTCTGTGGTCCGGAATGATTTTAGTTTGCCCAATAGGTAGATAGGCAGCTATTTTTTTATTTATTTACTTATTTTTTATTACTTATCTGAATTATTATTATTATTATCATCACAGGAGTATTACATTTTCGCCCCTCAGGCTCCAATGTGGGTCAGTGACCTGTGCCTGGGTGGGCTAATCCCTGTAAAAAAAAAAAAACAAAGCCGCGGGAAATTAAGGTTTGTTTACATCTGGCAGTTCGGCTCTCTCTCTCTCTCTGTTTCTCTATACAGAGTACAACATTTAACCCTTCAATATATATGAACAGTAAATAAGTATTGCTTTCATATTCTTATGTAGAGTAATGACGACATGTTTTCACATGTGCGCACTTAAATACGCGATCTCACTTTTTTCTTTAACATTAATGGTTAGCTACTTATATTGTTCCATTTATTAGCATTAGATAACATTACTTAAAACAACCATATTCATTTTTTACATTAATTTTACTACAGCTACAACCAGGGTCTTATTTTCTTGTTTTATATGTAGAACCACTCAGTCACTGGTTTTGTAATCAACGAAAACAATGCTGTCTCATTTCCTCGTGTGTTTTAATATTCTACATATTATTAATGAATTGTATTGCTCATTTTGCACACACAAACATTAATTCCATAAAAAAGACATTCAGTAATAAACAATAATGAATCTTTTGTACATAAGAGAAATGACACTGTTTACACGATTGTGCACGCCAAAACGTTGGCGGATCGCTCAAACCCGTCGAAATTCGAGTTTCCACCGTCAAAATTTTAAATTATGCAGTGTTTTTTTTTGTGTCCCAATCAAAAACGTTGAATTAAAAACTCGCAAAATTTGAGAAGCTACTGTACGACATTTAACCCTTCAATATGTCTTCAAAGAGACCACGAAGCAGTGAAAGTGGTGCTAACGTAAGTGCAAGTCACTATCTGTCCAGGTAAAGGGTGAATTTCCATGGTCCAGCACCGGTCAGGACCCGAGGTTGCCAGACTAGAGAGGTACAACCTGTACAGTACTAATAACTATGGAGTCCCATCATATACCTTCCCTGCTATTTTAAAAAAAACCCAATCAAACTGACAGAGTTATTGTTTAGAAGATTAGGAACATCAAGGGAATTTTAATACTATTTATTGGTTCTTTATTAATGCATTTATTTTTAAACATTAAATTCACTTATTTTCTCCTTAGAACATATCATACATAAATTTATTAATGCATTATTTTAAACTTTAAATTCATGGTTTTTCCTTTGAACATACCATTCAATTATGTCAGCAAATGTGGTGATGTGTTACATCAGGGACATCCATGTTAACCATTTGCTGAAAGGGCACAAGAATATCCCTGAATGAGGTCATTTCATAGTCTGGTAACATGGAATGAAATGTGTGCAAATACTATTTAAGTATTTCATATTTGTTGATAAAATAATAACTGTGGCATACAATTTTCCCTCCACATTCAACATCATATTTTAAAACAGAAATAGAAAAGTAAAATTGTGCCAAATTCTCTCTTATACATGCATTTTATGAATAATTGTACAAGAACCCTGATTTTTCCATTACAAGAAACTGCAAAATGTAATAATTATCATGACAGTAAATACTGGAACATGTTAAGAATGAGGTCATGACCATTACAGTATCAAATGGCAAGGTTTACAGTAGTACAGTGAGATAAATCAGCCTCAAGTGATGTAATGAATGATGAATATAGACCTTTCTAAAAAGAAATATCTGAGTGCGAAATCCTCTTGTGGCTTGGGTAAGACTGTGAACTGCAAAATGTATGACAAGGAACACACAGGCCTGTTCAGTGAACAAAGTCAACATGTTTCAAAAGTGGAGAAACATTGTAGGGTTATTTATATATGATTAGGATTCGTGTAGTTAACTACAGAACATGCACCTGCCATATAAATTGAGTCATCCTTTGCCAGAAGGGAGGATAAAGATGCATCATAAAGTAAAGGACATACAGTAATTGCCTTATCCATGAACTATAAATGGACAAATGATTAACCAACATAAAGGTGGTGGGCTATAATAGTGAGATCAAATACTTACGGTTACACAAATATGTTGCAATACATTGAGATTGCAGGACTTTATACTAAATGATATTAGCCAGAACTGAGATACCTGAGAAAGTTTTTCCTCTGGCAAACCCTCTATTTATCCTACAGTGGTACTTCAAACAAAGACAGGCTAGAAAATCCACCATCTGATTTTAGCTTATGCTAATCAACAACAGGTACTGATATCCTCTTTATTGCTCTTAAAGCTTTAAAAATGTCTTTCAGAAAGTAGGATCATAATGAAAAGAGCAGAATGTGCAAAACCTAGATGTGGAAAACAACCTACAGGGGCAGCCCTGATGGAGTCAAGAAAGTACCACTGAGTGTCAAGAGATTCACAGATGAGCGAGTCTTTGAGTTTAGTACAGTAGACCTTTGCCATTCGCAAGTTTGCGATTCGCGATTTCAACAATTCACAGTAAGCAGATGGTGGCAAGCTTGCAAGCCCTTTCCCGCAGAACAATGAGTCACCCAATGCAGCATCTCTTGTTGTACTCTCAAAACTTTAGTGTTTCTGTGGGAAAGGGTTCCTAAAAGACTGCCTCGTGTCGGTGCTAGTGATGCTGGTGGAGTGAAATGTAAAAGGCAAAAGTCGGTGATGACCCTGACAAAGAAAGTTTTATTATTAGGCAAGTTAAAAGAGGGAATGAGTGCTGCCATGGCTGGTCAGTTGTTTGGTATAGGTATACAGTAGTGCACTAGGGTAGTATAAGTTGCTATTCACGGTTTTACCAATTCACACTATTTCTTGGAACCTTTCCCCCATGAATGACAAGGGTCTACCGTATAATGCAGGTAGGTAGTTCCCAATTTATGAAACTTCAGTTTATGAAAATTCAAAGTTAGGGGAAAAAAATCATATGCTTTAATTTAAGAATGAAACCTCCGAAGTTATGAAAATAAAATAGGCTTATAACAGTGTAATAATGAAAATATCCAAAAATAATGCAGTTTTTTTTAACTAATGGTATGTTGACTTATTTTGCCAACATACATGATTAGTCTTCAACACTCCTCACAATTTTATTAAGACTAACAAAAATAAGTTCTTAAAGTGTTATAATTCTCCTACAATCGCCATATAACTTACTCCTCGCATACATAATGACAAGTGACTCGTCACTCACAGCCATTTATTCTCATGTACTGTACTGCATGTGGAAAATTAGAAAAAAAATAATTCTGAATTCTTAAATTTCACATGCTAATTAAGTACAAGAAAGGTGTAAATTTGTAGGAGAAAATATAAGAATTGAAAGTGAAGAAATGCTTGGAGGTGTGGAGAATGCCAGCAACACAAGAGGCATCAGGTGAGAAAAGTCAGACACCTGGCTGGCTGGCACCTCTTTGTGCCGATACAAAGTGGGTTCAAAGTATTAACGTACGAGAACTAGTTTGTGTGGTGTAGCGGCGCATGGGGAGTAATGCATCATCCAGCCAACCTGATGCAAGTGTTAGTAGTGCATCCCAAAAAAGGAAAACAGTTACAATAGAAGTGGAATTTGATGTAATTAAACGTTTTGAAAAAGGCGAAATGCCTTCGGCCGGAACAATTTTGAAAGACAAACAGAAAATTCTTGAATATGCACTCGATTGTGATAACAAAACAAAGAAAGTGGATTGTCAGTTGAAATGCAAAGATTGTTAGTGATATGGATGGAAGATCAAAATCAATGGGATTTGCCTCTAAATCAAACCTTGATTCAGGAAAAAACAAGAAGCTTGCATGCTGACTTGAAGACTGAACGTGGTGGTGAAAGTGAGGGGGAAGATTTTGTTACTAGTAGGGGCTGGTTTAGCCGGTTCAAGGTAAGAGCAAATAGTGTTTGGAAAAAACACTTCCCACAGTTTGTCCACAATTTCAGGGGTTTTGAAAATGATGATGGGGAAGTGACAGTGGTAGACCTTGGGAACCAACTCCAGCTTGATCTTCATGAGGATGATGTCACACAGTTGCTTGAGTCTCATGCTGAAGAATTAAGCAATGAGGACCTGATTGAACTAGAGAAGCAAATTTTGTCAGAGGATGTAGAGGAAGCTGAAACTCCAGAACCAAAGGGATTCATTACAAAAGAAATGGCAGATGGTTTCAGGCTTATTGAAAAAGGATTGTTTAAATTTCAAGAACAAGATACCAACATAGCAAGATTCACCAAGATTCATAGAGGTATTACTAAATATCTACTATGCTCCAGAGAGATTTATGATGAAAAGAAGAAAGTTTCAGTTCACTCATCCCAATAAAGCCTCTATCACTCCTACAAATGCCCATCTCTACAAGCAAGCCAATCCCAGGTTTCAAAGTGTTAAAATTTTAATTTTGGTTTCTTTACCATTCAATTTATTTTTTTCTCTTAGATTAAGTGATTCGAGATATAAAAAAAAAAAAAATTCGGCTGTGATATTGTGCACATAGGGTATGTGTTCTGACTTAAGAATGTCCTCAGGGACGGAACTCATTCGTAACCCGGGACTTCTTGTATCTTTAAGGCACTGCTTTTTAAACAGTCCATGAAGTGTGATACAATGGTCCCTCGATTAACAAGCACCATTGGTTCCACAGAGTTGGTCGTTGACTGAAAATTTTGTTAACTGAATCTATTATTTCAATGGGATATTGGGTAATTGGTTCCAACTCCCGGAAAAATACATACAAAGTACTGTACTGTACAGTGGTCCCTCGGTTAACGAGCACAATTCGTTCTAGAAGGTTGCTCGTTAACCGAAAAATTCGTTAACCGAAACCATTGTTTCAATGGGTTTTTGGGTAATTGGTTCCAGCTCACCGAAAATTGCCTAAAGTCAACAAAAAAGGTAGTAAAATACATTTACTTTGAGGTGTGTATGTAGAAGGCTCCTGGATGATGATGATGGGAATTAGAATGGGGGTGGAGGAGAAGGGAGAAGAGAAGGCATTGGGGTGGAAGAGAAGTCGCGCCATTTCACCATTAATTTTTTGTTCACTTGGTGTAATTCAAGATTATTTTCTTTAAATCAACACTGCACTGCATTATATATTGTCAATATGTAAAATAAATTTCAAAATGACCAATAATTTGACTGGAAACACAGAAAAAAAGCGTTTATGTTGAAGAGAGTCTGAAGCAAGATGTTACCTCCACAGAAAAGGCACAGAGACTGACGCCTGTATGGTGTGTTGACAGGCTGTTTGGTGCGCTAAAAACTAGTTTCCCTGTACTTAAATTGTTAAATAATTGTTAAAATTACTAAAAATTTGAATGTAAGACTTTTAAAATTATTGAATAGTACAAACTTCTTGATATTTACTAAAATAGTAAGGAATTTAAGCCCTAGAATATGACAGCTAATATGACAGCTAGTGTGCAAGCGAAAACATGTTGAGGGGCGCTCGTAAGGAATTCGTTAATCGAGGGAATGCTCGTTAACCGAAGTTAAGAATCTTATGGAAGGAAATTCGTTGACCAAAATTTTGTTAACCGAGGGATCATTGTATACCGATAATAAAATTAACAAAACATTAAATATAAACAAAATACAGTACTGTACTGTACAGTATATGGTACAATAATAAATAAAAACAACAATAGAATACTGTATTTTAACTTTCTTTGAGGTGTGTATGTCGTATTCCCGGTGGCTTTGTTTATTTAGCAAACAGCTGATTGTAGATGCAGTCGATGATGACATGCCATATTCTTTACAGAATGCATTGGTTCTAATGCCTTCTTCGTATTTCTTAATAATTTCTGCACTTATATTATCAATATGTTAACTAAATTTCAGAATGACCAATAATTTTAATGTAAAAATGCAAAAATATTCAAGAGACCAACAAACTCGATGTTTACTCCACTGTAAACAGAGTTAAACTGAGAAGCGTTGGCGAGCGATTCGATCAGTTGATGGGCGCACAAAAACTGTACCCTGTACTGTATATATTATCAATATGTTAACTAAATTTCAGAATGATCAATAATTTTAATATAAAAAATGCAAAAATATTCAAGAGCACAACTTTTTCGATATTTGCTCCATTGGAAACAAATGTAAACATAGAACCGATTACTGTATTGGCGGACTAGCTGATCAGCAAACAAAAGCGTGTTTCTTGTAAGGCTGTCGCTAATAGAAGTTGTACTCGTAAATAGAACTGAAAATCCTTATGGGAACTAATTCGGTAACCGAAATCTCGTAAATTGAACCGCTCGTTAATGAAGGGTTTGGCTTTAGTTCACTTGACGTTAATTTGGTTTAGTGGTGAAAAAAGATTTTGACACCCTCTCTAACTTAACATTAGGTCAAAATTCAGTTTAGCAATAGCATGGCTCACTGGGAAAGGGAAAACTGGGGATGAAGTGGCATGTTGCCATTGTTACATGTAATGAAACTATAAAAGTTATGGAAATTATTATAATACTCTAATGTGGCTTAGAAATAGAAAAAAATATTATATAAAACTATGAAATAAGACAAATGAAGAGCATGGGTGTGTATGTGGAGTGAACGTGTGTAGGCAGTGGGCTGTAACTGCTTCAGCTCGCCGCCAACTCCCTTCAACCTCTTGATGTGACGTCACGGCACATACACTCCTGTCTCAAAGACAGCTGGGTGACTGCCCAGAGGATGGTTTGAATGTGGCTGGAGCTATTTTTTGTGCATAAAAGATGTACTGTACTTTTATATTTTACAATATGCTATGTATAATTTTTGTTTTCAATTTTTATGTATGCCTGTAAACAATTTTAAATTTGTTTGAATTAGGCTCGGCTTTTGCTCACTAAATTCTTTAACTCTGAACCACATTGTTTAAGAAGTTTGGTGTTAAAATATTAATCGTTTTACTTCAAAACTGATTGTAACAAACGAGTTTATTATTAGGGAGACTGTACTCATTGTTTACCACCATGCCGTTTAAACCTGTTGTTTGCCCTCCGAGCTTTTCTGTTATCTCTCGTTTAGCGATAATTTCGCTAAATGTTAATTTTTTTTAGGAATCCAAACGAGGGATACCTATATTACTGTCTAGTACTGCATGTATTTCACTTAATATGTTTGTTATTGGCTACATATTTTGTAGCTTTTTAAAACCTCCCCTCCCCCCTCCCATAGAAACATACCTCAGCTTTTAAAATGGGAGCCTGAAAGAAAAATTAATTTATTACAAAAGTTTTTTTAATAATGGAACCCTTTCATAAATTGGGAAATGCCTGTATAAGATTTGACAATGTAACCCATATGTCTAGAAGTTCCCTAAGCAATTCTGCTTTGCCTACCTCAATTCTTTGGGAATGAGTGATAAAGCATATCTTTCACAATGTTGAGCAGTTCAAATTTTTTTCCACTACACAACCCTGCCCAATCATCACTATTCAAATTCCAGGTCATCACACCTGCAACACCAGCAGCAAGGATCCATTGTACCTGAAAAATAAAAAATTTATGACCTGAAAAATAATTACCAAATGAAATACACTAGTTTCCTAACAGTCGATTGGTTCTTTTACAAATAAATCCACCCTTTCAAATTAAACCAGAGTAAATTAAACTGGAAATATGAATGAACCCCCTCCAACCAGTCCATACTCTTTTGGAGAAAACTGTAAATTTTCAAAATTACAAAATTGGTCTTTCATACCTTATCTCTGATGCTGACAGTGTCCTCATACGACACCCAGTCCTGGTCCCTCACAGCATAGGGAACTTTACTTTCATTATCAAAGTAATGCACCGCTCCTTCTTTCACAAAGATGCAAGCCTCTAAGTAGGTGATCTTTCCTTCATGCATACCTTCTGCAACTGCAGGAGCCCCAACATTGTGCCATTTACTGTTCAGTAACCTGAAGAGTAAACAATAATGTAAACAGAGTTGCACCAAAAAACTGACAGACTCGACACTATAAAAAACTGAAGTACTCTTACGAGAACACTTAATGCATGTGTACAAATTATAAAGACTCTAATGCCCGTATTATTAAACAACATCTTCCCTTGAAAAGGGTCGTCGTGTTTCAACCCGAGTTTTAAACTAAATGAGTCCTGAGGGACACCGGAGTACATTACTGTACTTAACGGGGTGGTGTGGCTTTAAAATTAACTAATTCCAATATTATATATTAATTTTATTGGAATTCGTTAATTTTACCGCCACAACACTCCGTTAGGTACAGTACTGTGGTGTCCCTCAGGACTCATTTAGTTTAAAACTCGGGTTGAAACACGACGACCCTCTTCAAGGGAAGATGTTGTTTAATAATACGGGCGTAAATCTTAAAACTGGTTTATCTCCATTTAAACGGACTTAAGGTGGCATCACATGGGCACTTGTACAAGCATTTTTCGCTTTTGGCTAACACCAGCAGCAGTGGTTTTCCCCTCGATTTTTAAGATTTGTATTTACACGACGGATGCCTTTGAAGACTTTGACAAGGAATTCTTAGTTCTTACAACTGTTGCTTTGTATTGTGTTGAATGTAAAAGTGAAAAGACAAGTTTGTGGTCTAGTTCCTGGCTTACGAGAAGGAAGAAAGCTTGGCTCTGAATTGCAGAAACATAATAAACTAATAAGAATATCCCTAATTAACATTAGTTTTTATATTTTGAGGATAAATGTCTTACCTGTGTTCATAATTTAAAGTTTCATATGATTCTTTTGTACAGGTATTTTCACTGGAAATAAAAATATAAATGCTAGTAAATGGACAAGAAGTATGTAAAACAAAATATTAAAATTAGCTGTATAGAATTTGTTTTTTCTGTATATGTTATAACGAGCTGGATGGTTACTTCACCACCACCAAAACATAATAAACAATTTCTTTTAGCTTTTAATATACAGTATTACAATATTGGTTGTCTTTTGGCTCGGAGATATGCCGGTAGTTACGATTTCAAGACCAATACATCGGGCTGAAGAAACCAGCTGCTGGCAGGTGAAACTCCAGCCATTAGCCCCTGTAAATCAGTTGCTAGTACTAGCTGAAAGTGAGCATTGCTGGCATAAGTGTCTGTGTAATACCACCTTTAGTTCTTCCCCATTTAGCCTTAAACTGTGACATACCTAATATGAGTCCACAATCACAAATTTGGGTGGCACTTTTTAAACGGCACACAATTTTAGCATTTGTAAACTGCATCATATGTCTCACTGGGTCTCCATCCGTGTGTCACTAGTGTCCCTTAGTAGTGTCTCTGCCATCATGGAGAATGCACATATGTCCTCATCTACTGGTGACCCAAAACCATCAACTACACATGGAACAGGTGTTGTGCAAATAAATTCTAGTACAGAGTATAGGTATATCTCATTTAACGATGGGGTTGTGTTCCTGAAAAATTGAACGTTAAGTGATATTGTGGCTAAACGAAGAATAACAGCAAAGCACGGAGGGTGAACAACAGGTTCTAACGGTAGGGTGGTAAACACTGAATACAGTCCCCCTAATAATAATAAGAAATGAGTTTGTTATACAGTACAATAAACAGTTTCGAATTTAGTAATTGATTTATTAATACCAAACTTCTATACCTGTATATACGATGTGGTTCAGAGTTAAATGATACATTGAGCAAAAGGTGAGCCAAATTCAAACAAATTGATATAAAAAAAAAATAGAAATTGCTATGATAAACAATGAAGTTGATACATAGCATACCATAAAATACAATAGCACACATTTTATGTACACACTTGAACCATGCTCTGGGCAATGCGACACAGTTCAGCCAGGCAGTCATCCAGTTAACTCTGAATGTGTGTGTGTGAGGCGCTGTGTGTATGCCGTGATGTCACATTCAGGGACGGAGCTCAGCCCAATGCCTCCACTCGTGTCTCTGCGGCGCTAAGTGTCACATCAGAGGAGGAGGGACCACGGCCCACTGCCTTCACTCATATGTTCATTTCCCACATATACACACCCATGCTCTTCTTTTTATTATTTTATAGTTTTACATCATACTTATATGTAAACCACATTCGAGTACAGTAAGGTCTCAGAATAGTATTGTATGTGTATTTATAGTACACCCCCCATTCATATGATCTGACCCCCCCCTTTACACTTGGGTCTTGCTCTTGCGCTAGCCAAACCATCCAGTATCTCTCGCTAACTCTGTGTTTATCACTTTTCCATGCTCATTTGAGAAAAAAATATTTACAATACAGTAATCTAAAGTGGCTTAGAAATACAGAAATATAATATAAAACTCTAAATTAAGAATTTAAGAGCATGGGTCTGTATGTGTGAGAAGTGAACATTTGTGTGTGAAGGCAGTGGGTTGAAACTGCATAGCTGTCTTGCCATTCAAGGCACCAACTGCACTCCCTCCCTCCCTCCCTCTCCCAATGTGAGTCAGATGGGTGGCTGAACTGTCACTTCATCCAGAGGTGCTATTCCTTGCACAAAAAATAATATACAGGAGGTCCTTGGGTCAAGTACATCCGACTTGCGAACAACCGCCAATATGAATGAGGTCCCCATAATGTATATTATTTTAAGAATCTGACAAATACAACTGTTTGTAGTAACGTTCGAGAAATAGTTTGCATGGCGGCCCGATGGCTGAGGAGTTGAGCTTCACCCAGCCACGCGCTTTATGTAGCGTCAGCAAGCCTTATGCTCATCTCAGTTGTGTGACCAAGTGAAAGGGGTAGTTTTTTCACTTATTAACTATTTTTCTGCCCTCACCATTGCTCCCAAATGCAAATCTGATGCAAGTGAGAATAGTGCATCCAAGAATTGTTTTGGAAGAGGTGAAGCACCGTAGGTTATTGGTAGAACGGCACCAATGCCGTTAACTGTGATGACAAAACAAAAAAGTGGATTGATAATTAAAATGAAAGATTGTTAGTGATAAGGGTGGAAGATCAAAATCAGCAGTGTATGCCTGTAAGCCTAGCCTTGATTCGGGAAAAAGCGAGAAGCCAGCCCAAGGTCTCAATGTAAGTGTTAAACTTTATATTCACAGTATTTTATTTACCTGGTGATTTATTTTTTACTTTCATTTACTGTATTTTGTCATGCTATTTCTTCTTTACTCTTAAATTAAGTGATTTTATATGTATGTAAGGACTTCAGCTATGATTTAGTGGGATTTTAAGCATTGTTCTGTAAGTACAGTATACACATAGGGTATGTGGTTCGACTTAAGTACTTTTTCAACTTAAGAACATCCGTAGAAACAGATCTTGTACGTAACTCGGGGACTATCTATACTGTATACTGTACCCCATTATCATACTCAGCAAAAACACGAAATCGGTTCACAAACAAGAACACAACCTACCTAACTAATGATAAATAGTACACAACTACTGTACTCTAATTTACTACCAAACACTTTAAAAAAATACTTTAACTTAGGTACATTACCTTATGGCAGGACATTACATGTGGGATGCATGGGAGGTTTGCATGTGGAAGAACTTATTCTTTGTACATAAACTGATATACAGCTCCTCCCCAACTTACGACCTACTCGACTTACGCCCACCCGCACTTACGACCTGCCTCAGTCGCACCAAAATTTGGTCAAATTACATATTTTCGAGTCCCAAAGTTAGTACACAGACAAAATTTTCATCTGTAATTCACTTTAAAATGGCTGGCAAGCTTAAAAGTGAGTGTTTTGTGGTGCTGAGAAGAAAAAGAGACCCCCATTTTAGATTTTCTATGTATTATTTAAGCATTTCCGACTTACGACCATTTTGATTTACAACCTGGATGTCGGTCCCTAACCCCGTCGTAAGTCAGGGAGTAGCTGTATACTGTACTGTACAGTATAAGTAAATGTGAAGAATAAATAAAAATAATAATAATAAATAAAAGAACAAATTACTGCATTGGCATTTGGCAGGAGACAACGGAGCTGTGAGTGAGGGTGAGAGAACAGCTCACTGGTCGCTCACTCACTCACTCCCCCACACATAATTTTTTTTATCCCTTTATGTTTTTGACCTTATGATAATTATTTTTTGTGCACATTCTGTATGAAGATTGTGTGTGCATGTAACAGAGTAAAAAAAAATAAGAAAATTATGTATATCTACCTGAAAATACGAGTTGAAAAACAACAATCAGGCAAAGCACACAACCCACCACCACCACCACACTCATGCCACCACCACACCCCTGTCACCACCAACACGCACACCATCAAAACTCACCACCACTTACCACCAACACTAGCTCTTGCACACACGTAATAAATGTTTAATCCCTTTGTGTTTTTGATCTTGTGATAATTTTTTTTTTTTGCACATTCTGATTGAAGATTGTGTGTACAGTACATGTAAATATTAAAAAAAAATTACATATTTCTGCCCAAAAATACAGAGATGATAAAGAACAATAAGACAGGAAGCTAAGCTACCGACACAGGCGACACTCCACCCTCCTCTCGATCCTCCTTTCCCCTCCCATGATTCTTGGGGATGTAAGAGAAACTTTTATTCCCTTTATGGTTTTTACCTTAAGATGATGATCATTTTTTTTCTTTTTTTTTTGCACATTGTGTGTGTAGGATTGTGTGTGCATGTAACTGAATGAAAAAAAATACGAAGAGTGTTATGATTATACATCAGAAATTACGAGTTGAGAAATTGCCACGACACACTCCTCCCTCAGCCTGGTAGGTTGAGTACTAACTTGTTAAGGGAATGTGGCCGCCCCTGCTGACTCTCTGAAGCGCGCAATTTGTATTTTTGCCCAGACTCAAATTCATATAAGCAGGGTAAACTTTCGCATCTCGAATTAGTGGTGTCGATTAAAGAAATTCGTTTAAGGAAATTTTTGTATTACAAATGAAACCTGTGCAGTATTCTCAAATTTTTTAGATTTTTTCTTATACCCATAGTAGTAAAGTAATGAAGAAGAAATCTTTAATTTTATGCGAATACAACAAGTTTTCAAGGATTTTTATTTTTTTCCATACAGCATACAAAAGAGTATCATTTACATATAACATCAAGTAATTTTAAAGTGTAGTGTACAATATCTTACTTCCAAGTACGTCCAAAGGTAGGTATCCCTATGACGAGCTTCTCCTTTGGCATTCCTTTTGACATCCAGTACAGAGTATCCCACTGGATGTTCAAAGTAGCGAAATAACCTTTCTCCTGACTGGATTTGGCAAGAGGAGCATTATGGCCTGTGAAGGGCAGGTAAGGTTTGAACTGGTGATAGTTGTAACCCATAACTGAGACAAAGTCAACACACCTGAAATGAACAAAAGTGAGTAAGTGATCTAATTACCTGCAGAGTTTTTCACCAGAAAAAACCCTGAAGCTTAGATAAGTGTAAATCTGATTTGTTTTAAAATGGGATTTCAGGGTCATATCCTCATTTTTGAGAATTGCATTGTATTAAAAATCTATTCACTCCCAACTTCCAAGCTAATAAATAAACAAAATATACAACACTCACTTTGCAAGCTGACCAATCTCATATGAATTATCAATAATGTTCTTAGACACTCCAACAGCAGCCGTCAGCAAAAGTGGAGGATGAGATGCTAGCTGAAAGTATACAGCATATTAAGGTATGCCTTAGAAAAATCTTCCTATCCATTTGTATACAAATGGGAAAGATATTAAAATTATTTATATTTAGCTTCAGAGGCAGGTTTTAAGGTACAGTACTGTACTGTATTCTGTACATCCTCCACTTCTCAATTTATTCCAAACAAGAATGAAAGAAATCAACAATTTACACTGTCTTAATTAACCCCCAGACTTCAGATCCCTTCATATGACAGATTATTATTTTGCTGTACTGTACTGTTTGAATCACTACGTAGGCTTGGCTAGATTATGTTGTCAAGTAGGCATTTATCTTTCACTCGCTCATGCATCCCAGTCTCCCTTCTCAGTAACCTCTCAGTTCTTGAGATGGAGGAATCTAACCCTTTGACTTCATACACCTCACCACACATTTCTACCCTCCAAATGTAAGCACAGTAGGGGTCTTAACCATCAGCAAATTCATGATCAATTACTGGAGGCAGTATTAATAAGAATAAATAGTTACTGTATAACATAATAAAACAAGTGTATTGTACGACCTACAAATCAGTGTTATGTACCTCATACTGCCTACCTCGCCCCACTGCCTCACATACTGTATATACCTCATACTTCATGTGCTTTCTGACTCAACAACAACACTTATCCTAGCCTCTTTGATGCCAAGATGCCAACCTGTGGTAAGTACCTGTATTTCTTCATTGTTTATATCATACATGATCAGTTTGTAATATTAGGTTTTTTTTTCTGAACATACCTGTGTGGGGAGGGGTGGGTATACTTACTGTAGCCCAGTGCAGGGGGAGGGGGGAGGGGTGTTAAAGACCTGAGGGATGAGTATAAAGTTAATACCTGTAGGTATGTACATGATGAGAGGATAGAGGTAAAGAAAGGTGAATAAAAATGTTGTACATCTCCTGATGTAACCTAGTACAGTATGTCTTACACACCTACAGCAGGCAACAAAACAAGGATACACCATGGCTTAGATCATTGTCCTGTAATAGTACTGTATGATGAACCATGTCTTACACTTTACCAGCATGTAACATACAAAAATATGAAGATTCAAACCTAGAGCCCCCTTAGAGTTAAATCTGGGCTTCAGTCTGAGACCTGCCAAATGAAGCCATCCTCAAAAATATTACAGCCAGTACAGTATTAATACTGGTAACTAAATTACAACAATCCTCGAGTCAAACCATGATGGCAAATCATGTCCAGAATCGGGAAAGCATATTCAATGTTTAACCCTTCTATGAAATTGGTGATACAATGGTGTGAGAGTTAGCAATAACCCATACAGTTTCTCCTCAACTTACGACATATTCGAATTACGACAACCCACATTACGTATTTTCGAGTCCCGACGTTAGTGATCGCACTGTGTACTGACAAATTTTTTTTTTAATTCCCTTTAAAATGGCTGGAAAGCGTAAAAGTGAGAGTTCTCGTGATGCTGAGAAGAAAAAAAAGACACCCATTTTAGAATTTTTATGTATTATTTTCGCCTTTTCGACTTACGACCTGGTCGACGGGACGGAACCCCGGCGTAAGTCAAGGAGAGGCTGCTCACAAGTCTTAAATAGATAACCAGATAGAGAATCTGAGAAACCACCTCTGTTCCCACATCCTCTGAGATGCCATCTTTGTACCTGGCATATGAATCCTGGCAATGTGCATGGTCACTATTACCATCAAGGTCCTAACTTAGGAAGAAATGCATTCCTAGCAAATTATACCTAGATGAATCCAACTAAGAGGTACCATCAGCTCAGCTCCTTCAAGTATAAGCACAGAAGACCTGGAGAACAAACTCCCACACTCCTGGAAACATCCAAAGGATGGAAATTCCATCAACAGGCAGAGACAAGTGCTCAAACAAACATCCTCAGTTCTTTTGAACTCATAAACTACTTTTTTATAACTCTTCTCTCATAATATGAGAATCATCATCCCTAAAAACTTGATTACCGGTAGTTGGTTGAGACAGCGAGAAGTTCGGGAAGCTGTATGCGTGACACCACCTGGGAACACCTCGCCACAGCCACCAGGATTACCGTGCCTGCAAGTCCGTGGGATTCTCCGAGTTTGTTTAATAGGGAAGGTTCAGTATTCACAAGAAAAGCTAAAAAAAATTGGTTTGTGTTTTACAGACACACACACACATATATGTACTTTTTTTTAACTTTATCCTCTTCATCACTGATTGGCTCATTAGCCGCTTGGGCGATTGGTCACGTCTCTGTTACACACTGTTGCAAGTACTGGGCATGAACTGGCTCTTGAATTTATTTGAACCCGCTCCAGTGTTGGTCAAGTCTGGTCTTAAAAAATCTTACACTCGGTGCCGTCACAACACTCTCTGGCAGATTGTTCCAAGAGTTCACAACTCTCACTCCAAAAAAGTTACCCCTCACAGTTTTCTGGGCTTGCGGCTACTTCAACCTTGAGCTGAGGCCCCTTGTGGGGCGAGCGTCTGCCAGCTCCAGAGGTGTAACCTCATTTAGGAATAGGACCTTAATTTAATATTATTTGTATTTATTTAAGACTGTGTGGTACAGTATATAAGAGTATTTCAAGAAAATTATTCACAATTTACATGACCACTTATTCAACAGAATTAAAGGTTTTCTATTACACTTTGCTTAAGTCATCATTGTCATTTATGCACTCATATCTCTGTAATATGATACTGTTTCTTGGTTAATATTGGGAATAAATCATTTCCCACAAATTATAGATTCTTATATTTTATGTGTTTCTTCACTCTGACAAAACTTGATCTGAAATACTATACAGTAGTTAAGATTATTTAGTAACGATCCTAGTAAGACTGGTGCCACTTTTCAGGAGTTCTTATGACAGTTGCTCTGTGTTACATCTTTTCTAGGAAAGGGATGTTATGTCTTTCTGAAGGTACAGTTTCCATGCCTGTATACAGCAGTCCAGAAGAGGATGTACAAAATCGTAATAAAAAGGAGAGAACATTCTCTTACCTTTGTACTTAAAGGTATGACTTATAATTCCTAGTTAGTTTGGTATTTTTCACTGCTTCTTTCACTTCTTGCACTGCCTACAGTGATTGGTCTATTTGCAAAATACTTGTGATTTGTGTTGTGTCTCATATGCAGAGTTTTACATTTTGCTGTTAAAAGGCATTTGCAAGTCCTACAACCATGGGAGAAGGGGTATGGTGTACAATAATAAAGATAAAAATGTTTTTGCCGAAATACAGTACAGTACTTGTAAAATATCTCATGAACAAATTGAACACATGTCCAAGGAAAGTATTTAATAAACCAAAGTACAGTATGTACTTGTGTTAGTTTGACTATACTGTAGTAGTAGTCTCTGCATATAAGACTCCAGTGTGTCACCGTTCTCCTAAAATCACCATATAAATTACTCCTCACTTACATGAATTTAAGTGAGTCATCACTCACACCACCACAGACAGTCACTGAGCCAGTTGCATGAGCATCTAATTTCTCCTCATTTACTCTCATGTAATATGTGGAAAATTAGATAAAAGAAAATATTTCTATATTCTTAATTTCATATTCAAAATGTTCAAACCTTTCATAAACAGCTATTTTGATAAAGAATATTTTCAGTTGACTGATACAGTACTGTACTATACCTGGTCACTACAGTACAGTATTGTATCCAAATTTCAGCTTCATACCTCAAAAAAATGCTGAAGATATCACCCAGACAACCAATTAATGTAACAAAGAGAGTAACCACTGAGTGTCCCCCTTTAGGTTCACCCAGTACCTAGGAGGGGGTGATATAAATAGTACAGTATCTGCTTACCTTAAGAGCATTGTTTAACTGGAGAACAAAGTAGGCAAACCGATTCTTCTCCTTGGAGTTTTTCTTCCATGATGGCCACACAGGGAACTCCCAGTCAAGGTCAAGGCCATCAAATCCATGGGTGACTAGGAACTTATGAGCATTATATCCAAACCTGCATGAAACACAGTGACGGATGCTTTCTTAATCATCAAATATATGTATTCCTCTCCCACTTTTATGTGGGGTGGATCAAGTGGTAGTGAGACCTCAAGAAAGAGGATATGGTAGGGAAGGAAGGTGAGAGATAGGTGTTGTCAACACTGTGTTGAACAAGAAAGTGTTAAAACTACATGCCAAAATTCTCCACATACAGTACAGTAATAATTTTATATCTGTACTGAAAGAGAAACCAGACAATATTTAAAAAAGGGGAACAGAATGAAACACTAATCCAATATCTATAGTGATTACAGTACTGTACACTGTATTAATAAAGACCCCCATTATATAATTGAACATTCATTCTCTATGTAAAAATCCCACACTCGACTCCTGTCGAGTTATTGCATCAAATTAAATTCCTGTTTTGTTTACGTGGTGCAAACACAGCAGCCCAGATGCCTAGTTATGATGATGCAGGTTCAAGTATAAGGCCATGTGTGCTCAGCACTCTTTTGTTTAATAGTGTAGTGATTTTCTTTTTCTTTCACACAAACACCAAATTGTTAGAAATGAGTGTAACAGTCTTAAAAGGAAATGGAAAGTATTCTGTACTGTACTAAGTGTGATAGAACTGAGTTTAACAGTGCTAAAAGGAAACATATACTGTAGTGCTAAGTGCTAAAAAGGTGGAAATTCTTGAAAGCTGGACAAACGACAGTACGAGGAACTAGCTTGACAAACAGAAAGATTTATTTGTAAACTTAGTAGCACTGTGAGTGTTAGAGAATACAGTACAGTACAGTATTACCCCTATACCGAACTTCTACTCCGGTAAAGTATTACCTTTCTATAACAAACGAATTCGCTATACAGGGTATACTGAACCCTCTATCAAGCCCCTCCTTAAATATCTCAGGTAATGTACATGTATTCAAATACAAGGTAATGTACAGTAATTAAATAAGTTATGAAGTAAGTACAGTAAACATAATAATAGAAAAAAATGCATTGTTTTAGCATACAGTATTTTCATTGCAGTACAGTATTAATATTCATTTGTTTGTAATTTTTTAAAATTTTCACTTCTAAATCAAAGTGTGGGAAAAATAAAACATTTGAAATTGCATATGTTCATAAATCAGAGTCTGCCAGTACTTCAGTTATGCATAAGTTAGAGCAACAACAAAAATTTATCTTGACTGTATCAATTCTTCAGAGACAGTCACTAATATTACAAATATTTGAGGATGGTGTTCACACACCAACCTGACTTCAGTGCATGGCACAGTTGCCTATTCCAAGCACTACCTCTTAGTTTTGTGTTAGAAATTCTATGCAAGAAGATTAGTTTAGCCAAGTTTCTTAACATAATAAAGATTAGCTTTGTACTAGCTGTATTATATCAGGCTACAGTAACAAATTCCCATCTTTTGTACTGGAACCTAAAGCATTACAAATAACATCTCTTGTAATGACAGGTACACAGCATCTCAAAATAAAATCTTCCCAACATTCCCTGCACTCTGGTTGGAATATTACAGAGGTAACCAGATATCAGTAGTATATTAGTTCCATTTCTCCTCTGGAGAAAAGCTGTACCATAAAGGACAGAAACCCTAGAGAACTGGATATGGTCATACAGTGTCTCCCCAAAATAAGGAGGGATATTTCTAACTACAGTACAGTACTACTGAGTTTTTCTGTCATATTGTTAAGTTATATCCACTCACTAACCTTTATTAAAATGTTTCCAATTGTTAGCGTTATCTCATTTAAAACTTGTATGCATGCATGACATAATTATAGTCCCATACTTTTATGTGGTAGAGAACAATTAAAATACAGTACAGAACTACCAAGCAGTGAACTGGACTAATTTTCTACAAAATTAAATTAGTTCCTTAGCTAACATCCAACCAAGCTACCAAGTTTCATCAAAATCAGGCAAAACAATATTTGAAACTGTATTATGTTTCCACACAGGCACCTGAATGCCTACACTGTACAGTACAATTACAACTTACACAGCAACTGCCATACGGTCCTGAACAAGAGATGGAAACCCACTGCCAAGACTCAGAAGCACATGAAGGTCTGGGTTCTGCTTCTTCAATGACACCACTTCAGCATACACCTGAATAATTTATATTTATACATATACTGTAGTACTAATCAAGTAATAGTGTCATAAGAGAACAAGGGTGTTGAAGAATTGGTAATTAACATACAGTGGTCCCTCGGTTAAAGAGCACAATTCGTTCTAGAAGGTTGCTCGTTAACCGAAAAATTCGTTAACCGAAACCATTGTGTCAATGGGTTTTTGGGTAATTGGTTCCAGCTCACCGAAAATTGCCTAAAGTCAACAAAAAAGGTAGTAAAGTACACTTACTTTGAGGTGTGTATGTAGAAGGCTCCTGGATGATGATGATGATGGGAATTAGAATGGGGGTGGAGGAGAAGGGAGAAGAGAACATTGGGGTGGAAGAGAAGTCACCCCATGGTGCCATTTCACCCAAAATTTTTTAGTTCACTTGGTGTAATTCAAGATTATTTTCTTTAAATCAACACTGCACTGCATTATATATTGTCAATATGTAAAATAAATTTCAAAATGACCAATAATTTGACTGGAAACACAGAAAAAAAGCATTTATGTTGAAGAGAGTCTGAAGCAAGATGTTACCTCCACTGAAAAGACACAGAGACTGACGCCTGTATGGTGTGTTGACAGGCTGTTTGGCGCGCTAAAAACTAGTTTCCCTGTACTTAAATTATGTTAAATAATTGTTAAAATGACTAAAAATTTGAATTTAAGACTTTTAAAATTATTGAATAGTACTGTACAAACTTCTTGATATTTACTAAAATAGTATGGAATTTAAGCCCTAGAACCGATTACTGTATTGGCGGACTAATATGACATCAAGTGTGCAAGCGAAAACATGTTGAGGGGCGCTCGTAAGAAATTCGTTAATCGAGGGAATGCTCGTTAACTGAAGTTAAGAATCTTATGGAAGGTAACTCCCGAAATCTCGTTATCCGAGGCGCTCGTTAACCGAGGGATCACT
The DNA here is from genome assembly GCF_018991925.1 of Homarus americanus. Lineage (NCBI taxonomy): Eukaryota > Metazoa > Arthropoda > Malacostraca > Decapoda > Nephropidae > Homarus > Homarus americanus. Next base: position 4,806,069 of record NW_024723833.1, on the reverse strand, counting down.
GTACTCTGGTGGTGTGGGGAATTTTTGTCTTCTGTATTTCTCATTTTAAGGGAATAAGCATGCTAACATATATGAATGGTATTTAACCTTCTTGTGGTCTTTCGACGGAAATTGCGCCGCTAAGTGCTCCCATGCTGGCACAACCCCTCCCATTTGGTAGTATCTCACACTGAGGGCACCCCTCCCATAAACACAAACACTGGAACAGTGGACCACCCCTATCAACCACCTAAGCTCCTCCCACTAGCCTCGTGGGCTGGCAGATGCATTTCTAAGGGTCTCGAATGTTCTACCCAAAGTTTATTAAAATGGAAAAGATAAAAAAAAAAAAAGTATCCTGTTACCAGCACAACCTGTGTTTAAAGACTGCAAGGGGGTGAAATGTTCAACTATTGTATGGCTAAGAGTACCAGAGGCTTAATTTACTCAGTACGGTATTCATAATCAGTGATTTTATATTGTACTAATTAATTTGTAATGAATGTTGAGATTACAATGCATTTGATGTTCTATCATAAGATTAACTTCAATGGCTCTGTCTTTAAAACTGAGTAGTCCTAGGTATTCCCTTAAGTTTTATTTTGCATTGTTTGTGGGTGGTGCTTCTCATGGTTCATAGGGGAGATATCTCTCTTCAGTTGTTATACAGTACCCACAATATACATTTAATTTTCCACGATTTTTTTCCAATACAGTATAAAGAATAATTCTAAGTTTTAATTATTCATATCAAATAAATCTAATAAATATTTTGAGGAGTCATAAATTTTACGACAAACTTTTGGGACGCAGAAAAAAATATTTTCATATTTTTCCCTGTCAAGTTTATTGATTACAGTAGTTAAAAAATAAATTAACATAAACTTCATTAAGATCAGTTTAAACAAGATTCTATGCTGGAGGTGTTTTAGCACCCCGGGGCTCTCATGTGACTCACATTTCTGCAGTTATTCACTCTTTTTCTTTCCTCTTTCAAGGTTTCTCTTCATCCTCTGATCCACCACTGAGGTGGTATACAGTTCAGTACAGCACAGTACACTAAAGTATCATAATTTTAAGGCATGAATGTAATGTTTCAGTGAGCAAAAATTTGTCTTCAGATATAAATATCTGTACTGTACAGTACTATATTCACAAGAAAAAAAAAAGCGATGTTATAAACACTTGGGTTCCATCACATGTCTTTGTTTGAATTTTTCGTTCAAGTTATTCTAAACTTCTACCTCGTAAATAACTGAGAGGTTACCCAGTGAAGTGTCAGTTTGTCAAATGAGGGTTACAAAGCAAAGAACTACTGTAGTGGAAAGAATTTTTGTCCTTCTATTTTTAGTGTCAACTAATACCTCTAAGACCCATTTTTAAGGGCTGTTGTTGAAATGGGAAAGCTTTCAACTAATTACCTACAATACTTATAGTTCGCTCCAGCACCTAATGTTAAGAGTACTCAAGTTTTTAATCAGTAATATCATGTGAGGCACCCAAACCTGGTGTTAGATAACAAATTATTTGTAAAGTAGTATGTACTGTAAATACTATACCTTTAAATCTCCTTCATCCAATGGAACAATGGTTGAATTTTCAATTTTGGCCTTGGAAATAATAATGTGTGTACAAAGGGTAGGATCAATGTCCTTGGCACTCATGGTGGCCTCACTACTTCCTTTGTTGGGTAATGCATAATAACACACAATTTTTTTCTCTGTAGAACTCCCATTCCTCAAAATGCCCTCTTGCGCTGAAAAAAAAAACCTTGTTAAGAGAGCCAAGATAGTAAATGCAGTATGCAAAGACAAAAAAGATTTTACACCATCATAATTTCGATAGTAGTGTATTCTAACCAGAATGTTAAATGTGTATGTTTTTCCATGTAACTACCCTCACACATGTAATTTACGGTTTTAAGACTTTCTTTAATTAAGAAAGCAACTGGAGTGAATTTAATTGAGCCAGAATGGAAAGTACAGTACTGTACTGTACACCACCATTTCCATATGCTAAAACAAACCATCACATAATTCTTCCCCATGAACATTCACCTTTGTGGGGTAGGGGAAACTGTGAGCTTCAATGATGTCAAAGGAAGCAGTGGATTCAACATCATCATCATCATCATCATCATCATCATCATCATCATCATCATCATCATCATCATTTTATGGCCAGGTATCCCCAGATCAAGGATCTCCCTATCTACGATATTCTGCTTTAAAGATGGTGATTGTAAAGTGTTTTGCCTCTGTTGCTGTGAACATGATGTGAGCAGTATCAGCCACTATCAATGTTTTTTCGTTATCATTGGTGTGTTTCTTTCCCTTTCAGTTACAGGACATAGCTAACATTCAGATTCTACTCTGTTTTGTAACAAGTACTTTTGCTCAGTTTTTGTGATTGTGAAGTGCTTTCACTATGTTTTTGTGACTATGAAGTTCTTTTGCTCTGTTTTTGTGACTGTGAAGTGAGCAGTGTAACTTTGAAGATGACTAGCAAGCCTGTTGTTGAGGGTCCTGCAACTGGAAGGGTCAAGGCACCCAGAAAAATCATGTCTCCAATGTTACTCTAAAGAAATTGGATTATGTATTCAAATGCATAATATGGGATTTGAGTCCAACTACAGTATATGAATATCAGCCATTATACATAGAATAGGTTTAAGAACCAATTGCATGAAGAGAGAGAGAGATAGAAAGAATGGGGATTTCCACACCCTATACACATGAAAAGCAAAAAAGAGAAACCTATAACATTGAAAACAAAAGACAATCATGCCAATATTTATGGTAATAAAACCCCTGATGAGAGCCTCCACCATTACTTTTAATGTTAACAAAGACCGAAATCACAAATTCCTAGTTTACGATGAGACACAAGCACACAACACCACAGAAGAAATATAACTAGGAATATTTACAGTGAATAATCTATTTCTTCACCGACAAAGAACTTAAAGATTTTATTTTTATATATTTTTATTTATCATATTCGCCACTTATCAACTTACTAGCCGTTTGGGCGCTCTATCCAGTGTTAGTACAGGAGGAAACCGGGGACCGGGAAACCTGTGGTATATGGTAGTGAGGGTCACACTGGATAACACCCTTCTTACGTGTGTTCGGGCTGAGGCTCGAACCCTTGACATATTGGTGAGAGTTATGCGCGTCATGTGATTAGTTTTTGCCGTGTTTTACCCTGAAATTTCCCTCAACTTTCATGCCCTGCCCACTACAGGCAATTATGATCACAGTTAAGGGTGTCTACTGGCCAGACAAAATAAAATTCCCTGGGTTTTCCAGGTGTAAATTTAAAAAATTCCAGGTATTGTACATTAATTGAGTATTTATGACAAATTAGAGGTTTTCAATAATATGTACAGTATATACTACAGTATTAGGAAATTTAAAGATGATACATATATATATACTACAGTATATGACATTAATACAAAAATTGAAGACCCTTTAGGAACCCACCCCAAGCCAATCTGACAGACAAAAAATTATACAGCTATAAATTGAAATATTAATTAAAGTATGTACCTGTGATGTACTTAGTCTAAATACTAGTTACAGAAAGCTGTCAGACTCCCACTATTGTCTTTAATTTCTTTAATTTTGTTCAACTTTATTGCATAAATTCCTCACATTTTGGTAACCCAGAATAACTCCAGCACCATCCACTGGCAGTTTGAGTCACTGCTTCGATCGACTGTCCACCCGCCGATAAATTTAAACAGCTGATTCTCTGTTGGGTCTCAATATTGTAGGTCACTTGCCCATCATTTTTTTGTATTGCCACTGGCTACCGGACTGACTATTTTACTTAACCAACTATGATCCGCATAATCATTAGGTCTAGTGATGAACATCGGCAAAGACCTTGACCCTCCTCCATATTTTTCTCCTCGGATTTGCGCGATTCACGAGGGTCGACCTGGATGTTCCAAAAAAGCCGGAAATCCGGCAAAAAACGAAAATCACACTCCTGCTCCACCTATATAACTCATGATAAATATGTGGAATAATCCACTGAAATAAACTTGCTTAATTATGAGAACAGTTCATCTCTGACAATTCTCACTGCAGAATTAGTAGGTATAACATATAATATTTGGTTATTTGCTCGCTAACATGGAATATGACGGGTACACAGACAATTCAGTTACTGGAGTGTATTATTTACTGGAATATATGCCTAAGGTTTCATTACTTACCTATTATATAGCATACATCATTAATATATAGTAAGAATACTGTCAAAATAACAATACTTTGAAGTTGAACTGAATTCACATAAAATTCCAGGTTTACTTGTAAAATTCCCTGGATTTCCAGGTTTTCCAGCCCCAAATAATATTCCCTATTGAAAGTACTGTAGGTCAGAATCGTTCAAAACACAAAATAAAACCAATGGGAAAAAAAATCCATCTAACCTAACCTGACCTAAACTTAAAATCCTAAAGTTCGCTGGATGACTGAAACAATACCTTGTACTTACCATCTGGAACAAAGAACCTGTGAAACGTTGAAGAGTCTTGCATGCCATTACAGGTAGAAGAACTGGGGACATAAAGGCAACAGCACACAGCAATGATAAGCAAAACCCACATTAGTCTTATAAGGAGAGTCACAAATTCATTTTTTGAGTTACTCTTGGGAATTGGTGACTTATCTGTGCCCTCCAACACTGCATTTTTTGTTACGAATTGCTTAATGAACATGATTACTTGGTGACATAGAGTATACAGTAATGTACTCTTGTCATCTAAACCTGCTGGAGGATTCAGCTTTAAGTTTAAACTTCGTATTTTAATTGATGTATCCTTCAGACTAACTGTCACTTTGAATCCTTTTATTTTATTAAGTCACTTAAGTGTGAAGTATATATCAAGGTGTGTCGTCATCATCATCACGTGACTATTGGTTATTAAGCTGTTGACACAGGACCTTCTTGTGTAAGGTGTCTACCGTCTCCCAGCTTTCATTTTTTTCACTCCTTTAAATCTGGATTCGCATTTTTTCACATCTTAGAATCAACACTTATTATAACTTTACTACTTATCAGTTTCATATTATTGTTACGTACTCTGTTATGCCCGTTATTGTCCAGTTAATGCAGAAGGAAACCGTGTAAAAGTTACCAACTATATAATGGTTTAGTCTCTTTTTCTTTGATGAGGTTGGGTAAGAACAGAACAAAAACTAAACAAAGTATTGCAATGGTGACTTATATTTGGTGTACAGTATATAGAATAGGATTACAACAGTAGTAGTTGGGGATAGCACTGGAGTAAATGGAGTCATCGACCATCAGCAGGGGCAGCAAGGGGCTGTAGGGATTTTACGGAAATTCTGGAGTTGTGGAATGCTCGGTGAAGCAATGTTGGATTTTATTTTTATTTTGTTTTAATTTCCTTGAGCTGGAGGGCATGGTGTCCTGAGGGTTAAAATAAGTCGTCGGACGTTGGCATTTGGCATTTTGAGGCCATGTACACTTAATATTAGGAGGTATTCTGAGGTCAATAATAATTACTTTTTACTATACAAATACGCCCGAGTACAATACTGCATTAAAGAAAAAGCATAGGAATTTTCTGATGAAAAGGGGGTCCGGACCACTAGGTCCCCCTCTGGATCCGCCCCTGTGGATCTGAGGACAGGACTCGACCCCATTATATAATACAGTATTAGGAGTAACTGGTGTGTTCTGTTAGTAGCACCAACAGAAAATAGTACGAAAAGAATCGGCCACTTTTCATGCTTTCAATTAATACCAAACAAATTTCTTTTATTTGTATTATTTCTTTGCACTTACTCTATATATTTATACGCAGGGTCGTTCATGTGCTACGTATAAACATTTATATTTATGGTAACTAGGTAGTTCGCTTTCCCGCACTTGTGATTGGTGGATGGCTGAGAGGTGTCCTGCGGCTGGTGTCTCGATGACGACCTCGCACAAATGTCAACCTGTAAAGGAACATATAAATTTAAACCGCTGGTATTTCATCCAGTGAGGCCACGGGGTAACCTCAAAGATGGTAAGGGCTTTATGAATATAAAAACAAAATGCAATTATAAAACTAAAGAAGAAGTGCAGGCTTAGTGTGGCTAGTGTTAGAGGCTAATGATTGATCAAGCTAAAGTAGACAGACATGAGAAGATATCAGATGAGGGAGAGTTAACTGTGTATATAGTTAAGTTACATAAATGGGAGAACAAACATCACTAGACACATCATAACCGTATCAAGAGATTTAATGTTTGGCAAAACTAGCACAGTACTGTACAGTAAATGGAATCCTGTTGTTACTGAACTTCTCACATCAATATATATTACAGGATAGGGGGTAAAGATTCCTTGTAGTTACATCACAGAGCTTCATATTTTATTTGTATAGAGAGAAAGAGCAAAAACAAGAGGCAGTGAAAATTATTCCGTGACCGGTAAGTTCCTACTAATGCGATTTTACCGTGAGTGCGCTCTGATTGGCTAATCATTCATTACCGGTGAACAAAGCGATAACTATATTTGACCGTGACAAGTGACACTTGGCATTTATTTCGCTGTGAGTTGATCATTGTGTAGCTGTAAACATACTTAACCATATTTCTGTTGTGCATGGAAACTTATCATTATAAAAGAGGCGACATTTACTAGAACCTAATAGAACCTGACCTAACCAACCTATCTAACCTTACCAAACTTCCTAGCCTAGGAAGTACTTCGCCAATCAGAGCTCACTCATGGTAAAATAGCGTTAGTAGGAACTTAGTTGGTCACGGCAAAGTATCCACTACAAAAACAAAAGTTAATGTCTGAGAACACTACCACCAGAAGGAGTTGATTGATCTTGTTCATTTTTTCCACAGATGTTCATATTATTATACTGTACTAAGTATTTTAAAAGAGGCAACATTTACTAGAACCTACTATAACCTGACCTAACAACCAAAAAAACCTACCTATCCTTATCTAATTTCCAAGTTGGGGGCTCTGCCCCCAGAGCCCTTGCCATATTAAACAGAAAGTATACTTATTTTGATATCTGGTACCAATGAAAGCAACTTTGTTGGAGCATCATGGTGTAATTTTATATATTTTATGGACATGATAGTATGCTCAGACTGAGCGGGTCGGTTGTAAACAAACAGATGACACATGGTATTTATGGTAAATAATTAATTTCTTTGTTTACAAACCACATAGAGACATCATTTTAGTGTCATTTGATCAGTTTTTCACCATGTTTTACCCCAAAATTGCCCTCATCCTTCATGCCCTGCCCACTACAGGTGATTTATAATCATAGAGAAAAACGAAAAAATAAAAATAAAATGATCCCTGCAATTAAAAAAAAAAAGTCACCTCTTTTAAAATAGTACTGTACTTATTATACGGATAAGAACATTGTGGAAATATGAACGAAATATAACAACTTCTGGTTTATATTTTTCGAGTATTTTGGACTTTTCAAAAGTACACGGGTTAATATTCCTCTTCTAGTGCTTTTGACTACCTTAAATGTTTTATTTTTTAATTACGAATCAATATTTAAGAGTAACGCTTCTTGTGCAAATGCTTAGTTTTTAATACATTTACCCTAAAAAATTAGGTTAGGTTGCATAAGTGATATCCCCATTAGCCTGCACAATTGGTGCAGAGCAGTTCTGGGGATGATAGATTTCCAGGTAACAAGACGAATCTCTCAAACCCGGAAAAATCCCTTATCCCCTGAATTTTGCCCGGTATTGGGAAAATTTCTTGGAATTTTCCAGAATGACAGATTATTTCATCCTTGGAATTTTTACTCCCAGGCCCGGAAAAATAAATTTTGAGAGTTTCTGGAACTTTTCTTGGAATATTCAGAAAATGTGCCTGATTTTCAACCTCAGAAAACCGTGCAGCACTAGATGAGGTCGTGCTGGAAAATGCTTGGGAACCCCTGATTTATGCAATAAGTAAAGTAAGTCCTGGCTTAATGTCGTGGTTACTTTCTTGAAAATCACAACGTTAACAGAAACAATGTTAATGGAATAAATTTTCCTCATAAGAAATAGATAATATACACTAGTTATGTTCCCCAGCCTCCCTTTGCCCCATAAAATACATTACATATACATCAATTCAATGGAATTTTTAGAGAAAATAGTATATAATTTTACATTAAAAAAAATAAACTAAATCATTTTGTATTGTGCTCACTGATGTCCATCTAATAACAGGTATCGGGTAGAAATGGATGATTACAATACACGATTCTTAAGATTTAGAAGCCCACCTTCCTCCCTTGGTTAAATTATGTCTGGTCAGTGGGAACTAAAGTGTGAGTGATCAACTAGACCTCAATTTACTTGGATTCATTTCGGCTTTGTTGAACTTGTTTGGGTTTATAAACAGCTTAGCCCATTACCATGGCAAATGAAAGTTGCTCTGTACTCAGCCATGAATAGTCATACAGTAGTTTTAAATAGACCTTCAGTTCTTTGAAACAACCACTGTTTCATTAGAGAGTATCTAAGAAGATTAATAGACTCACACTGGTTGATGCAAGGAGGTCTTGTCCAAGGTCTTGAGGAACCCCTGCAAGTGATCCTGTATTACAATAGCTACTGGTACCTGGATTTGGGAGCATAACACACTGTACATGCATTGTATAAGATATTGAGTGCTTGCCTGAATTGCTTAATGGCTAACATTATGTCTTTTGACCAGGTACACCCTTGCCAATGCCAAGAAGTGGTCATCGCATTGTTTGTCATGGACTCTCTTTCTATTCATTTGGTGGCTACAACCCCAAGATAACTACAAATGAATATTTAGATGACACCTGGCAGAGAACTCACCCATTATTCCAGGAGGTTAGTACCGTATTGTTCTGTATTTGGTTTGGTATTACATTTTATTTCTTTTAATGCATTGAATGAATGTTGGGTCTACCTCTCAATTTAATTTTGCTAAATCCAATGTGCATAGCTTGTATATAAAATTAATGGCTTTTGTATGCACAAGGGTTATCAGAGTGTGGCACTGAACACAATGTGATGTAAAATATAAACCAAGCTTAAACTAAGAAAATTTGGGTAGTTTTGGTCTGCTCTCATAAATGGTTATTTTGTACATTTGATATCCATACTGCCTACCGTATTTAGGAAAATTAGGAATTTAGAGTTAGACATGGGTCAGTAGCCACAGGTTTTGGCCCTTATTCTGCTTTATAATACTGTAGATCCAACAAGTGTTCAAATGATAGTGTTGAATGAAAAACTATTTTATTTCTAACATCTTGCTAATACCTGTACAGTAGTTAAATTTCTATATAAATTAGATAGAAGTGAGTTAGTGTGTAACCATTGTTATGGTAATTACAATATCTTTTGCTTTACAAGAATAATGATAGACTGAAGAAGTATAGGTATTGCTCGCTTATGAATGGGTTAGAATTCCTCCAAAACTTTTGTTAAATGAATTTTTGTATCTCAAATAACAGAACACGTGGGAAAAATAGGGTTTGGTTCCCCAGTGACAAGAAAACCCTAAAATCATACCCCAAAACATGAAATCAGTTCACAAACAAAAACAAAACTACCCAACTAATGATAAATATTATGTAATTATGTACTGGAACTTAATACTGTACCTAACACATTAATTTTATTCATTTTTTATTATTCTTAAAGTACTGTATAAATTTGGGACATTACCTTATGGGAGGGGAGTTAGGACTCACAACAAGGGGGTGAAGAGGGGTGGGCTGAGTGAGGGCCTTTGCTCAGAGAGATGAGGAGTGTTGTGCACCTCATCACTGGTGTCTACCAAGGACACCAAAGTCACACCAGAGGTGGAAGGAGTGGAAGAAAGTCTGCTGGTAGAGGGAGTGGGCCTGGAAGCTGAAGATACAGGATACAGTTTGAAGAAGGAGGATGTGCTGGATTGTCTTGCCTCGGATATGTCTCTTCACACTAAAGGCAACTGCACCATTCCTTTCCCTGTGAAGGTCTTTGATACAGAAAACTCAAGCCCCTTTCAAATGAGATTGAGGCCCTCACTAACAACCTTGAGAGTGATCCGGCTTTAGAGGAAGCTCCTCTGGTTTGTCCTCCTCTTCTTCATAAAGTCTTTGCTGCTGAAGCTGCATGAGTTCTTCATTGGTAAGGTTCTGGCTGTATGACTAGAGCAGAGCCAAGATGTCCCCCCTGTCCACCTTCCCAAACCCAGCCTCCTGAGCAAGGTTAACAGTATCCTGTTGCACTTGTCTGACATCATCTAATCCTGCAAAATTATGCATGCAATTAGGGTCAAATCTTGTTAATTTAGGGAATTTATATAAGTTAATTTTCATATCTCAACATCTGTTAAGTAAGGGATACCTGTATTACATCATCTTCATTAAATGAGATTAGTAGTGTACAATCACTCATAAAAGTTCATAGAGGTCAGCCAGTCTTTGGGTCCATCTGAGCTCTCCCCCTCTCTGGACGGTGAGTTTGAATGTTGGCCACATGAGCATTGGTTTGATCATTGTTCCAATTAGTTAGCGGGGAAGAGGCAGTTGGTCACTTTGTGACCTCAGTTTCCTGCTGTAATCAAAGTTGTCTTAAGATTGCAAATTTTGTATTTATAGGTTAGGTTAGGTGCTTGAGACATCACAATTGCAGTCGATGTAACATTTTTGTTGTGTTTATTAAAATTGTTGTAATGAGTCTAGTATTAATTACAGTAAAAATCAAATTTTGATACTAAAAACATTAATTTTTACTGTTTTCCCCGTCACAATATATGTTTGCTTCACACAGCAATTTAAGGCAAGAAAATGTAGCAACTGATATACAGTAAGGCATTCATTAATGGTCTATGTATTCCCCAAGGAAATTTTTGGAGTTACAATATATGAGAATATGGTTCTCTACTACTGTACATGGTTACCGGTATATACTGTACTGATTTAATTATGAAATTGGGATAGAATGATGCCTGACAGGATACATGTGACCAATACTGTGCAGACAAGAGAAAGTCTTTTCTCCTCACTAATTTGAACCATTGTTGAGTAACTATGAGAATAACATTACCAGTTTGCAAAATGGGCTTTATCTTGATATAGGTAGAGTGCGATAAAGGAAGAAAATATTACTGTATGCTATTTTTATTGATTAACAGCATACTTCTGTGTTATACTAGGGAACCATTTATTGATTACCATGGTATGAACTGAAACACACTAAGCAGGTATCTGATGAGAGTGGAATGCCCTCTGGCCTCACCCTCCATGGAGGTTAAACCTTCATATTGTATCACACAAATTAGAATGTGTAGACAGATATACTGTATGACCTAAGATTATAACCGTGTGACAGACATAATCTTATCCGACTTAGTCGAAGAAAACATACACGGTTCCAACTTCCAATGTGTGTTTTCATGAGTGTGTGTGTGTTGTCCCATGAACAATACACAGACTCAATGTCCAGAGAGGGGAAGAGATTAAACAGACCTTCCTACTGGCTGACTTCCATGAACTTTTATTATGAGTCACTAGACATAAAGGTAAATGGAACATGAAGCAAATTTGAACAATTTGAGAAAGTCAATACCCAGAACTGTACATATACTGTTAAACAAGTTTTGAAGGATTTTTGAGAGGACTGTGGTACTTGTGTGAGCTAAAGACAGACCAACCAGTGTGAAGACAGACATTACTGGGTATATCACATCAAATAGATATTAATGCAGTATTTGCTATCACTTCAAGTGTGATGTTTCGTCTAATGTTATAATTTCCAGAAGATCGTGTCACTTAAAGAAAACAAATTTTCTTCCCCCATTGCTGCCATGGAGCGGGGTGTTAAAATGAAAAGTGTACCGTAAAACCTCCATAATTTGGAGTACTGTAATAGGGGCTCTGCCCTTGCCGAAATAAAGCAAATTCTAAATTATGATAAATTGCAAACAACAGTTTACTTTAGTTGTATTTTATCAAAATTTTTGTGCATACTGTAGTATTAGTAACAACAATGATTTAGTACATTTCAAAAAATTAGGTTAGGTAATAAGCTAATCTTCTTTGCACTTCATAAATATGGCATTTAGACCAGTGTGTGTAATCAATAAAAGTGTTTTTTACCTTTATATATTACACTTCCATCACGTGTGTAACCACAATGTTAAACGGGGGATACCTGTGCCCTTTTTTATTATGTGAGAGATCAAATCAGTCTTGTGCAGCTAAACATGTGAAATCATGTTCTGTACCACTTCCTACCTCACAGTACAATGGTACTGTGTCAAATCTGCTTATCTGTGTAAAATTGTTTGTGTCACTAACCTGTCTATCATGAAAACAAGCCTGCCAACATGTGAGTTGGTGAGAGTTGCCATATTACAGGTACCACTTAAATTTGGCAGGCACCAAGCCTCACACGGCCTGCCACTGATTTGTCAGACTCCCTTTCACGGAACAATTAGTTGAGTAAATATTCCAGAGATTTATAGACAAATATATAAATATCTCTTACAAATGGAAGAGTTCATTCATAGAATTCCACACTTTACTACATTAGGGTTGTCAGGTACCACCAACCAAACACTGCATGTGTACCAAGGTTCACTTGTCCCTCAATTGTACTTGAGGTTCATCACTGAATTTTTCCATTCAATTTATGGTTTTACAATACGTACTGTGCTTAAGTAGGCTTACACCATGCATATAATTTACCTTTTCTTAGACTGACTGTATGTACAAGTATTATTTACTTTTGTTTTTCTGTTTTCTATAAAGTTATGGCAATTCAACACAGTCAACAGCACATGGACAAGAATTGAAGGTACAGGAGGAATGCCTGAAGAATTAGCCTCTCATTCTGCTGTTCAGCTTGGACCCAACATGCTCGTATTTGGAGGAACTGCCATGCCATTTGGGGACTCTTCTTCAGATTCAGTATGGAGATTACATGATACATTATTTCCTGACTTTCATATCATAAATGTGATGTTACATGTTTTTGGTTTGCTGAATTTATTTGTAATATTTTTGCTCATGGCAAATATGTATGTGGTACTGTTTATCCTGTACAGTAGAGCATCAGTCTTTTGCACTTCAGAACTCTGCATTGAAATGTGCTTGGTCCCAAGCATTATAAAATACTTAGACTACTGCATTTATATACTGTAACTGAACAGGTAATTGTGTTTGAAATTATAATGTACTGCATAAATATATTGAAAATAGCCATATTTGTTGGTATTATATAGTATCAGAATGCGAATCAAAGATATGCATAACTATAATAATTTTCAGCTGTACACGTGTCATCTACCTACTGGAAAATGGCAGAAGATTTCCACATATGGAAGAAAGCCAGAACCTATGTATGGACAGGTAGGTGCATTACACACTTCACTTTCCTGAAATTTGTTGTCTACAGTGCACAAAATTAAGCTTCTCTATTGCTCAGTTGGTAGCACTCTGGACTTCTGACTCATGGAACACAGATTCAATCTTGGGTTGGTTGGTTTACTCTGTTGTTGTAAGTGCTGAGTTAGCTATTAATCTTATAGATGTCCCCCATTCATACTTTCATGTCAATACCCTAGGCTAAGCATAACATTTTTGCTTGTGCTTATCACTTCAAATTTTTTTGGAGAATGTCATTACAGGTGTTATGTTAACTAGTATACAGGAGACATTCAGTATTCATGGGGATTAAGGCCCTGAGGTCACTGTGAAGGGTACTGATAGGAAGGTCTTATGGGAAAAGAGGGATGAAGTTCCTAACCCACAAAAATAATAAAACAAAATATGTAAAAGTGTACTGAACATGTGATGATAAAATCGATGATGCCTGCACTAGATGCCACTACAAGTGAATAACCTTTTCCCTTATAATCTGCCTGCCTCGGGTATTTGTTTTTATTAGAAATTCTCAAATGTGTAAAGACAGTGAATATTTAGGGACTTTGGAGGTGCTGTCAAAAGATTATTTGAATGGCCATGCTGCATATGTGAAGATACTATTTGAAAAATGATACAGAAGGAACGAGATTACCGTATATTGGAGATAGGAAACATTAAGAGGTGCAGCACTATGGTAAGTAGGATTTTTTTTTTAAATATTATGGAACAATTAGTTATTAAGCACAAAAGGGAAGTTAGGAGATACCTGTATGAACAAATGGAAGGTAGGATACATGAGACGTGTGATGAAATAGACTGTAGAATATTAGATGAAGCAAAGGTCAATTGAAGTACGGTTGTAAAAACTTGGATGACGTGTAACATGAATTTTTTATTCTTTAAGTGTGTACAGCTGACATATATGATATGAAAGGTTTACTGATTCAGTTGGCTGTATTCTGGTATCTCAACCCCTTGAGATAAGGAGTCAAACCTGTTTCAGGCAAGGTTGCTGACATGTTATACTGCTGTGCTGTGTGGAAAGTTTACTCCCAGCCATGTCAGTGTCTTTGGATAATTAATCATAGGGATTCTTGCCCCACAGATTGTATGAAATGTATTAATATAAGTGTGGCCTCATTATCTACCTACTTATGTACCATGTTGGTATACTTTAATGTTAGATGCCTAATTGAAATAACCATATCATTTCAGGCAGTGTGTCTTAGTGAAGATAAACTATATGTAGTTGGTGGGACCACTGGATTTCAGTACAGCATTGATGTTCACTGCTTAGACCTAACCCAAGGAGTGTGGCAGCAGCTCTCCCCACTTGTTACACACCCTCATGCTAGTCCTGAGGAAAGGTGAGAAATGAACACATACTATTGTATGTTTTATTGAAATCAATTTTTGTTCATATCAAAGTTAAGGTGTTACCTTGGTCATGCTTAGACCACGTGGAAATTAACACTTACTGGGTGAGACAAAACACTGAAACTACATGGTAATCATGGAACACCAGATCAAGGGGGAGGGGGGGGTAGGAAGTCAGAATACAGTACAGTAAAGCCTCGAGTTACAACAGTAAATGTAACCTCCAATGTTGTGGTGTAAGGTGAATTGTAGTATCGTGAATCATTAATAACCATTAAAATAAAGCAATACAATAATAATGAGATGCATTCTCTAGTGTGACCTTTTCTCATCTTTGGTGTGGCTTTTTACCCCTTTTCCCCCCAAGACAGTAAAATTAATGAAAAATAAAAACTATATTCTTTAAATAATGTTTATTAATGCACCTTATACAATATAAATCACTCATAATATGTAGTCACATAAGAGGAGAAGGGTCCCCATGGTTGTTGTCAGTGTTTACACCCATGATGATGGTTCCCATCTGAAACTGAAGAAAATAAGACCCTGGTTGTAGCTGTAGTAAAATTAATGTTAAAAAAAATATGCATGTTTTAGTTAATGTTATTTAATGTACAGTAGAAGTAACCACTGATGGTAAAGAAAAAAGTGTGAGACGGTAGCGGAAGGCCAACGTATGTCTGTATGTGCACTCATGGAAATAAAGCGGCCTTTCTTTTATTAAGAATATGTATAATCCTGGACGAAATTTGTTGATACAGTCAAGGTGGAGGGTGTAGAGTTAGCCTCACCCTTGGTGGACGGCAGATCGTTGTCAGTGATGCCACTTGTGAAAAAAAAAACAAAGCTTACCAGATTTATGTCTGAATCTTTCCAGATCACTTAACAAAATTTTGAGGTATGAGAAAATTATATCCAATTACGTACAATTATTTTAATTATAATTAATATAATGCTACAAACTGAGTAAATGAAAGCAGACATTTTACTTAATATTTAAACAAGTAGACCTGTATTGTAGTAATTTGTTATAATGTGCTTGAGACAATGGCAAAACCAGTCCAGTGTTATTGTGTAAGTGACCAGGGTGAGTGTCTGGGAAGGAAGTAGGGCAGGTGCATGACTCAGCCTGTGCCAGGCTTTCCGGTATCTTGAACTCTCATTTTCTCTCACCTTGAACGCCATTCTCTTTCGTCGGATCACCAGTATGGCTTTCGTCTGGCGAGATCTACTGCTGATCTGCTCTCCTACTACACCCATCTTTGGTCATCCTCTCTTAGGGATTATGGGGAAACTTTTGTCGTGGCCCTCGACATCTCCAAAGCATTTGACAGGGTATGGCACAAGTCTTTGCTTTCTGAACTTTCCTCTTATGGCTTCTCTCCCCCACTTTGTTCTCTAATTTCTAGCTTCCTTGAGAACCGATCCATGGCAGTTGTTGTCTAGGGATCGCTCTCTCGCTCTTTCTCTACCAATAGTGGTGTCCCACAGGATTCTCTTCTTTCACCTACTCTCCTCCTCCTTTTTATCAATGATTTACTTCACACTACGACTAATTCTATCCATTCTTACGCTGATGATTCTACTCTTCACTCTTCTTCACATTTTCCCCTTCCCCCTAATTCTCAAACTAGATCTGTTTCTAGAGCTGATATCATTACATCTATCAATGCGGATCTGTGCAGCATCTCCGAATGGTGAGGTAGAAACTTGGTTAAATTCAATAGTAATTGTAATCACCTTTAGAGCGTTGAACTCGAATGTTATAATTCGGTCAAACCTGTTGAATGCAATTCATTCTTAGTATTTCAAATAATAAATCATACGGAGGTAATCATACATAAATATTTAATCCACTACATATTAACATTGCAATCATAGCTGTCTTAACTGTGTAATTAGTCTAATCATAACATCTATAATGAATACTTAATTTGCCATATTTCCATGTTGTCACAGTGATAAATGATACAATGGACACAGTCTACCTGTGTAAACTTAAGTACAGGTTGAACTTACGTGTTGAAGGTCTCAAACCGAATAGGTTGGGTGTTCACCCTATGATGGGAAGATCTAAAGTGCCAGTGCCCCTCGTGGCAGACGCTACCTGGGTTGACACATTTCGCTGCATCAGGTGTTTTATACACAAACAACTCCTCTCTACTACGCAACACCATCCTTCTCCTTGTCTCTTTCTCCACTGACTCGATACTCTATATACAGGCATGCACCTAACATAATATTTGTTTGAGGGTTAACCTACTCATTACTGCTTGTGGTAACAGTAATAAAACTCTGTATTTACCAATTACACTTTCCAAATTAGATGATCTCCCACCACTCACATTTCAGGATGCAATGGTTCTGCTAAATTTTAAAATAAATATGCTAGGCCTCACCATTTCCTCTAATATGTTATGGAAGCCACATTTCCACAACATTGCTAAAGCTGCCTCCTGAATGCTGGGAATGTTGAATAGATGCCATAGCAACTTCACTTCTGAGCAGTTGCTTCTAGTATATAATGGATTCATTCATCCTAACTTGGAGTACTACTCTCATATCTGGGGTGGCTCTTCTTCTGTCCAACTGTTAGATAGGGTGGAACCAAAGGCATTTCGTCTTATTAACTCTCCTCCTTTAGTTGATAAATCTTTCCTTCCTTTCTCTTTGCCACAGTGTTGCTTCACTCTCTCTTTTACAGATACTTTAATGGGCAATGTTTAGTGGATTTGGCATTCTGTGTACCACTGGCAAAGCCGTGGGTTCGTAACACTCATCTTGCCTGCGGTTCCCACCATTTCTCTGTGGATGTCAGTCACACTAGAATAACCCGTCATAGTACCTCCTCCTTTCCTCACACAGCCAAACTGTGGAATGCTCTGCCTCCTTCTGTGTTTCCATACTCATCCAGTCTATCTCACTTCTAAAAGCTGGTTTTCCGGCATCTTCGTGGTGTAGATTAATATAATCTTATTTTCTATTTTTAATTTCTTTTTACTCTTATTTTTTTTTGCCCTCTAGGTTCCATTGTGGGTCGATGACCTGTGTCCGGGTGGGCTATTCCCTGAAAAAAAAAAAAAAAATTATAATAATTCTTGTTATGACACACTTTTATATTAATCGTGTCTCTCATATGTCTGCTATACAGTACTCCCATCAGTTCATCCAATGTAGGGCTTAAGCCAAGGTTACATGTGTAGACCCTATGATAAGGCCATTACTGTATCACGGAGGATGAAAAAGAACTCTCTTCTTAACCATGTTATCCCTCACATTCATGCTGAGTTTTCTGGCTACCATTCTGAGGGACAATAGATCTTGTAGGATTCTGATATTATTGTTGCAAACCCCAGCTACCAAGACGCATGCTCCATTATGTCATGATTATCTACTAATGATGTAACCTATTATGTCAAGTAGTCAAGTACCCCGGTAATATAAAACCTGATTGGGTAAATTGTTTTGTGACATCCTTTCCCAGTCATTTTTGAGAAGTGGAAGTATCAGAGCTCGATTATTGAACTGCTTGGGTGCTTGTTTGTGTGTTGGGGGGGAGGGGTGGAGCGATGGCCGGACAGCGGACCTGCCTTCCAGTAAGGGAGGGAGTGGACTTTGCATCCTCCGCTTTGACTGTATCAAGAACTTTCTGATGGGACTGTACAAAAGATTTATTTTTGTTTACTTCTGAATGTCTATATGATTGAATTAATGATTTTGTATGCAAAATGAACAATATAATTCACCAATAATTGGTAGAGTTTTAAAACACACAAGAGGAGATGGGAGAGCATTGTTTTTGTTAGTGATTACACTCATGCCGATGGTTCTCCAAATAAAACTGAAGAAAAATTAGACCCTGTTTGTAGCTATAGTAAAATTAGTAAAACAAATTTTGTATTCTTTAATTAATGTTATTTATGTAAATGGATCAATAGAAGTAACCACTGATGGTAAAGGAAAAAAAGTGAGATGGACAGTGCAGGGCCAACGTATGTGAAGGGTACAGGTATTAATAAACACAGATTATTACAGTAACATACGTATCTTTACTAATTAATGAATAACAAATAAACAATATTGTATCATGAATGACAGTCATTTGATGAATAGTAGTGACGATTGTGGTAGAACGAGTATGAGATACAGTGTGTCAGTGAGATGCAGTGTGTGGGTGGGTAGGTGGGTGGGAGGGAATGACGGATGCTGTCAATAGTATTTACTTTTTACGATACAAAAACGTCTGAGTACTATACTGCATTAAAGAAAAAGTATTTGAATTTTCTAATGAAAAGAGGTATCTGGACCCCCAGGATCCCCCCCTGAATCTGCCCTTGGTGTTGAAGTTTCATTGTTTTTCTGATGAAAAGTGGGGTGGGGGGAGAGGGGGATACAGTAGAAGTCCAAAAATTCGGACTGCTTGGGGATTGGGTCGGTCCGGATTTTCGGATTTTCCGGATTCTCAGGCAGTACTTTTAAAATTCAAATTTCAGGAGAAATAAAGAAGAGATGAACAGGTACATTTTGGTAGTTTATTCATTAGCAAATATAGCATGCTTCATATATCAAAACGAGCAGTTTTAAAGATAAAGCTGTGAATTCTAAAATTTTATTCTTTGCCTTTTTTATATCATAAATTGTAGACTTTCCAATGTCGTATGTTTCCATTAGAACAGTATTGGTCACACCACGTTCTAGTTTCTTAATTATTTCAAGTTTGTCACTCAATTTCAACGTGTTCTTCTTTCTCTTCACACAACGAAGTTTATCTACTTTAGGAGCCATTATTATGGGCTTGTACAGTACAGTCAACCCTCGCTTTACGCGGTCCCACATTCCGCGTTTCCACGTTTACGCGGTACCCTGCTGAAACAGGAATGCTCACATTCCGCGGTGCGTGTACCCCTTTACGCGGAGAGCGTCTGGCGAGCCGCGCCATTTTTGGATCCAAACCTCCCGCCATCTCTCCTGCCCTCTCCCGCCATCCGCCATGTTGTGTAAGCGGCGCGAGCATGGTGCGCACAAGGTCGCCCAGTCATCAAAACATTACCGAGTTCTTCACCCGCCACCCACCACAGCCGGCCCAAGTCAGTGATAGTGATAATTATAGTGAGGATATGGACATATGGACTTTGAGGGGTTTGACAAAGAGGCCCTGCAAGCCTCTGTGGTGGATAGTGATACAATTGATACAAGTGATACAGGTGAGGGCCAATAATCTGCCCTCTGCCTCGGAACCAACCGCCCATCCCCGTGTGCCCAGCCATCTTTTCTACTAATGTAAGTGTTAAAAAACCTAATATTATTGATATTTCTCTTAATTATTTATTGTGTGTGCATACCATCATAAAGTTAAGATAATATTTTTACTACAACATAGTTGTGTGTCGTCAAAAAGTGGAGTTTGGGGGTCGGCCCGGTCTCTATTTCAATTAATCCCATATGTTATGTTGTTCACTTTACATGTTTCTCACTTTCCGCGGTACCCTGTGGGTTGAATTAACTGCGTAAAGTGAGGGTTGACTGTACTCTGTAAATGGAAAGAGTAGGACTCAAAATTACATACGTTGTCACAGTTTGATTGCTCGTTTTAAAGTGGCGACCGCATGGTCGCTTGTTGTCGCTGTGCAGCTGTGGCGCTCACGCATGCACACATACACACAAAAGCCAGCTTAAAAAAAAAGAAAAAAAAAAGAGAAAAAAAAGTTAAGTTTGAGTTTTCGAAAAGTCCGGATTCTCGGGTGGTCCGGATTTCTGGCATTCGGATTTTTGGACTTTTACTGTATATTGTTACTCCAACCTTGGTAGCATTTTTCTTTTCAGAAATATTGCATTTTAGTTTTTTTTCATGTACTGTATGCATATGAATGTTGTGTGTTAAGTTTACCATTTCTTATTTGAAATAAATTTGTTATTAAATTCCTCTCAGATTATTAATTTAATGCCTTACCTTTAACATCTAGGTTTATACTTTGCTTATGCTTTTTACCATTATTGTTGCTGTCTTTAAAAATTCATTTGAGAGACTGTCTACTATCTGGTGACTGGACATATGGGCTCCTCTACCTGACCTAAGCCATAGAATTGGGGCATAGTCTTAATGGGTCCAAATCCTTAAGGTTAGGATAGGTTATCTTACTGTAGGTCCTCTCTTTACCACATTATTAAGAGGTGTCCTATGTCATAATTTTTCACCACGGCTACTTATATTTTATACTGGTACTGCTTTACTGTTATTACGTATACAGGTATCGTCATGAGATAGTGGAGTATGCAGGAGCACTGTATGTATTTGGTGGAGGGAGGTCGGATGCTGCGTGTGATCTGACTCATCTGCCAACATTTATGCTACCTGAACGAACGTGGACAAGTACTCACACTCGACCAGATGCTCATACTGGGAAATATCCTCTTCCTAGAAGATGTCATGTAGCCAGTAAAGTTAGTAATTGTAAGTATTTTTATTTTAATTATTTTTTCCCATACATACATATATTATTTATACACTCTACATAGATATTATTGTGCAAAATTATTTAATTTGGCAAGGTGTAATCATGTTAGAGCATCTCACTTGGTTGAGTAGTATGTGCAGATGATCATGTTATAATTTGTTGATTAGAAATTTAGGGTATAATTGCTTATGTAGTGAATTATCGTGAAGCACTGTGATTCAGCTTGAGGCCAGGGATTCACCGTGTGTAATACTTATTGTACTTATATAAACTTAGTGTTTTTTCTTTTGTGTTTGTGTGTAGGGTGTTATATTCCGTTGCTTTATACAGTTGTTTTCCATTATTTTCCAAAACTATTTCCCCACTCTTGAAATTCACATGGTTGACACCATCCAAAAGTGGGAGAAGAGTAAGGATGGCAAGTAGCTTGTAGTATTGCATCATTGAACTATGTCCATAGTTCAGAAAGGACAAGAGGCAGAGGACATCATTAGTGATTACTCTACCTACATAATTAAAGGAAAATTTGTCTTTACATACAGAAACACAGAATGTCCACAGGTCAAAGAATAAAAATATAGAGTGGTGGTATGAAAATGATGGATAAGAAAATCATGATCTGAATGTACAAAGTGAGATGAAATGGATTGGTTAAGTATAAAACAGGTGAGTAACTGGACCAGTGATTGGAAGTAAGTGAATGAATCTGTTGTATTAGAGGAAAGAGAAAGAATATTCTTAAGAATATTGTATATTTTTCATAGTCATCATCACTGTTTTATGACCATTTTCCATGCTTTTCTGGGTTAGCTGTGGTTACTTGGTGGCAGTTCTCTGTGCTGTGTGGTTTCTTGCACACACTTGTCAGGTTCTAGCTTGGTCTATCCCTGGCTCTACTCACCTCCACATTTAGGTACATGCACCTCTTGTCCAGTTGGTGTCATTCATTCTCTCCACCTGCCCAAACCATCTCAGCCTGCCTTTGCACAAAACTTTGCCAGTACTGTACTCTCAATTCTCTTGGGGTTTTCATATGCAAAATTGTGTATGATCAAAATTATAGCTTTAGGGATTTCATATGCAAATTTGCATATGTAGTAAAAAAATAAAATATAATTTTATGTTTGTATATGAACGCTAGACACCCAAGATGCACATTTGACAATGTCAGCACTATCTGGCAACTATGTAGACTGCAGTCCAAGGTCACCACACCAGTCTCCCTTTTGTGTTTAAAAGACCCAGGATATAAAATTATCCCTGGGTGTGCTGGTCAGAATGCAAAATTTACCCCTCTATTACCTAGCGAAATATTAATTTTTTCACAGCTTTTCTTCTATAACTATTTTATAACGGAATAAGGTTCATATTGCAATCACATTAAATAATGAAGGTTTAAAGCGATGTACTGTACTGTATAAACATTTTCACTAAGCATAAACAAAAATTTTTTGTTCTCGCGCTTACAAATAGAAATAATTATTTTATTGTGATTGCTCATATAAAACTATTTGTTGATAATTTATCTACAATGCTAATGCAATAAATCCCATCTTTTTATCTCAAATTGCAAGCTTGCTGTGACTCATTACGTACAATTATCTCGTGTGGTGCAGTCAAGTGCAGAGAGGTGAGTAACAGGCCAGACTCCGAGCCTCTCGCAGGAGAACGCCTACCTAAACCCAAGAGTGGTAATACCAAGCTGCCCTGTTAGCTCTGAACAGGGCCTCCAGTCTTTCAGTGTACAGTAACTTGCACATCTATCTCACCATTTTCAATTCAGCCTTGCACATATCCCCAATGTTATGTTTCTCCAACCTGCTATGGGAACATGGTTACATACACATACAGAATACGCTTGTGTATTGGGACTCTTTGGGCTGAATAAAATCAACTGGCATTAGCCAAATAAAATATTAAAAGTGGCATTCCTATATGGAAGGGGTTAGTGGAGATAGTGTATTAACCCCTTGTGTATGGAGTCTCTCAGTCTGTCATTAGTCAAATAAAGTGATGGGGTTAAAGTCAGCAACATCCTGCAGTCTGCCATCTATTCCACCGCACCTCCTGTGTACCCACCTTCCACATTCGTTGCAGACTATTGAGTTCCTGCCAACACTTTTCCTGCAAACAGCACATGGCCATTTTCCACTATGGGTGTCTCATCCATACTTTTATTTTTGCTACATTCACTTTAGGGCCGTGGCTTCTCTTCCTTTTTCTTTCTTAAATTTCACCACTGCCTCTTCAATACCATCAACTGTCAGTACTAAGTCATCAACATACAGTCCTGAAGTCCCATGATATTGCCTCCAGCATCATGATAAATAAAAGGGGCTAAAGACTTTCCTCACCCTCATATTGAAATAAAATAGCTGTATTAATAACACATGCACAAAATAATAGAAAGGAAATCTTACAAAACCAAGAGACATTACAACCTGACACTAACATAGACATTGGCAAAACAATCATATAGTACGTACTACTAAAATTGCCATAATACAAATCAACAAACATGAGGTCATCAGATGGAACCAGGATAGGATTCAGGTTTTGGCCACTATTCAATGACCCTCACGCCCGTATTATTAAACAACATCTTCCCTTGAAGAGGGTCGTCGTGTTTCAACCCGAGTTGTAAACTAAATGAGCCCTGAGGGACACTGCAGTACTGTACTTAACGGTAAAATTAACTAATTCCAATATTATGAATTAATTTCATTGGAATTAGTTAATTTTACCTCCACAACACTCCGTTAGGTACTGTACTGTGGTGTCCCTCAGGACTCATTTAGTTTACACCTCAGGTTGAAACACGACGACCCTCTTCAAGGGAAGATGCTGTTTAATAATTCAGGCATTAGACCCTTCCTTTACATGGTCAGTGATCCTCTGAATAAACCATAATACAAAAAACTTTCTTTATGCACTAAATCAACCTTTTTTGTTTCAGGTACTTCCAAAGCAGATATGTATCCAAATTTATTAAGAATAACAATATTATTACTGGGCATATGCCTCATACGTTTAATTAATCTATCCTTTGAGTAACCCTGACCTACCATACAGCAGGTTGAAGAAGCTTTTGAGTTCTACTTATAGAATTATTAGAGTTAAAATATTCTGGCAAATCTTAAAACTTGACCTGCAAGAACATTTAAGCCCAAACTATAAGGTATATTTAAAGTAGCATTAATGTATAAAGCAACTTCAAAGCAAACTCCTCAACCTTGTAGTATAGATGTATAGTAATGCATTTTTCATTTATAGAAATATTTATATCAAGATAGTTAACATTAATATTTTAATCACCACTATGACTAGCAATGAGACTATCAGGGTACTGGTAATTTAAAACAAAATATATGCAAGGGGCCCCTAGCAGCCATGGGTACCCTATGCAGTCGCCTACTCTGCCTGCGTAAGAAAATGGCCCTGCCTTCCATCTTCCAGGCCTTTTACAATCTTCTTTTCTCCTTTATCGTTCTGTTTATTTTATTATTCCACTACCATGTAACTGCATGTCTCACTAGATCCTTCATCCAACCACACATCTTGTCAGCCATGCTCAACAGAACATCCTTTATTTTGGCCCAGCATCCTGCAACACTGCACCTCTCACTCTCACTGGACGTTTTCAGTCTTCTTAACTCGGCATTTTATAAAATGCTTCTCTTTTATTCAGTTCCTTCAACGTCCTCATTCTTCTTCTAGGAACTTCCACTTTCTTCCTTTCTCTGCACCTTTTAAGTATTTCAGGCACAAGCAATCTATGCTGCAAGGGACATTCTTCCCCTTTTATAACCTTTACATCCCTAACAAGCTTCCTTTCTGATTTCCTAATGAGAAAGTAATCAGTCTGTGTTTTTCTATCTGACTCATAGGTAATGTGTTGCATACAACCATGTTCACTGCATCTATGAATTCAACTTTTTCCTTCCACACCTTCCCTCCATGCACACCTTCATGACCCTCCATGTTTGTAAGGGGATTAGCTCACCCGGGCACAGGTCACTGACCCACATCGGGGTCTGGGGGGGCGAAAATATAATAATAATAATAATAATAATAATTATTAATATTTTTTTATAAAAAATAAAATAATAATTATCAACATTCAAAATCCTGACTTATTAGATTTCGGTGGGCAGGTTAAAACATCACTGATACGGGTACTGTGGTTCGTACAAGACAATAAATCAATCAGGAGTGTTTACGTTTATCACAAAATCCCATACAACGTGAGAGGTTTTTGCCAACACAAGTAAACATTAGTCATACAGTACCTATATCTCGCCGGCTGTATTAAAATAAACTATCATGACCATCAAATAGTGAGAAATGATATACAGTACAGTATGTATGTTGTGTTGTCAAAGTAAAAGAAACAATTGAGACACTGAAATTGTGTGCAAATGAGGCCGAAAGTCAGATCAGCAACCTGGGACTTGGTCACAATTTTTGTGTTGCCATATGGCAGCAGGGTCTTCCATTAAACAACACATTATGCTTCCAATATCTTCCCAGGCTGTAGTACCTCCCTGTTTGGTAGCTGCCTACTACCTACCACGGCATGACCGTTTTGGTCACCACCCAGTGCTATGATTTCTTTTTCATTCCAGATCTGACACTACATGCAACAGTTTATCCCAATCTCATCCTTCAGATTCTTTCCTACTAGCAGCTTCAATGCCAATATTCTTGTATTTACCCTTTTCACCTCTAGCACTTTCTCCACCCACTTTTTGGCAATCAAATTCCTTACACCACCTGTTCTTGATTCACTCCCCTTCCAGAATATCTTGTAACTATTATTATTACCAGTGATTTTCCTTGCTGAGGCACATTTTCACCTCATTACTTGCACGCAAGAAGACGTCGACCTTTCTATGGCTGTCTTAATAATCTCACATGTTCTTCCACTCATCGTACCTACATTCAGATTCCCAACTCTGAATGGAACTGTGTCAAGTTCCTTCTTTTTTATCTGATATAGTTTCTTGTGTCTTTCATTTGTGTGGTGTGTGGGTGGCTTTGGTGTGGCAGGTTTATGTTTATTTATTATACTGTATTGTTTGTCATGGTTGGTGTTAAGAGTTGGGTAACAACCATAGCGGGACTCCCTCTCCCCCCATTCACCACTGTAAGCTTGTGACTCAAGTGCCATAGCAAGAGCAGTTCATTGGCCTCGGGGTAACCCACCGTGACTAGCTTCAGGGGCACCCTTCCATGTGTTATATGATGTAGACACACACACACACACACATATTTACAATACAGGTAAAGGAAATTACTGTTGAGAACGAATGGCTCCCTGTCCCAGCTGCGAAAATGGCCGCAACTTTAAAACTACTCACAGACATTCTTGGGTATATCCAGAGTGTCATCCGCAAATAATAGAAGACCGTGAAATATTTATACTTTAAGACCTTTCTAAGTCAGACTATACTGTATAGAGCTTGGGGCTGTCTGACTTATCTAAAATTCTGACTTATGCAGCCATCATTTTGCTGAAATATTCCTTCCCAAAACAAAATTAAAGTAAACATTACACATTTACACTGCACTTAACTTTTATTGTAGCAGATGAATCTTGAGGTGGAGGACGATGGGAGGGAGGGGGGGGGGGTGCTGGTGGCATTTAAGGGGTGAGTCCG
Organism: Homarus americanus; assembly: GCF_018991925.1. NCBI lineage: Eukaryota > Metazoa > Arthropoda > Malacostraca > Decapoda > Nephropidae > Homarus > Homarus americanus. The sequence continues at coordinate 4,779,190 of NW_024723833.1, read as the reverse complement.
GTTTTTGGTGTAGGTGCTTTTAATTTTGGTCGATTGTTATGATATTCCTGTCATCAATCAGAGATCATATGTATATCAATTCTAGCCCCGTAACCCCCTTCTACCCTTTCAAAATTTTCAACCCTTTACACATTTTCTCAAATTTGTCTAAATTTTCAAGGTATAATATCTCCATTACTCTACTTCTTTCTATTTTGCCTTGAAATTGATAGTACTCATAGATCTAGTATTGTCATTGAATATTACAGGGTGATATTTTTGTTTTTGTCTTTGGTTTTAAGAATAAAATTATTTCAAGTTTGGTTGAAATTTTTGTCAAAATATCTAGATTAAATATTCAACCAAAAATAAATCTTATATATCCAGTAGTTATCCAGTTGCATTTTTCGAGGACTTTGTTAAGGAAAATCTTTGCAGTTTCTTTAGATGTGACTAAAAACGAAATGAATTTAACTGAAGCAAGACTTTGCTAAGACTGCCTGCTAGGGTGATGTGGTTTCATAATGTCCATCCCATAAAAGGGTCAGGACCTGGCAGTAGCTTAATTAAGGTCAACCTTTACCAGATTGTCTTGTCAAAATTGTCTAATTGTTTTTAAGATCCTTTCTGTTGTTGTCAAAACCAATGGAATATACCAAAACAGATTTCATTATTTATTAGTCTCAAAAATCCAGTGGCAGAGATATCTGAGGCACCCATTTTGGGAACCACTGCCTTAAAGACTCAAGTGAAGGGATTCAGTTCATCCCTTGCATGGTCCACCTTGCATTTTCTGCCTCCACCTTAACCATTAAATGCATGACATGGGTGACAAATAACCCATCTCATATTAAATTAATGACAGGAAGAATATTTTGCTGCACTACTGTGTGTACTCTGCAAGACCAGAAACTTTTTCAACATAAATATACATTTATATAATGATAATGTAATATACAGGAAGGAAGGCATTGGTAAGTTTATCTTATTGTTTGTGTAGAAACACCACACGATTGGCTTCTTAAGTGACTCCTCACAATTAGATAATTTTGTTTGTGTTTCAGATGTTTACATACATGGCGGATATGATGGTGTAGAAGCTTTTGCAGATCTCTGGAGATTGAATTTGATAACATTTGAGTGGCAGAAGTTACCTTGCAAGTCACCTGTTCCGCTCTACTTTCATTCGGCAGCTGTGACAGAGGTGGGATAAAAAAAATTTCCTCAAGATAGGAATGTGATATCATAAAGGAAATTTCTAGGTATTATATTTATAAGTGTACAGAAACTTAGAATAATGGTTAAATGAATTAAGGTCTTGAAGTGTAAAGTCACTACCGGTATTGATTTCATGGGAGGAGATCAGTGTGATATCTCAAAAACAAGTTGATGAATCTGTGAAATTTTCACATATGAAGAATATTGGTACCTGATGTACACTTGTGAATAAATTACCGGTAGTAGCTTGAATTATTTTTAGATTTTTACCATTGGCTCTTTTAATTATTGAGCAAGAAATTCAAAAGAATTGTTATATGGACACTCGGTAAAAAAAACTACCGTTACAATTCCTGCGCGAAACAAAATGTATCAAAAAGGCCCCTGAGGCATTCCTCGCATTGGTAGCCCTGCGCGTGTATGGGTTCGGCCACACGTGCTCGAAACAAGTGATCGGCACTCTGAAACGAGTCAGAGTTAATACTGCCACACTAACACAATTTGAAACTTGATTGGAACTCTGTCTCATTTCTCCATGTTGAATACACATTGTGAGCGGTGTTGCAGCAGCTTAATATTGTGATCTACGTAATTAGTGCTCCCAACATTTCCTGATATCTTACATAAAGAATGTGTATGTTATATGAACTGTGGAGGTATTCAGATGTTTCGGAACAGGACTGGTATATTTTCCAATATGAATAAAGAATGACATAATGTGGCATTAGCCCAAAGTGAAGTAGCAATACAAATACAGATTCGAAATTGGGTTGAAAAATAATCCTATACCTTTACTATATCCACTAATTCTGCCAAACATATAATGCATTCCTATATGACAACTCATCCACTTCCATGGTTACTATAGTCCATGGTGTGTGGAACATTTAATATAACAACAGTTTAACTTATCTAGATATACTGACATTCTCCAGTCATATTGTAACAAAGTAATTCAATATTGTCAATGAAATAGCAAATTTTGGCATGCCAAATTAAGTATGACATGTCTCACATTCAAGCCTACCAACCCTCGCGAGACAATGGGAATGTTCAGTTGGAAAATCATCGGACCCCACCTGTACAGTAGTTTTTTACCGAGTGTACAATCAAAGACAAAAGGCAGAGCACACCAATAGTTTAGCCCTTCGGCATATGTTTTCACCAAATTTCATGACATGACTAGTCTTTCATTGTACATAAGTTCTTAAAACAAAAAAAAAATGCGAGTTGTATGAAATACAAAATAATTTTCAGTTCTGTACAGTGCTGTATCATGCTAGAATTAAGATTGTGTAATAAATTAGTTGCCATGTATGAATAAAACAAATATTGTGAAGAATTTAAGAACACTTTGTATGGGAAATATGGTTATTATTGCAGTAGACCATTTTCTTCTTTGCTAAGATTATATTTTAGTGAAACCTCATTGCCTATTGATTTGACAGAAAAGAAAACTTTACACAAAATAAAAAAAGCATTCTATGTATAGTGTATATTGAAAAATCAGTATTTTAGAACATGATTTAATGAATTGCTTCACCTCAGGATGGATGCATGTACATGTTTGGAGGAGTCAAGAACCTTGAGGATAACAAACGAACAGCAAGAGTGACTAAAGTTTGGCTTAACGTAGGGAAACTCCGTGATATATGCTGGGAGGCGCTCTGTCACTACACTCCGAAATTACCCAGCCTACCACCATCAACACTCCTTCAGATGGGCATCCCTCAGTACATTGTGGAGAGTTTACAGCACCAGACTCCTGCTTATGGATAGGCTACACATTAGAAGATGATGGGTAAGGAACTGACCAGGTAGCTGGTGGAAGAAAAATAGTTTTGTACAGTATAAATTATTTTTTGTACTGTAGAATAGTTTTATGATGTGATAAGCCATGTCAAGTACAGAATCCTTTGTAACTACCATACAGCTTTACTTGATTTTTTCGCCTGTCTTAGTATCTACTTAATTTTTTCCTTGTTTACACCTTGAGGATCACTTGCATGTACTGTAGTACTTACTGTTATTTCATAAGATATTTTTGTTGGGAAGCTGAATTATTCTTTCTTCTTTACATTTTATGTGGAGGGGGGTGTGGTAGCTGAGTGGATACAGTGCTCTCTTCCTGTCCTAAGCTTGATTAGTCTGATCCTTGGGCACTCCCAGTCCTCCCAGCTGTAAATGGGTACCTACAGTAACTTTATAATTGGGGAAGTGAAAGTGGTCAAGTGCAGTGCCTGCTACAATTGCCTTCTTGTGCACCAAAGGCTTGATATACAGTACAGTAAAGCCTCGAATAACGACGTTAATGTGTCCTCCAATATTGCAGTGTAAGGTGAATCGTCTTATCGTGAATCATTATTTACCATTAAATTAAAGCAATAATAATGAGATGCGTTCCCAAATGTGACCTTTTCATATCTTTTGTGTGGCTTTTTACCCTCTTTTCCCCCAAAACAATACAACTAATGAAAATTGCAAATTATATTTTTTAAATAATGTTTCTGAATGCATCTTATACAATATAAATGAAAAATAATATGGTCACACAAGAGTAGATGGGACGCCATTGTTTTCGTTTGTGTTTACAGCCGGGAGTCCGGGACGATAGTTCTACATGAGAAAATGAAGAAAATAAGACCCTGGTTGTAGCTGTAGTAAAATTAATGTAAAAAAACTAATATACTGTATATGTTTTAAGTAACGTTATTTAATGTTAATAAATGGAACAATAGAAGTAGCTAGAAAAAAAAAGAGATGGATTGGGAACGCCAACATATACGTGCGCATTTAAGAATACCGTGACATTTTTCTTTTTAAGAAATGTACAAAAGATTCATTATTGTTTATTACTGAATATGTATTTGATTGAATTAATCTTTATATATGCGAAATGAACAATACAAATCATTAATAATACGTAGAATATTAGAACACACAAGAGGATAAGAGACGGCATTGTTGTCAGTGTTTACACCCATAATGTCAGTTATCCACCTGAAACTGAAGAAAATAAGACCCTGGTTGTTAGTTTAGTTAAATTAATGCAAAAAATATGTACAGGTATGTTTTAATTAATGTTATTTAATGTATAGTAGAAGTAACCACTGATATTAAAGAAAAAAGGTGAGACTGATAGTGGAACTCCAATGTATACAGTACATGCACACTCAAGGAAACATCGTCATTTATCTTAAGAATATGTACAAAAGATTCATTATTGCTTATTACTGAATATGTATTTAATTGAATTATTGTTTATATATGTGAAATGAACAATGCAATTCATTAATAATACCTAGAATATTAAAACACACACGAGGAGACAAGACGGCATTCTTTTCGTGAGTGATGATGGTTCTACATAAGAAACTGAAGAAAATAAGACCCCGGTTGTAGCTGTAGTGAATTTAATTTAAAAAAATTATTGAATACCTGTATGTATGTTTTAAGTAATGTTATTTAATGTTAATAAATGGAACACTGGAAGTAGCTAACCACTAATGGTAAAGAAATAAAGCGATTGGGCATGCCAACGTATGAACAGCTAGTGCGTACATGTGAAAACATATCGTCATTTCTCTACATATGAATATGAAAGCAACACTTATTTACTGTTCGTATATGTTTTAAATAATATTTATGAATGTAAAACAAAAATTCTACTCACCAATGGTGGTAAAGTGTAAAACATAAGGACAGCCAATGAATATTATTCTGCGAGTTTTTACTCAGATGACGAAGTCATCAGGTTCAACTCTGGCTGAAGCTGTAGCTTTCCATAAGCTGTTGCTGAAACTGTTACTGAACCTGAAGTTGATGTTGAAGCTGCTTATGATGCTGAATTTGATGGTGCAGCTGAAGTTGATGGTTTAGGCATTCGAATAATAAAGCTGTCGAAAGAACCTTGCACAGCTGCTTTCTTTTCTCATTATACATCTGTTAATGGATCCACTTCAGAAAATATGTTCATTGCTTGCTCCATATAATATCCACAGACCTCTCACCTTTTTCATATCATTTTAACACATCTAGTTTCTCGGCTAAGCTTATACACTTTCTATTAGCTTTTGAAACAACACTGCCATCACTTGCTCTCTTGCTCATGCTGAATAGGGATGCAAAAATGCTGTAGGAAACCTGATAAAATTTTTCTCCTGTTCCTGTTCCAGATGTGTGAAAACAAAAGGCCCGCCAAGCTCCGACTGTTGTTTGCCACTCATTGGCAAGGCAACTTTTTTGCGCAAGGCGCTCTTAATTTATTTACACTAATTCTTTTATTTTATAACACATATCGGGATTTAGTTATTATTTATATGAAAATGTAATTTTATTATATTTTTATTATATTTTGGTCGTAAATATGAATGAAATAAGGGCGTAAATTGAATTGGGTCCTAAATTAACTAGGGTTTTAAATATGAAAAGTTATTGGTTGAACCGTTGTTATCGGAGGCTTTACTGTACCGTGTGCTGTATCCACAGTCCTTAATGGACAGCCAGGCCTTTGGGACCCACTGTCACATTTCACTCTTCTTACTTTACAGTTTATATTACTATACACCCCTATAGCTTCATTTTGACCAGATCAATAATTGTTTTATTTGCATTTGTGACTTAAACTGACAATATTCTAATCTCAAAACCTAATCAAAGGATGTAGCTTCAAATAACGTGCACTATACTGTATGGCTTCTTCCATTATCTGCCACAACCAAGCAATGAATTTTATTTGTAATTTTTGGTTGAATCTTGAAAGCATCACTGTACTGTATACCATAATTAAATTGACATTTAATTGGATGAATGCTTTCACCATGCTTCTTTAAGTGGTTAAGAAGCTCAGCTCTGCTTGAGGGTTAAAAATGGTTTCCCTGTCTAATGTCATCCTGCACTACTTGGTCGTTGCATTTTCACTGTCTGAAGACCGGCCTTTTCTCTTATTGCCGCTAGCAATAAGATCTCAACATTCATGTGGTTATGCTCCTAGAAATTGCTGTACAGGTAGTTCTGCTATAACGCGATAATTGTGTTCTTGTAAAATATCGTGTTATAGAAAAACGCGTAATAGAAATAACAGGGCTTATGGAGAAAATAGGGTTAGGTGCAGATTACTCGAAATCGAAAAAATTTAGTAGTTAGCCTAACACAAAGGATAGCACAGTCTAAATAAATGTTACCTTCATATCTAATAATGAAATCATACAGTAAATGTAACACTTTACTTGATGGGGGAGAAGGGTGATTTTGAGGTTGATAAAATCGAGCTTCTCTTCAAGTGTTATATCCTTTCTTTTACGATCATCACCGGGAATTCTATCACCAGAACGCTTCTTGTTGATATTCTTCTTTACTATATTCACAGTTAATACCACAAAATTGGAGAAATAGTAAGCAAAAATCGCGTTATAGCAAACAAGCGTTCGCGTTATACAAATATCGTTCCTAATTCATAAATCGCGTTAGAGCAAATTCGCGTTATCAAAACACGCGTTATAGCAGAACTCACTGTACTGTAATTGTCAAGACAGGATGTTAATACAGGCATTCCTCAAATTTTGGAAGAGTTCCTTTCCTGAAAAACCTTTCATAATTTTTTTTTGTAAATAGGAGCACAATTCCCCATAGACTCCCATCATAAAATTTGAGATACATTCCTATGAAAAAAAAGAGTCTAAAAATGCCAGAAAACATGTTTTAATGATAATTTTTAGTGTACATAATGATAATTAGCCAATTATAACCATTATAAGTAAAATAAATGCATTTAAGTAATAATTTTATATTTGTTACGAGAAACTTGATGAGATTTGAGACAAAGTTAACAGTATGGAACGCTAAGCTAACATCTATTAAAAATATATATATTCTGTAGTAATACATTGATTCCCATTCTATAATTGGAGATATGTTCTCTTTGAAAAATATAATCCCATGTTTGACCCCTGATGAGTTATTGTGTCATCCCAAATTTCTGCTGCTTTGTTTACGTAGTGCAAGCGCTGCTATCGGTCAGCTGACGCTACACTCATGCTCTTTCATTTGTTGCTGGCAATATCCACACCTGCAAACTTTTTCACTTTCAAATCCCACACTTTCACTGCAACTCTATACCTTTATTGTACAGTACATAAAAAGCATATAAAATTTGAGAATACAGAATATTTTTCCTTTATATAATTTACCACATATTACTTAAAAGAAAATGTCTCCTGCGTTCTCCAGATGTGTGCGAGTCTGAATTGTGGGATTATTCTAGGTAGTACCTCACATGGAATTGCATTTGTGTGGTCATTGATTATGTATGTTCTTTCTAAAGTGACCACAGTATTGAAAGTTTATCCCAAGCACTGTACATAGTTTGTCATAATTTTCTTGTAATTATTTCTTGGTATGGTCTTTTGTAGGGTCCAGAAGACTCGTGTATTGTATCCATCAAGCCTGTAGGTTGCAGCCCAGGTATATTAGCCCGAATTGAACCTATAGATGGTTGGCACTAATCAAACTTAGTACAATTCTCCCATTGCAACCATAGCCCCTAACCTATTGTTGGGGAGGCATTTCTTAGCTGAATAGAATTGTCTGGCATTAGCCGGAATAAAATACCTACAAAGGGTTGAAAAGTGGGTTTGGGAGGCAAAAGTCACCACTTGAGGTTGAGAGCTAAATGAGGTTTGGTGCTGTAGCAGCTCATGCAAAGCAGCTCTCCCTTGCCTGTTAACAGCTATCTTGGATTTTCTAGCACCTAAAACTGTCAGTCAGTCCTTCTCACCATTGAAAGTAAATCTTACCATGGACAGTTCATTTCATACACAGAGCAGTATTGTGCTCTCACCCCATACATTGCACTTAGGGAGCTTTATGGCAGGGCTTCAAAACTCCAGCATTATGAGCATAGTAAGTCTCACAGGGACTGCACCTAATTGTTTCTCAGTACTTATTGGGTATGTTTCTAAGCTTTAAAATGGAGCACACTAAAACCCAAAAGGAGCTCAGTGTTTGATTGGATAGGACTAGATGATGTTCACGATAAGGTCTATGGAATGCACTTACTGAAATCTGACTTAGTGTAGCTAAGTTAGTTATGCAGGTGCTGTAACCATCAGTTTGAGTGTGCGTTACAATACAGTAAATCCTGGATAACTCAACATTTGATAATTTGTAATTTTATATAACTTAAGATGGCTATACTTTCGTAATTTATTTAAAAATAACTCGGAAATAAACGAGTTATATAAAATAATCTTGGAAAATCTTGGAATATTTAGTATAATTTGTCTAGTCCGAGTCATTTGGGTAGCAGTGACTAACCACTCAGTCAGTCTGGCATTTGTTATGTATTGTCATGATCAGGTGCATGTTGGCTGTCTCTCCAAGTGAAAATAGTGTTTAAGAGAAATTGAAACTTTATTTTGTACAAGTGAACAAATTACACTATTATACATAAGTGCCTTACTGTTTACTTGGTGTTCCCCTCCATCACTTGCGTCACCTACTATTCACCTGCGTCACCTACCATGCCTCTGTGTCACATACCATGCCTCTGTCGCCTACTATGTTGCTTTATTCTTTGCAGGCATTGCTATAGTGCATTTTTTCCCAGCTGAGAAGAAATGCCCTGCCCCCTCCTCAAGAGTTACAGCTGAGTGGCTGTTGCAAATCTGTCCAATTTCGTTCTGAAGTAATGATGTACAGTACAGTTGTACCCCGCTTAACGCGGTCAATTGAACCCACAGGGTACCGCGTTAAGTGAAAACTGCGTTAAGTGAACAACAGAACATATGGGATTAATTCCAATAGAGACTGGCCCGACCCCCAAACTCCACTTTTTGACCACACACAACTATGTTGTAGTAAAAATATTATCTGAACTTTATGATGGTATGCACACACAATTAATAATTAAGAGAAATATCAATAATATTAGGTTTTTTAACACTTACATTAGTAGAAAAGATGGCTGGGCACCAGGGGATGGGGGGTTGGTTCCGAGGCAGAGGGCAGATTATTGGCCCTCACCTGTATCACTTGTATCAATTGTATCACTATTACCACAGAGGCTTGCAGGGCCTCTTTGTCAAACCCCTCAAAGTCCATATAAGTCCATATCCTCACTATAATTATCACTATCACTGACTTGGGCCGGCTGTGGTGGGTGAAGAACTCGGTAATGTTTTGATGGCTGGGTGATCTTGTGCGCATCGTGCCTGCGCCGCTTCCCGCGTATATGAGTAGATGAACCGCGTTAAGTGAAAGTTCGGTTCTGGCGAGGCACCGCGTATATGAGAAATCGCGTTAAGTGAAACCGCGTTAAGCGGATTACAACTGTACTTCTACATGAGTTTATTCATAATTGTTTTGATGACCGTTTCTGACAAGAAAGATATTTAGCTAAATTATATAAAGATACTAATAATACATTCATTATTTCAAACATGAGCATGTAGGAAGTTTATCAGAAATCTTATTCATGAATTACCTGTTAAACTCTGGTAGCAATTTCACGCTTTTGGAGGACGCATTTAATTTATACTTATTTTTACCCACAATAAAGCATACTAAGACAAATTACATATCAGTAATACCACATTATGCAAAAGCTTAACATTTTAAAGGATGAGAATCGCATTGAAATATTACCCAGCTGTCAGCAGAGGCGGGTAATGACTGTGAACAACTTCATATTTCCCGCCTCTGCTGAAGGCTCAGCTGCCAAGCTCCCCAGTCAGTCACACTCATCTCGTCCACCAACTTTCAGAGGCATTGCAATATTTCAATGTGATTCTGATCTTTTAAAATGTTAGTTTTTGCATAATGTTGTATTACTGACACATAATTTGTCTTAGTATGCCTTATTGTGGATAAAAATAAGTATACAGTATATATTAAATGCGTCCTCCGAAAGCGTGAATTTCCTACTAGAGTTTAACAGTTAATTCATATATAAGATTTCTGATAAACTTCCTACATGCTCATGTTTGAAATAATGAATGTATGTACAGTATCTTTATATAATTTAGCTAAATGTTTTTCTCGTCAGAAACGGTCATCCCAACGATTATGAATAAAACTCATTTAGAAGTACAGTACATCATTACTTCAGAACGAAATCGGACTGATTTGCAACAGCCAATCAGCTGCAACTCTTGAGGAGGGGGCGGGGCATCTCTTCTCAAATGGGAAAAAATGCACTATAGTAAGTGTTTCTTTTTGAAAATTAGTAATTGCATGTACATGGGCTGATTATATTTTAATATTGTTTTATTGTAAGGGGGTGCCTTGATAATTGGGAATTTGGGATAATTCAGCAAAGTCAGAGCCCCATAGGTGTCGTGTTAGCAAGGTTTTACTGTACAGTGGTCCCTCGGTTAACGAGCACAATCTGTTTTAGAAGGTTGTTCGTTAACCGAAAAACTCGTTAACCAAAACCATTGTTTCAATGGGTTTTTGGGTAATTGGTTCCAGCTCACCGAAAATTGCCTAAATTCAACAAAAAAGGTAGAAAAGTACACTTACTTTGAGGTGTGTATGTAGAAGGCTCCTGGATGATGATGATGGGAATTAGAATGGGGGTGGAGGAGAAGGGAGAAGAGAAGGCATTGGGGTTGAAGAGAAGTCACCCCATGGTGCCATTTCACCCATAAAATTTTAGTTCTCTTGGTGTAATTCAAGATTATTTTCTTTAAATCAACACTGCACTGCATTATATATTGTCAATATGTAAAATAAATTTCAAAATGACCAATAATTTGCTTGCAAACACAGAAAAAAGCGTTTAGTTGAAGAGAGTCTCAAGCAAGATGTTACCTCCACTGAAAAGACACAAAGACTGACGCCTGTATGCTGTGTTGGCAGGCTGGATGGCGTGCCACAAACTAGTGACCCTACCTTCAATTATGTTCAAAAATTGTTAAAATGACTAAAAAATTTAATATTAAACTTTTAAAATGATTGAATAGTATAAACTTCTTGATATTTACTAAAAGGGTAAGGAATTTAAGCCCTAGAACCGATTACTGTATTGGCGGACTAATACTACAGATGGTGGACCGCTAAATGCAAGCTAAAACATGTGGAGGTCGGCTCGTAAGAAACTCGTTAATCGAGGGATTGCTCGTTAACCGAAGTTAAAAATCTTATGGAAGGTAACTCGTTAACCGAAATCTCGTTAACCGAGGTGCTCGTTAATCGAGGGACCACTGTACTGAGTTATGCCCTCACCAGACAATTTTCCCCAGAGCAAAAAGCTAATGGTTAAAGTTGTCTGCAGGTTATTATTGTATTGTTCTCATTAAATCATAATAGCTATTTACTGGTTCCCTTTGCATTGTGAATTCCTGTGGGTTATTTGACTTGCATTGTCAAAATGTGTTCTATTTGTGAATTGTCTGTTGTGGTATTTTTCACCTTTTATATGGTCAGTCTTGTGATAGGTTTTTAGTGTTTTATGCAGCAGATTCTGGTGGTACCTCCTATGTTAAAAAAAAAAAAAGCTTTATGTTTAAGTGCCTGATTTTAGACCTCTGCATCAATATTATGAGAAGCGGTTCCTTAATCTGGGGAAATTAGAAGTGAAGAGACTCATTTTCCTCCTGAGCTCCTTGGGCCTTGGGAGGAGATTGACTTACCTGTGGTCCTGAGACAAACTGCACACCTGGAGTAGTTGTGTTGATGTTGAGGAAGTCTCCAAGTCTGGAGTGAATTTGGCAGCTTCAGTCTTTAATGTGGGTTGTTAATCAGTAATCAAGGAAGTAAAGATAGTTAACATAAAGGGGGTATGGTGAGTAAAGTCATTTGACTTACTTCCTACATTTGTTGCTATATGAAGGTTTATGTGGGGGGTTATGATATAGAAGAGCAGTATTGAGGAGGCATGACTACACCCTGACATGTTGATTCCTTAGTTTATGGAAAGTGTTCTCTGATCTATCAAGGGTGAACCAGTCCAGAAAACTCATTGAAGAACTGGATTTAGGGTCTCCCCATCATCTTGGTAATTCAGAAATAGTGGTATGGAAAGAATCCCTCTTTCCTGAATTCTTTCCCTATTCCAGAATGTAGCCATTTGTGACACATTTATTGCACATACCATTTGGGGAAATTGTGGGACATTTTAAGGCTTTTATTGATGAAATTCCAGTCTTGGAATTGGTGTCTGGTTCCATTTCTAAGCGGGCTTCTACTCTTCTACATTTTGTTCTATCAGAGGAAAAGGTTTTTTTTTTAGTTATATACTCTGAATTGTATTTGTCAGATTCTGGACTTAAATGTTTGGATGTTGAGAGTCTGATGTGTCAAGTCTACCCTGCACCTCACCTGTCAAAAATGGAGAACTGGAATTTTTTTCTCAACTGCAAAGATTCCCTTTGGTAAAGTTCTGTTTTCTGGATTAAATGCAGGTACAGGACCATCTATAATTAGGCTTAAACTTTATTGATTCTCCAAGAGGAAATCTGCCTTTCCTCTTGGCTTGATTGAGGAAATTTCTTCTTAGGTTGATCATATCGTATTATACTGTAGTGGGTTCCTGGGAAATCTGTTGATTCACCTGTAAGATTCCATTTATTTTAATCTTGCAGTTTTGTAAGGCTAAATTCCAAGTCAGTTGGGAATTAGCTGATAGCTTGCTGATTTTTTTTGTTTTCCTTTTCACTGTTTCTGTTTGGATAAAATGTAAGGTTTTTCAATGCCAGGGGCTTATGCATCTTAGAAATGACTTCAAATGGGCCTTCCTGTGCATCTCCCTTGTTACAGCACTATATATACAAAAAGAAAATATCCTGCTGCTTTCTACACAACAAATTTTTTAATTTAATGTTTGCTTTGAATGTTCGTACAGGTGTAATATCCTGCCCAGTGGGTCAGTATGCTGCTCCCTTCTGATAGGGACTGAGACTCACCCCCATGAATATCCCTGTGACACTGCTGTTAACAAACTTGTAATAAATTGACTTTTTTCCCCCTTGAAATATGGCCTTAAAGCAAATATCTAGTGATGCAAGTGGTTTTACTCCAAAGAGGATGAGGAAAGTAAATTCACTGGCTCAGAGAGTGGAATTGGTTAACCCTTAAGCCCCGGGTTAGGGTGCTGCTGGCAGTAAACCCACCCCCCCGTGGGTTTAAATCGTGAAAAAAATAAAATTTTCCAAAACAAAATAAATAAATAAAAAAAATAAAAAATTGGCGGGAAAATAGGCGGACGTTCTGGAATGTCACCTGGGGTGCGCTAAGCGGACGTTCTGGAACGTCACCCAAGGCCGTTAATCAACTTGCATCAAAGGAAAATGTTGCATCCACCCATTTAATGAGTCAACTGTGAGAACTATAAAGAAAAATAAAAGTACATTAGGACTTGTGTAACAGGTAGTGCAAAAGTGACTTATGTGCCCCATGATCTTTGCTAAAAAAAAATGTAGAGAAAGTGCTTTGTGCAGATTGAGGATATGATACAAAGGTGGGGAGGTACACAGCAAGGAGCAGCTTTGTTAGGGAACATCAAGGCCAGGCTTGTACTGTAATGTCAGAAGACTGCTATATTACACTTTTCTTTTCTTTTTTGATACTTGTACTGTATTGTGTATTGTACAGATTGTACAGTATTTTTATACAGGACATTGTAATATATTTAAAGAAAATATAGCATACACCCTGTACAGGGGCACTTAGTGTTAACCTTGAGCTGTATACAGGTACAGATATACCTTGCTATACAAATGAGCTAGGTTCCTTGAAAATCACTGTATGGCATATGGGAAAAATGGGTTCAGGTGCTAATGACAAAAAAACTCCATAATAAACCTCCAAAAAAAAAAAAAGGTGGGTGGCGAGTTGGCTATGCAGTTGCAGCCCATTGCCTCATGAGTCCACACAGACATTCACTTCACACACATACACTCACATGCTCTTTTATTCTTATTTGATAGTTTTATTTTATATTTTATTTATTTATTCTATTTCTAAGCCACATTTGAGTACATTATTTTAATAATTATTCCACAACTATTTTAGTTTCATTGCATGTAAAAATAACAACATGCCATCTCACAGGCCACTTCATTCCCAGTTTTTACCCCTTCCCAGTGAGTCAAGCTACAGTATTGCTAAACTGAATTTTGACAAAACATTAAATGAAAAAGGGTGTAAAAAAATTAAAGTGAACTGAAATAACGTTTAACGAGGGATACCTATAACCTCTAAATATTAATATATTTCTTTGACACAGTATTTGCTTATCAGAGGCACAAATATCACTTGCTGGGCATTTTCTATTCATTTTACAGGTATTTGGTAAGGTTTTACTCAATGTAAACATGAGATTAAGCAAATGTGGCGGCAATGTGTATGGTATTCTAAGGTTACCCAAAGTAGTCCACCATGGTTGTGTGTGTATATTATTAATTTTATTCCGCTTTTAAATTTATTTATTTATTTTTTCTCTTTCTCAATTCATCAACAATTTACAAGTGAAACAGTGTATAGAAAGGTAACATATAGTAATGCACACCAGTATTATAGGAATTTAGGTATGTCTCAGGAGTCATGACCCCTTATTTCCCATTAGACCCAGCCCTTGCCAACCACAGTTTTGTTAACCATATTAGAATTCTAGAATGTAACCCCTTCAGTTGGTAGGGGAAAACTGTACAGGTAATGTATTTAGCTGGCTTTAGATACACAAGTCTCCTTGGATTGAGTTGAGGCTTCAAATGAAGATTGATTCTGGAAATCCCCCTTTATTGCTGAGCAGAAAACAGGAGGCTTGGAGTTGGATCCTTCCCTTTTCCCTTTGGATTTGTTGTTAGGTTCAGCAGGTCTGAGACTTGTTTACTGGAAATTCCAAGATGGCAAATAATGGGGAAAAATTTTTTTCAGACCAATATCGTTTAGCTCTCAACTTTGATAAAAAGTAATTCCTAAATTTCATGAAGTTGTCATGAAATCACCTTTGAAATGCACCACTAATACCTTCAAACAAACTGATCATTCCAGCTGGTAACAATTGGGCAAAAAGTCCTAATGCCTTGATTCTTATTGGCACATTGAGATGAGGGTTAAATCTTCATGTTCCATTGTACATGAGGCTCAGTGGAACCCAGAACCCCAGGTCCTATTGGGCCCTTAGCTTGAGTTTATTTTTGATAGATGTATAATTAGACTCCAGAAAGTTGCTTGAGTAACTGGAAACTGTCCAGCTTAGAGAGCATTCTTGAGTAACCAAAATTCTCTATTAACCAATTAATTTGATTAAGGGAAAAGTTAATGTTTTTTATGAAATGGGTTTAATAGTTCATAGTGGTGTTCTTAATCTGGAAAATCACTGGCTCCATTTATGGTAGGCCAGTTTACCTATTATGAAACCAAACATTTACCATAATGTGAAATACACTGCCAGCCTCCATGATCTGTTTACTCTTTCTTTTAAGTCTATCCTCCTGGTGTGCAGTGCTGCTATTTTACGACTTTTAAGCTGCATTAGTCTCTTCTGTAGTCACCATTTTTGACTGAATCACTGACAGAGAACTTTACCAGCTTTTATTGATGCTACTTACTGTATAACCAATTTTTAGTCGCTTATTTCATACTTAGAGGTATACACAGTACTGTATACTGTATTATGTCACTGAAAACATTGCTCTTTTTTCTTTTTCAGTGTGGCTGATACCTGTGTTAACAAACTTGAAGGACTCAAAATATTTATTGGTAAACAGTATACTGTACTGTACTTATAAAGGGTGTACAGTGAAGGACATGAGATTACTGTTGTATTGACTTGACTTATTGAGTGATCCATCTTTTTGTGTTTGGTGTGGCTCCACTCTTTGTATCAGGTGTTATCACATATTGTTTTTAGTTGCATCTTTGCCTTTCATCAGTCTTTTTATTTTGTAAGTAAGCTTATTTTTTTTACAACCTTTGTGTAGTGTGCTTGATACACTTTTACATTTTGCATCATAATACATATATTGTACAATTGCAGGGGTGGATCCAGGAATATCAAAGGGGTGGGGGGGGGTGTCAAGAAGTTGTGGGTGGGGGGACATGGCAAGCACAGTGAGCCCACCCAGCTGGGGTGTTTTGGGGGGTCGCTGTAAGCCCCCTCTGAAATTTTTTTGAAATCTGACTAATATCATGGGCATTTTGAGACCATGTGCACTTGATATTAGGAGATATTCCAAGGTCAATAGAAATTACTTTTTACTATACAAAAAATGTCTGAGTACAATACTGTACTGCATTAAGAAAAAATATGGGAATTTTCTGATGAAAAGGAGGGTCCAGACCCCCCCCAGGACCCCCCTGGATCTGTCCCTTTATTGTTGGTAGCTGTAGATTGAATTATCCTCATTTATTTGGAAAATTCTATACTCATTATGAAGAAATAATTTTGAAGGTGTTTGCTAACCAACTGAATACAAGAAATTACAGTATGATTGATTTGACTAAATTAAAAGTTCATTGTGATTCTGTTTAAACCTAATTTCTAGAAATTTTTTGTTCACTAATACTTTGTGGACAAATTTTGAGTTTAAGTGACCGTAGCCTTATAAAGTTTAGGTATAGAGCCACAACTTTCGGAAGTATTTCGTATGAATCCACTGAATGAAAATAAAACTCTTTTTTCCCTTTCTGGTTTATTTTTGTATTTTGAGTATGTTCCCAAAATGGGAACGTTGGACACTTCCGGAGTACATTCATGATATTATCATATATATATATATATATATATATATATATATATATATATATATATATATATATATATATATATATATATATATATATATATATATATATATATATATATATAATCAGTATTATCAAAATAAGCAATTACACTCAAATTCTGAAAAGTAGTTTGACAATCATTTCTTATGGAAGTTGATACTGCACGCCTTGTGAAGTCTTTTCTCGCACTTGATGCACTTCAGACGTGTGTTTTTCTTGCATACATAGCATCTACCTTGTGAAAACTCCTGAAGAAAGTGGTTTACATTATCATATCTTATTGCTTTTGGTACAGAGGATGTTGGACCACCTTCTCGTTTTCTTGGTGTTTCGATTCTTGCAAGTGTGCGAGCTATTTCACGCCTGAAATCCTTATGGCTGATCTGAGAGCCAGGATTTACATGCTGGTAGAATCTGAAACTAGCTACAATGGAGAGGTTCAGTAGATGAGACCAAATATTCCACCACCATTTCTTGGAGCGTAGTCTTGGCCTGTAGGTTGACAGCATCTGGTCACAAACATCTACACCACCCATTCCTTTGTTATACATTTTTATCATATGTGGCTGGTTTATTGCCTTCCTTCCTTCATTTTTTACCCATCTGTTTACTTTTTGCATAGGACTGACTCCATAGTAGTTGCTAGCTACTGTAACAATGCTGTTATCATTCCATCTAGAACATAGGACGGAATCATCCGATCTGTAGTCGTATGAACCTCTTTCTTTTTTTTCAAGTTCTTTCTTTGATAGAAGAGGGCACTTTCCTGTGCAGTTATCTCTGATTGTTCCACAGGCTCTAAACCCATTGCTTGTAAGGTCAATCATCAATGCGTGACTAGTGAAAAAGTTGTCGAAAAATACAACATGTTCATCTTTATTCACCACTGGCTGTAGCATGTCCATGACAACTTGATAGCCTAAAAGCTCCTTCTTGCTTTTATCTTTTCCACAATAAATAGAAAAATTATAAGGATAACCGTCAGCACTGCACATCATCCACATCTTGTAACCAAACCTAACAGGTTTGTTTCTGATGAACTGTTTGGCGCTGTTTTGTCCGAGGTACGGGATCATTGATTCGTGATTCGTCAATGCTGAGAAATTCATGAAAAATTCCATGTTTTTGACAATTATTTCTCAGCATGTGAAGGAGGGGCAGAATCTTGGCCACCTTTGAATTTTCCAAATTGTTATTATCAGCCACATGAAAGTACCTCTTGATGGATTTGAACCTTTCTCTGCACATAGTCTTGGCGAATATTGGTATTTCCAAGTCTTCACTTGATGACCAGTAGTCATTTTCAGAGGGAACACTGTGATATCCACTGATCAAGAGAAGTCCCAAAAACTTCATCATGTCATTCTCATCAACACAGAAGTCTTTGTTGTTTTTCTCTCGATGAGCATACAAATTTGTTTGTTCTGTTAGGTGACTTATGATTTCATCTGTGAAGAAAAGTTTGAAAATTTCAAACATTTCCTTTCCTAAATGCACATCAGTAACACTTGGAGGAATTGAGTGAGGACCAAACGAGACATTTTCCTTTTTACGCCATCTTCCTCTTGCCCCGGCTTCTATGTTGCCGTTGCTTTCTTCTTCATCCTCAGCGGTATTGTCATGGACTTCAAGCTCTCCGCTAACTTCCTCCGGCACATAATCCTGATCAAGTGCGTCATCTTCAGTCTCTTCATCACTTTCGATAGCTTGATCGCCTGTAGAAGGTGGAAGAATGACAATATCAACATCCTCAGAATTTGATTGAGTTACTGCCTCAGTAGCATCACGTAAAAATCGATATCTACGTCTTAGGCCACCAGAGCTGAAAAAAAAGAAACAACCTAATTATTATATATTCACTTTGCTAATATTACCGACCTTCCATTACGATGTGCATCATTGTTACAGCTAACGTATTGCATCTTCAATTATAAAATGAATGAATAAATAAATGTTTACCTATTCAAGAATATATGAAAAAAAGCAAGATGAAACAAACAACCACTCACCCATAAAAATGTCCGGTATCCATGCGTGAGTGATCTATCCGTGATGCCGTTGTCTTAACAGAACAGTGTCTCAACGCCGACTGCAAGTCTGCGACTAAACATCACTGTGTTTCATACATAGCCTACTTGTTTGAACTTGTTGTGTCAGCCACCGGACAACCCAACAAACCAGACATGCTCATTCACGTTGATGAGTAAATAAGGGTAGGCAGACTACGGATGTGTCCAACGTTCCCATTTTGGGAACATCATACAAAAACACTTATCGCGACATAATTATAATATAAATCATATTTATTGAAATGTATAAGATAAGAAGGAGTACTTAGACAGCACACCATGTAAATATATAACTCAAGGAAGAATTTTTTTTATTGAGAGAAAATGTTTATTTCGAGTAGTCATTTTTACATCAAATTCCTTCAGAACATACCACAAAAAGTAACATGGGTATTACAGAGTATTGGAATCTTTTTATGCAGAATAGTAATTTAGATGTATAACAATATATCTGCTATGAAATAAATTAGAATATTATGTTAATAATCACGGGAGAATATTTGAAAGTCATTGTCTCAGTTACCTGTACAGGAATACAGTACAGGTACAGTAGTACAATACATACTGTACTGGCATGGCCTGTGAATTTCCCTGACACAGTTAAGAGGCTGTTTAATTTTGTCTTAAAATATTGGATGGAAAATTTATTTATTTATTTTGTTTCATAGTACTGTATATTTAAAAAAAATTGTGGGGGGGTGGGTGGAGGGGTCATGGTCAAAGGTCAAGGTTACTCTTTTGATTGAGTGGGTCTACTGTGGGTGTTTATGAATTTCTTTTGTCATTCCTAGATAAAATACCAGAGTTTTCTGTATGACATGCTGTCATTCCTAAATGCAAATAATAGCTGAAAGCTAGTAGCAGTGACTTGATAACATCTGGCTATGCCTGCCAGTGATAATTTGCAACAAAATCACATGCAGTACTGAGTAACTAAATTATTTTCAGTGGCTTTATGTATTTGTTAACATTACCAATTTTTCGTTGATTAAATTTCTGTATATATCTGCGTATATAAGAACTTACAGCATACCCAGTTAGATAATTATGAATTATGTAGCTTTAGACCACATAAAGTTTTTAATGTTTTTCTAGTTCAGTACAGCCATATGTTTACTTTTGAGAGTTCATTTTCCTCATAGTAAAATATTATAGGATATTGTTAAGAACATTTTAAATTGGAATTTAGTTTTTCTTTGTTTCATTTTTGTTAAGATAAATGACAGTTACCAGATGGTTTGTACCTGCAGTGCACAAGCTGGGTTTTGAGTAGTGCTGTGCAAACAGTGATAGGGTATTGGCGAGATGTGTATGTGTAGATCTTATCTACATCTCCCACAGGTAGCATGGGTTGTGGTGCTTATGCTATAGATATCCTTGTCATTTCATTTGTTAAAAGTAAATTTTAGCTTGTCTGCATGAATTGCAAAAGAGCATATTCCTTTTACCAGCATTTTACTCATAATAACATTGTACAGTAGTGTGTCATTGTCATTAACAAATGTAATTATAATTAGTTGTATTTTCGTGAACCCTTATCCGATTAATTTTATAGTTAAAATGTAAGCAGCAGTGTGTTTCATGTTCACACAACACTTTTGAATATTTTAATAATTGAGGAAACATCAAAATTTGAAAAGCCAAAATTGAGGAAGGAACAATGAAATTAATTAGGACTAAGTATACTTTAACATTAAAATTTGGAAGCTCTTAATGATGAGGGAATATGAGATTGAATAGGATGTTACTAAAGTTCTGATTGGAAATGTGGCACAGATAGGTTTTCTGTTTTCAAGACTGTTCTTACTGTAGTGTAGGATGTCCAGAATCAAAAGCAAACATAGGCTCTCCCTTCATTCAGGAAGTAAGCTCAATAAATCCTAAAAAATCCTGCATAGGTGAAACTTTCTGATGAGATGCCACAAAGACCTGTAAGAATCTAAATATTAACTCACATATAAAACTTCATTCTAATAGGAGCAAGTGGTTATAATCATTAAATTATATGAATAAGTAAGTACTGTACAGTATAGACTGGTATGGAAATGCCAATAAAGAAATTCAACTAAGTGTGGTTTAGTGTGTGATGAAAAATTTGATTGGGTAAAGAAGAGAAGATAATGGATATGATAAGACTTAAAGCAATATGGTGTATGTAGGGTATAGGAGTAACATGTTAAAAAACATTGATGTTGAAGACAAATGAAAATGATACATCTAATATTTTTGCAGGGGAACAGAAGACCAGATGGTGGAAATGTAAACAGTGTGTAAGAGATAAATGGAGAACACACTGTATGATGCCTTTAAGGACGTGTGGAGAACATACTTGATGTTTAATATGTGTGTAGTTAACTTATTGTGTGGAGTGTAAGGAATGTGTAGAGAACATAATGTTTAATGAACCTGATGGTTAGTGGGAAAAGGAATGTGATTACATGTTTACATTACTTTTTTCTCCCACAAAGCATTTATGTGCACACAATCCAAAAGGTATGTGCACATTTCGTGTGAAACAATCTGACATCACAGACGGTGGATTTTGCAAAATGCCATATTTTGCTTGTTTTATCCTTAGTAAGTATTGTTATTATATGCACATTCATAAGAAAATAGATTAATCTAGTGAACAATATATAATATGGTTCGTGTTGGTGGTTATGTTGCGGTACAGGTGTATTGATCATTTAGAAAAACATCAGACATAATGTGCATAGATACTTTTTTGATTATTTGTACTTATTAATAAATTATTCGGTGTGGAAAGAACTCTATGAACACATCACTAACTACATATGCAGCAAGTTATTCAAAACATGCAAGAGTTTCATCGACATTATTTATTCAGTTACTGGAAATCTTTTTTATATCACATTGTTTTATTTAGTGCATTACATACCAAGTCATTGTACAGTATTAAGTAGGGCTTCAATATGGATTGATGCCAAGCACTTTTAAATTTGTCACAGTCAACAGGTGAAATGTTAGATATTAGCCCCTAAACAGAGCCATTGTAGAGAATTACCTCTTGATTACTTCAAAGTATCTCCTGAGATAAAGATGTTGAAAGCCGTGAATAATGGTCATTTTATTTTATACTACAATATACAGTAGTACCCCGATTTACGCGGTCAATTGAACCCATGGGGTACCGCGGAAAGTGAAAACCGCGTAAAGTGAACAACAGAACATATGGGATTAATTCCAATAGAGACTGGCCCGACCCCCGAACTCCACTTTTTCAGACACAATACCTACGTTGTAGTAAAAATTACATCTTAATTTTATGATGGTATGCACACACAATTAATAATTAAGAGAAATATCAATAATATTAGTTTTTTTAACATTTACATTAGTAGAAAAGATGGCTGGGCACACGGGGATGGGGGGGGTTGGTTCCGAGGCAGAGGGCAGATTATTGGCCCTCACCTGTATCACTTGTATCAATTGTATCACTATCCACCACATAGGCTTGCAGGGCCTCTTTGTCAAACCCCTCAAAGTCCATATAAGTCCATATCCTCACTATCACTATCACTGACTTAGGCCGGCTGTGGTGGGTGGCGGGTGAAGAACTCGGTAATGTTTTGATGACTGGGCGACCTTGTGCGCATTCTGCCCGCGCCGCTTCCCGTGTATATGAGTAGATGCACCGCGGAAAGTGAAAGTTCGGTTCTGGCGAGGCACCGCGTAAATGAGAAATCGCGTAAAGCGGGGTAATACTGTATATGTTTATTTTAATCCTTTTGTAAGACATGAGAATTTTGCTCAGTCTTTCATGCTCTGATAAAATTTTTAGGTTTTCCACACAATCCTTTTCTATTCTTTCTCTTTACATCATCGTCCACTTTACACAGATATGCCCTTTGATATTTTTTTTTTATGTACATACTGTAGCACCCATACCACCCTACTGCTTCTTTCATCCAGTAAAGTTAATTAAAAAATCTCATTACTCTTTGCAGTGCCACAAATCCCTCACATATCTTATCAGCCTTTATGATGTCAAGTCTATGAACTTAACTCTCAGGGTATTCATTCATAAAACGTTTATATATATATTATGTGAAATGTATATGAAACCCTGAGAGACTTAAAAAAAAAACATACTTTTTATGAAATACACCTTAGCTACTTGCAATGCTTCTGCCATTCCAGACTTTATGGATTTTTTCTCTCAGTTTGTTTGCAGCTTTTACAATGCTCTTGAAATTTCTACTTCCATGTCTTTCCTGATGATCTCTCATTTTTTTTTCTATATTGTAAACTTCAATTTTATGTCCAGTCATATTTCACAAATACTGTAGGTTTCTAAGTGCAATTGAGTGTTATTACTTTAACACTTCATTTTTTACTTGTCTACTTGCCTTCTATCATTTATATTTATTTTACTAGTTTCCACCATTAGCTACCACTTAATTTGTAAGTACCCGTACACTACTGTGCTGTAGTAATACTTCATATCATATCATCTCCTATAGTTCTGTAACATGGTAACCACCCCAGTGTGAGAAGGGTCAGCTTAGTTTGGAGGCAGGCATACCTGGGTAATTGACTTTGTACACACTATTTATAATAACACCTTTGGAACTCTGCTTGGTTGGGTTGGGAATTTGGACCATACTCCTTAATCCTAGGTTGAGAGCTGAATCAAACTCGTGTCTCACGGATTGGGAGCTTGGATTGAACTCATGTGTTGAGTCAGGAGTCAGGATTTCCCTTATATCTCAGGGATTTGAAATTCAAAACACTACCAACTGTAATAAATGTTACTTTCTTTACTAGTTATAGCCTCTCATCAGCATAAACATGACACATCTATTTAGCAATGTTTCATCTTGATCTGACTCAAAATTGAACCTTTAACTGGCCACTAAGTCGACTGTTACTTCTTACATATAATTCTTATTCTTTACAGAGGCCCTGTTCTGTCATACTGCATATTATGCTCTCGTATAAGTAAATTATGTGATGTTAGATAATTTAATCATTCAGGGAACGTTGAATATCAGCTTTGTAAATTGCCCAGGCACATGAATTATGCAGTCCTTTGCTACTGAATTTCTCAAAAAAATTCTAAATCAATATTCATGCTACTCTTAACCCCTTGTGTATGGGGTTGCCTCTTCGCTGTATAAAATTGTCTGGCTTTTACCAAATAAAATATTATCTGGCATCAGCCAAAAGACATTAAAATTGGCATCCCCACGGTGAAGGGATTAACTGACTTTCTCCCTGTATTCCGCCTAATATTATCTTTCCATAAATAATCCTTAATCCCTGTCACTGCATTACATCTGATTTTTCGTACCCAGTTTTATCACCACTACCCTGTGGCAGACAAGGTAATCCTAACTAAGCAAGAAGATTCAGACCTTTCTACTAAGCAAGGACAGGTTCAGGAATTTGTAACTAGGCAAAGGCACCAGATTACCCTAACTAGGCAAGGAGACTTGGACTTAGTCATCATAAATAGTCAAGGAGAGTTGGATCACTAAGTAGGTAAGGAGTGAGTTGGATTATTGTAACTGAGGAAGAAGAGTTAGGCCCTCATTCTTTTATGTTTAGGAGTCTGCTATATAGTTGGTCATATTATGTTCATGTTTTAAGTATTTTCCTTAACATTGTTTGCCGTCAGTGGAACTGTGGCACCCTTAATCACCGTACAGGTAAACCTCGATAAACGATGTCTTGTTCAACGATATTCCGCTTTAACGATGGTCATGAATTAAGACCCTCTTGCTATATATATTTAAAAAAATTTGCTTTAATGATATCAATCGAATATCCATCGATATCCATTGGTTGGAATTTTTTTATCTCTAATGCAAACTATGGGTTGTATATACTGTATTCAAATTAATCACTGTCTTGTAAGGATTCCAGCAATGCAAATTATATTTTTCTATGACAAGTCAGTGATATTTTATAAGGAAACAATATTTAACCCGATACACCACCAAAGGTAACACATCTCTGGTTGCACTTGTCAGCCGTGGTAATATCTACCCGCACACCGCCACACGGCCAACCCACGCACTATACCGGGTAGTCCTGCGCTTGGTCCTTTGTCAATCGTAACTCCCTGCATTGATTATCGTTCAGCATCGTTGGCTGTATGTACATTGTGCTTATCATTTTTTTTTTCTGTATAGTGAGAGGACAGCACTAACATTTAGATTGAACTGTGTTATGGTGACTGTGAAGTGATATTTTCTGTTGTTTTGTGACTAAAGTGCTTCGCCTCTGTTCTTGTGAATTTGATGTGAGCAGTGTCGGCCACTATGATTGTCTTTACGTTGTCATTGTTCACTCTGTTTTTATGATTAGTGCTTTTGCTCTTTTTTGTGACTGAAGTGAGCAGTGTAACTTTGAAAATGTCTGGGAAGGTCAAGGTATCCAAGACAACCATGTCTCAGAGGTGAAGCTTGACATTGTGAAGTGGCATGAGACTCCCCAGAGGCTGTGTGGGAGTCAGAGTGATGTTTCCACTCCACCTACAAGAGTCCCCTAAGCCTCGAAGGGGTCATGTGATGATGACCCGGCTCATTCTTCATGATGTGGTGAGTATTGTTTAATTGTTTTCTATTGAATTTATAGGTGTAGCAATTTTTTTGTCAGTGAAACATGTGTGTTTGGGGACTGGCTGGGAACGTATCCCATTGAACCCTATGTTATAATGCTCCCTATCTACGATAATTCACTTGGCGATGGGATTTCAGGAACCTAACCCCATCATTTATTGAGGTTTACCTGTATCATCTTCCCTGTAAACTCACACTTACTGGGTGAGAGAAAATATGTACAGCTGGGGAAAGTCCATCATCTGGTAATAGGGGGTTGGGTGGTAGGAGGTGGTAGGGGTGTCTGAGTGTGTGCAGCATACAGTTGTCATGTTACTGATTTCTGCTGATTAATTATGGATGTACTTGGTAGAAGAGGTTATTATGACTACTTGGTAGAAGAGGTTATTATGACTCAGATATATATATATATATATATATATATATATATATATATATATATATATATATATATATATATATATATATATATATATATATATATATATATATATATATATATATATATATATATTTATTTTGTAACCCCGCTTTACGGGTCAATTGAACCCACGGAGGCCCGCAGAAGTGGGAAACGCTGAAGTGAACAACAGAACATATGGGATTAATTGAAATAGAGGCTGGGCCAATTCCCCAAACTCCACTTTTTCAGACACAATACCTACGCTAGTAAAAATAACTTTAATTTTATGATGGTATGCACACACAATTAATAATTAAGAGAAATATCAATAATATTAGGTTTTTAACACTTACATTAGTAGAAAAGATGGCTGGGCACACGGGATGGGGTTGTTCCGGGGCGGAGGGCAGATTATTGGCCCTCACCTGTATCACTTGTATCAATTGTCTTACTATCCACCACAGAGGCTTGCAGGGCCTTTGTAAAACCCTCAAAGTCCATATCCTCACTATCACTGACTTGGGCCGCTGTGTGGTGAAGAACTGTAATGTTTTGATGACTGGCGCGATTTCAGGCGCACTCTGCCCGCCGCTCGCTCCCCCGATATGAGTAGATGCACCCGCAGAAGTGGGAATTCCGGTTCTGGCGGGTACCGAGAATGTAGAAACACGAAACAGAACGTGCGGGTATTATTTCTTTGTTTTTATATATATATATATATATATATATATATATATATATATATATATATATATATATATATATATATATATATATATATATATATATATATATATATATATATATATATATATATATATATATATATATATATATATATATATATATATATATATATATATATATATATATATATATATATATATATATATATATATATATATATATATATATATGTATGCAAGAAAGAGAGAGAGAAAGAGAGATTAAGGGAGGAAAGGACAACATATTGTAAAATATTGAAGCTTTCCATGCAGAGGTGATGTTAACACTGTCAATAGCTAATCACAATGCAACTGAGATATTGTCAGGATCACAAAAGTATTAAAGCTTATTATTAGCTCTGACTTATGACAATGCTCTTAACTCATATTAGGTCCTGTCTGCCCTCATCTATCCTTATTATTGTATAGAGAAACAATACTTGGCAACTTCCTCCTGCACAAAACCCGATGACCACCATCACCCTAACCCCAAGCCATCCACTTCCCATCCCCCTCCCCCATTGCACAGTGTTACCAGAATAATAGAACTCTACCTGCTGCTTCGAGCTCATTGGTATTCCATTTATAGGGTGGTTGTAGCTCTCAGAAATTTCCCCAGCTGTACAGTACACCTCCCAGATTCAAAAAAGAAAACTGTACCACCTCAACCATTCAGTGAAATAAATATTTGAACCACTCACTGAATAAAGAAAAACTACCACTTCACCTACTGAGTGAAAGAAATACTGTGTACCACCTTACTCATTGAGTGAAAGAAAATGTGTACCACCTCAGTCATCGAGTAAAAGAAAATGTACCACCTCAAGCATTCGAGTAATAGAAATTTTACCAAGTCATCCATGGAGTAAATGTGTAACCTCACCCACTGATTGGCAGAAAGAGTGTACCACCTCACCCAGCAAGCGAAAGAGAAGGTGTACTGTACTACCTCATCCATTGCGTGAAAGTAAAAAGGTACCTCATCTATTGAGTGAAAGTAAAAGGGTACCTCACCCATTGAGTGAAGAAGTGTATCATCTTAATGGCTTCAATCAACATCTCGCTTCACTCAGTTCACAGTAGAAGCCCCGTATTATTGTAATTTAATTTTCAAGTTTATTGTAGGAGTATTTTAAGCATCCTGATACTGTAATTTGAAGTATGAATATGCAATTTTTTTGTAAACCAGCAGTCTCCACCCAAATTATAAAGTGTTTTAATGCCTAGGGCACTTTTGGAAGTACAGTAGCTCATTTAATGTTTTGGCTTACCATCTTATTCAGCAAATAAAATCTTTATGAAGCATATCCTACTTACGAGTTACCGGGTAAACAATTTGTAATGCCGATGCTGTTCGATATTTTTATTTTTACTTAAGAAGTGAGTGACAAGTAATCTGTCTTAGCTTCATAACCATTACTGTATCTGTATATCCCAGTGTTTAACATTAAAATAAAGTGCCCTATTCCAAATATCCTTTAAAGTGTTTGATTTTTCAGATTACACCTTAAATCAGTGAGGTATTTTTTTATTTTTTACATTATCTTTGTGTCAGTGTTCAGTGATTTTGGATGAAGATAAAAACAAACACTCAGGAGTTACTGTCAACATTACAGCCTTACACCTGTATATCCCATTCTCAGCTCATAATCTCTTCGCTAATAATGTGGAGTGGAGGAGAGCCAGGGTAGGCCAAGAATGACATGGAGAGAGAAGGTAAAAAATAACATAACAGTTAAGAGCATGACAAAAGAGTAGCATGGACAGCTGCTATCAGGTAACCACAGCTAACCCACACAAGCAAGGAAAATAGCTGTAAAACAATGATGAACATCTTTTCCTTTATTTTCCATTTTCAGGTGCTTGTAGACAATACCTGTACAGTGTATTTCCTGCAGAGAATGTAGAGTTTTTTATTAGAACAATTAGAACTCACAACTTTGCTGTTCATTCCTTGAGTTACCAGTAGGTTTACTATGAAAAATTTATGGTGATACATTAAATATACAGGTACAGTACAGGCATCCCCTGGGTTATGGAAACTCTGGTTATGGAAATTCGCACTTTCAGAATTTGGAAATTATGACAAATGAATTCAGGATACGACCAAAAAATTTGCCCTAAGGAATTTGGGTAAATTTTAAAGTTGTTCAAACATAAAAACAGTGATATAGAACAAAAAAATTCACCCAAATTAAACTTTATTTCTTGTGAATTTCTTGGTGGTTGCTATAATATGGTGGAGGAAGGCGCACCGACGCCAGCGGTGCTCAGTTTCACTCCAGCTTGTTCGGTTTTGCATCTGTGTTCAGAACTGTGTTACTGTTGAGTGGAAAGAGACTATACTGTATAGTTCAAGTGAAAGCAGTGGTGCTAAAAGTTCTCATAAAGTAATTACGTTGGACATTAAACTTGATGTTTTAAGGAGGTAACTCCGAGCGCACCACCTCACCTCCCATCTCATGCGGCACTCAACATCGTTTATGGTGAGTTAAGTTCAAGTGTTGTGTGTATTAATTATCATGTTACTGTACATCATGAAGTAATCAATGTATGTGTTTAAAAATGTTTATATTCATTCACATGTATGCTTGTATTACGTATTTTTGCCGAAAAAATTTCCTTGTGAGCACATCTAATTGTATAATGGGAGTCAATGGGAAAACTGGTCCCACATTATGGAAACATTTTCAAGGAAGCTGTACTGACCATGGTCGTACATGTTAGTTAACGTAATATCAGACGATTCATATTATGCTCAATAGTCCATAAAAAATGAAGCTATAACTTCATTATTGAGTCCCCCATTTGAGAAATCTGTTTTCTCACCGCTTCAGTATCCCCGAGTCCACCGTTTTCTCTTTAGTGCCGAGACTCTGATATCTTTTATTATCTCGTATGATATTCGGAGATTTAAAATTGAGAATGATTGCGTATGTATTACATTAAGTTAGATATGTACTGTATACTTACAGATGAAACATTCAAGATCCATTGTGAGTGATGTTGAAAGTTTCAACTGTATTTACTTTTAGTAAAATTGTCAAATAAGTTCAGTGTAGAGTTTGCCAGTCAGAGTGATGAATCTCGATGTCGTCCTGAGGTACATTCTGAGTTTCCAATTGCTACTGAAGTTAGATCATTTTGATTCCCGATCATCAGAGAATCTGATGATTGTATTGAAATTATTGTCAGTTGTATGTTTTGGAAAGTAATTACTCTTCTGAAACGAAACTGTCTAATTCCTTTTGCCTACAATATAATGGTGAACTCTCAGTGTGCCCTTGTTCAGTTTTGATGACGTTATAAAAATGAACATTATCAGCTTGTGTTTGACGTCAATTTCATTATGGCCTTGCACACTTGAACACCGATTATATTATAAACAATAGACTTAAGAAATTAATCTGATCCAGAACACTGATTTTCATAGCCAAATGTACAGCAACTGATTTAAATGAAATGTATGTAAATGCATGAAGCGGCACCTTCGACATGCCCGAGTTGCCATTTTCCTGATACAGTATACTGTATAACCGAGGGCGCAGGGGAGGAGAGTCACTTTTGACACCCCTCCACCATATCTCAGATATGTATCTATAGTATTTCCACGCTAACCTGGCCCATATACTAATTGATTCATAGAAAATTCAAACTAAATGTGTTCACAATTGGTAACCAGACCTGTTATTATCCAAAATATTGTTAAATATCTGAACTATCAAAATGCAAATGATTTTAAGGCATTAGCACTTAAAAGAAGATGTTAGAAAATTTTAAATATTAATCATAAAAGGTTGATATAAATACGTGCTTATATACGTGTAGTCCGGGGGAGGTAAAACGCTCAGGGGAACCAATCGGCTATTTGTAACTATAGATGAGGAGCAGGGCTTATGGACCAGGTTAACGTGGAAAGGGTATAGTGCTTTGCGCTAACCATGTTAAGTGAATTTAACTCGGTTGAACTTTGTTGAATATCAGTGTTCATGTTGGAACAGAGTTGAAAGCCTTATGCGCCAAGTGACAACATAACGTAACTAGATACTGTCTGTTGCCTCCACGCGTCTTCCTTGCCAGACTTGTGTGATAAGTTGTATTTGAGTTTACACTTCTTTTTGACGCTTCTCCATATCTCAGGCACGGTGTGTGTGTTGCCGCTGATACCTCCAGCTACCAGGGAGAGGTAGCTGCCTACCAGTAAGATTCCAAAGCAGGATGTCTTTAATTCAGCGAGATTAAATTCAGGGGGAGTGACGTGCCCTGAAAGCCAGCCACATGAGAGTGGGCTCACAATCACCGCAAGTCGGAGTTTAGCGAGGTTACAGCTGAGCCTGGTGTACTAATCTTGATTATATGTGCAAAGTAGTGTTCTTGTACATGATTGGGGATAATTAGCAGAAATATAATTGTCCCAGATTTAGTATTGAAACCATAAAATATTGCTATTACCAGTATTAGAGCTTGTACAGTATACTCCCAACTGAGATGCTGGTACACTACATGTTCCTGTGAGAGCAGGTTGCTCTAAATATTATTACCCACAGAAGTAGTGTGTATCTAGGTGAGTAGATCAGCCATACTCACAGGTGAGATGGCTGGGTATACGTTTACATGTTGTTCATTCAGTAATAACATGGTGTTATAAGTAATGTATTAATATCACTGTGCTATTAGCAAGTGAGTAAAGTGACCATCTTTATTGTCAATGACCTATAATAATACCCTTAAGGAGGGATAAGTATTGAATGTTAATTGAAGATCTATTTTTGTTACTTTTAAAGTAAGACAAGGTGGTCCATGTTGTCTTAGTGTTACAGTTGGTTGATGTTGTAACAAATAAATGAAGATCTATTTTTTACTTATAAAGTAAGACCTAGTGGTCTGTTCTTGACTGAGTGTTGCAGTATAGCAATCAGTGATTGAACCTAGTTTTTGTTGTTGTGGATAAAGGTTCACATTGTCATACTATTCACATTTAATTTGAATAAATATTGATTTAGTAGATTGTGAGTATCACCTCTCCTAACAATTGGTTCTCAGAAAATAAACACTGTAACCTATGTGCCTAAGCTTGGGTGTTTACCATGTTACCTAAACCTTTTGACTTATAGAAGTTATATTCTAAATAAAAGCCTGGGTGGTGGCAGTCTACTGTGTAAGTTTAATAATTGGTGGTACAGCGGTAACTCGCATAACCCTCACCAATAGTCAAGGGTTCGAGTCTCGACCCAGACACACGTGAGAAGGGTGTTATCCAGTGTAACCCTACCAAACACCACAGGTTCCCAGGTTTCCTCATGTACTAACACTGGCTAGAGCGCCCAAGCGGCTAGTAAGCTGATAAGTGGCGAATATGATAAAAAAGAAGAAAAAAAAAGAGGTGTTGTTAAAGAACGATATGGTTTTCCCAGGTTAATCCATTAAACAGAATACTGTATAATTAAGCTCAGCTGAGAACAGAATTAAGAGGAAAATATAATAAGCAAATAATGACATTGAAGAAATATATAAGATTTAGGAAACAACGATAAAGAATCTTACTTTTTCTTACAAATAGTACTTCCAAACACAAGAGTAATGAGGTACCGGTATTGGCACCTGAAAAAAAACACCTGCTATAATGTATTGTCTTCATGTAACTCGTAGAATCTTCAATCCTGGACCAATTTCACACAACAAAAATACCTTCAGGAGAGCCTCAAGTTAAGCTGTGGGGACCTTTCTCAGTCCTTCCTGCT
The DNA here is from genome assembly GCF_018991925.1 of Homarus americanus. Classification (NCBI taxonomy): domain Eukaryota; kingdom Metazoa; phylum Arthropoda; class Malacostraca; order Decapoda; family Nephropidae; genus Homarus; species Homarus americanus. Next base: position 4,746,739 of record NW_024723833.1, on the reverse strand, counting down.
AGGCTCCTGTGGTTCTCAAACTTGAAACTGGAGCTCGATTTAAAACCTTTAGCTCTTGACTTAAACTTGAATGAGTACCTTGCTTAGACTTGGAACCTGAACTCCAAACTGGCACTTGAACTCGCTCCCAGCGGGTAATTTACGACTTATTCTCCATTGGTTTAGTCTTCCCAACACATTGGCGTAATTAGTCGACTCCCTCAAACAATAGCCAAAATACATCGCCTTCCTACATGTCTAAACTCGTCTGCCTAAGACTCTGAGGTGCACCGCAGGAACAGCACTCACGCAAGAGGGTTAGGGTCCCATAGGACGTCAAATCACTGACAAATCTAAATACATTATCTCCCATTACATATTTCGTTTTTTTGGTAATTCATGATCATTTAAGTGAGATTATTAACCCAATCTTACCTGTGGGTCTATTTACTAAACATACCTCATTTCTTCTATTGCACATCAAAATTTCACTTATTTACCATGATAAATTATGCAACATATTTACCATAATAATTAAGCAAACAATACACGTCTTTCATTGTGCAAACAATTTGCATTTGTAAAAAAGAAACAATAGATTTCAAGTTCAGTTTTCTTTGATGACATGAATCTAAATTGTACAGTACAGTTGACATTCGCTTACTGAGGACAGCACAAAAGGGTGGACATATGCTATTTAAATTCAAATTTCAATCACAACTGACAAAATTAACGGTTATTTATCGTTATCCACCCATCACCATTTTTTCACATGAAAAATATATTTTTTGCTTGTTTTTTTGCCGTTTTAGATGTTTCTGACATCTATCTTTGGGGCAAATCTCTTTTTTCTTTTTAGTTAGGTTAGGTTAGGTTGGTTGGTTCCTTTGGTATGAGAATAGGTCAGGTTGATTGGTTCCTTTGGTTTGAGAATGGTTTATTTTTGGTGTATTACTCAAACCTGACCTTCAATTTTTTTGCAAATTAAATTTTTTTGCAAAAAACGAACATGTGCATTTTAACAGACTGCTAATTTTCACAAAAAGGAACTAACCAACCAACCTAACCTAACTTAACCTAAAAAAAAAAAAATGATTTACCCCGAAGATAAATGTCAGAATCATCTAAAATGGCAAGAAAACTAGCGAAAAAATATATTTTTCATGTGAAAAAAGGTGATGGGTGGATAACGAAAAATAACCAAATTAACACTTGTCACACTCAGGGCACTACAATGGGAGTGGCAGATAACAGCAGAACGGCGAATCATTTATTTGAGAGGTCAAAGCCATAGGCGTAGGAGGCAGGTGGGTCTTGTTTGCGTGTGGGCGTCCTGCCGGGCCCCAGCTAACGTTTGTATCGAACGGAAATTATTTTATAAAATAATTTTATTTGGTCTCTGGTATTGTTGTTACGGTCCCATAACATATTCATGTATTTAGTAATGATTTGTAGCCGTTTGTTGAGTTGGTAAAGGAAAGGGAGCAGGGAGTAAACCAATGAGTCGAGCGAGCATTATGGTTCGAGTCATCGTTGAGAATGTAGGTGACCTGACCAGTTTAGGGGTGAGAGTCTGTGGGGTACGTGATATTTGGGTTCTCACTCAGGATGGGATGGAGAAAAGAAACTCACAATGTGCTCTCTATATACATGTTGTATTGGATGTACAATGCAGCTTGGTGCTGGGAAGGCAGCGTGGTTACAAGCGTGATGTAGAGAGAGCTGGTTGGTGAGGGTGCTCAGAGGAGGACAGCTTGTGGGTCGCCATGCTCGCCGGCGGGAGAGAGGACCGCCAGGCAGGCGGAGGAGGATGACCGCCAGGCAGGCGGAGGAGGAGGTGTTGCTGGCTGCGGCTGTAGGTAGAAAGAGGCAGATCACCACGAGGTCAGGTCTTAAATAGCGGGGGTAGGCGTGTCTTAGCAGTTGACCCCCGCTCCGTGGTGTATGGCGGCGCTGGTTGACCTAGACCACGAGGCATACACTGGGGAATTGGTGGGGTCGGCTAGGCAGCGACAAACAGCGTTTGTAGGGGAGGGATCCACTACAAGTCTCTCAGACTGTCAGCCGCCCAGAAGCATACCAGCTTGTCAACGGTTAGCACACTTTCTGGTTTCTCTTATTGTTTATTTTGTATTAACCACTGTGCATATTGTATTTGGAATGTGAAAGCTGGTATGGTTCAATTAACTTATATTTACGTTCTAGAATTAGTTTACCATCCGAAAAACAAAATCTATTACAAAGTCTCTTTGTAATAGATTTCGTTTTTCGAATGGTAAACTAATTCTAGAACGTAAATATAAGTTGATTGAACCAGACCAGCTTGACAACGCTTAACACACTCCTTGGTTTCTCCTATTGCAGAACAGAATGTGATCTGAAGCAGAATACCAGTAAGCATGCGCCAGAGTACCAATTGATGACAAGGACCAGACTGTTCACTGTGATGAAGGTGGCGGGGACCGGCAGGTAAATAAATTTGTAGAAACGATCTGGTAAATTCTAGGATGTGCACTTTAGCGGCACACCGGAGAACCAAAATACTAGTGTGATAAGGCTTGAACTGTTCTGCACGTAGAAAGAAGTGGAGACCAGCAAGTGATAATCTTAGGGAGGTGAACAAGTGAAACGGTAATCTTGATTTTTGAAATATTTTGATTTAGTGCAGGGTGAGAGAACTAGTGTTTGGTAAAGTGAATCCCACGGGAACTCTGCAATATTTTATTTTGTTTTTACTTTAATATATTATAGTTTTGATATTCTGTGTTATTGATCGTTCTATTCCATTTGTACTGCAGTCGTTCAGTGTTTCAAGGGTTGGATGTCACTTGGGAATGGGGGTTAGCTCTTAACTCATTCCTAACCCGAAGGGATAAAGCAGTTGAGCTTTTGTGACGTAACACCTGTGACGCCTGCCTCTTCTCCACCCGCGAGCATTATCAATCTCAGCCCATCCCCATTAATTATACTTGCAGATAAAAATCAGCAACAAGGCTCCAGGTTCTCGTACACGGACACTGTGCATTTACTAATATTAAACGTCTTCCCTAAAGCAAGTTGGTTCAGTATTACCAGCTGGCGCGGTATCCGTTCATCAGCAACGGGCTAATTTGCATACGACAGCACCACCAATATCTTCTCTTGTCCTCAGAGATTCATGTTTAATTCTATGATCTTAGTTTCTAACAGGTTCCTTCATAGTCTCTTTGTTAGTGCTTTGGGTACCTGAGGATAGCAGGGACTGTCGCGCTACTGGGAGACTACTTTTGGCCCGCCTCCGCATTGGCCGTCCTCTCCGTGGGGGAAGCCGGCCTTCTACACAAGCTTTGAGTTTTATCTTTTAACATGTAAATGTTTTATGAAGTTTCTATGCTATTAATATTCTATGTTTTGTTGTTTTACCTTGCATTATTTGTTTTTAGCCTTTTAAGCTTTTAGTTTAATGTGGCGGCATATGACCTAAGCTGTTGCATCGCCAGGGATGTAATTACCATAATCAATCGCAATCCTTTAATACTCATAGATGTATAGACTACCATCACCAACTGAATGAAAGTAACCTTTAAATATGCAAAAGTTTACACTGATCACTTGTTACAGGCTCGTGGAAAGAACGACTTTTATTGTTCACATTATAATCTCAATAAAGCGTTGAATAATTTGCGGAAGCATCGTAAATATAACACTTTATGGACATTATAACGCTTACTTCAATGTGCACGACACGTGCGTTCAAAGAATCCAATCTAGTCTGAATTAAACTTTTTGGTGTTGGGATGGCAACGTGTCATGAACCGTCTGCATGTACAGTACAGTACATTTACAGAATTGGCTTCATAGCTGGCGACAACAGTGAGGACAAAAATAAAATTTATTATTGGGTAGATATTTATCATGCTAGCACAACCAATTACAGGCTAACAAGATTTCAAACAAAACCTAATTTAAGCTGAGTTAGTTATTAAGACAAATAAAAGTAGATTTCATTACCTTTCGTTGTTCTAAACTCGCTCATATGATTCTAAATTAAACAACCTTAAATGTTTCTTGGTAAATATTAGTAATATATTGTACAGTACAGAAATAGTAATACGAAAAATCCACACATAAGTAGATGTTATAATGCTAATTATTTTATTTTAAACTTTTACACAACAGGCTGGGATCTCCCGCAGTATAGCTTAATTACAACATATATCAAGGCTGCCTCAAATAAAATTATTAATTATTAAAATCCTCCTTCCATACCAAGTTCTCACACACTCCCTAACCTCCCAGCTACGGTTATTGTATAGAGAATACCTTGATAATTCCCAACAGATAAGCCATTCCGTCACAATCCAGTGTTACTAATCATTGGCTGGGACTGTACCCTCTGTTCAAACTTGAAGTCTTATTAACGCGACTCTCACTGTGGTGTCTTCCCACAAGAACAATTCCTATCTGGATGGTCGTCTATTTTAATCGATTTTTGCCACCCACTTATACCATAGGATTACGCTAAGTTAACTTAAATCGTCAATCGTTTACTCAAGAATCGTCTATGACCTAGTGACATGCTGTATGTGATCCACTCTGATCCTCACTAATTTCATTCACAAGTCTTTTTTCTGTAACATTTAAAATCTTTTATTTGCCTAAGAGTTGAGTGTTTTTCCTTTCACACACACATACGAATGTTTTCACAATATTGATGTAAGTTGCGCTCAATAATGGGCAGGGCAATGCATTTGTCTTATCCAGGACGACTCAAGTTACTATAGCGCAATTCAATTTCGACGCCATTTTGGCTTTCAATTTGTGTTGTAGCCTATATAAAAATATTAAGGCATTCTCACATTCCCAGTTAGAGAAAAATTAACATACAAACGTTTAAGGGTTGGAGGCCAGATCTACAGTATTATGTAGTTATGGTTTCCCAGAAACGTGTGGTACTGTCTACCACTACTGTCGTAAATATTTTAGTTTTAGATTGTAATTCCTCCGTGAGTGGTCAACAGGGCCTCATGAAGTTTGACAAATGTCATTCTTCAGGCCACTATTCACTTAGTTTATTCACCTTTCAGTGCTCTCACTCTCACTGTTCATGACCCCGTAGTGCCGCAACCACTCACCCCAGGGAGGCGTCAGTTTATTTATGTAAAGGAACTGAATCTTTGTGTTTGGCAAAAGTGAATGAAGTTGTTTGTTCACACGAGGAGAGACCTCGTGTTGGTACAGTATTTGAATCGGTGTTTACATTTACAAAAAGCTTTTATACGGACAGACTTCTTGGTACTTGCGCCAGTGTTTACATTTATAAGAAGTTCATGATGTGTCGAATCGCTTAATTTTGACTGTGTTGAATATGAACGTGAATGTTATTAAATATATCATTGTTTTCGTAGTAACATAGGCAACATTAAATTACGGACTGGACATAGGTGTCTCCTCTCTATAGAAACAATCCTGCGGACGCCTTTGTCTACTTATGTATGTCCCCTATGATTATCTTTCCCATCTGGTGTAATTAAACCTCCCCCTCCCACAAATCCCCCAGGTAACAAGCTCAAGGGACGTGAAGCGTGTTCTCTGACAGATGTTTCATTACGTTGACACAATTTTGTCACACCTGCCTCATGGGAAATCAACAAGGCACATAAACATTTAAGTCGGTGAAAAAATGAGAAGGTACCACAAGTCCAGTGAGATAGTTTATTATGTATTTTTTCTCTCGGGCCTTGAAACTAATTAAGGCAAGGTGTGGTGTAATACTGCATGCCTACCACCACAGTCACCAGCTATTGTCAATTTATCTTCTACCATCATGGTGACTACATAATTGAAGTATAAATTCGAAAATACATGCATCCTACAGTTGCCACACATTTACATTAATTTACATTAACACTGACAGTCGGTGATTTGGGCACGAAAATCATGGAAGCAAATTTTGTTTTATCGAATAAGTTATATGAATACAGTATTATGTCCCGCCCCTCTGTTCTTCAGGCCGCCACATAATACGTCTATGGCTTGTAAAATAGACATTATTTTTGTTCTTCAAAATTTGTTCATAAAGTTAACATAAGTTCATGGACAGAACTTATTTCGAACGTATGCAAGATTTTATAACCAAACAATTTATTTAAAGTTGAAATTATACAGTACTGTATAATCCATACATAGTACAGTACTGCGGTAGCTTTAGTCATGAGTATTGAACACTATCCATGAAGCGTCGAGGTATTGGCTCCCTCCCTCACCCTTTACACCTACTATTAAAATCATTTTCCCGTAGTCAAAATTGTAGGGAAATTAAAAGTCAAGGGGGGTTTATAGTGGCTGTGAGCCACTCACATAAGCTTTTTAGTAACCTAGCAATAACCAATTTAATGAAACTGATGTTACATGGTTTCTGCGATATATATATATATATATATATATATATATATATATATATATATATATATATATATATATATATATATATATATGCAAGTAAATCACTGTAGCGCGGAACTTCTTTCCTTATCAGCAATCAGCATATATATACATATATATATATATATATATATATATATATATATATATATATATATATATATATATATATATATATATATATATATATCACTCGGGTTTCATTTCAACGTAGTAGTATACACAGTAAAAATTTTGTGCTGCATAAATATTGAACTCTGGCACTACTGTAGATGACACAGGAACAGTTAACCCAAGTGACTGAACTCATTCCTTGTTGTTCTTCCCCGTGAACAATTCTACCAAGTTACGGGGCTACGGCGGAGCTGTATTGTTTACTGAACTAATACACGCAGTTCACTTCAGCAAGTGTAGGACGAAAAAGTTATGCTTTCTATTTATAAACATCCTACTTTTTTATCCTAAGATCAAAAGTTCTCTGGTCGACACGTCATAAGTATTTTTTATCTGTAAATTGAAAGTGAAACCAATTTGTCTAACCAAGTCACTTTCAGTGAAATCTCGATAGGTCAGAATTCATTACCTCGGAATTGCTAAAAACGCAAATCCTGTTAGACATGCTCGGACATTTTTGCGTATAATTTAGATTTCAAAATCTTTTTGACCTTTTATATACAGTTGTTCATCACTTCATGGTAACCACGTGGTTCGTTTGGCTCAACTTAGTGACATCTGATGTAGCTTATTTAATTTCATGTGAACCATCATATTATCTGAATCATTGATCTAATACAACTCCACCTATTAGTTGAATGCATAAGAGATCGAGGGGAAGTTAAAATTGAAGGAAGAACCGTGTTACTATCCACTTCTGCGTCCATAATGACAATAATAATAGTAATAATAATACACTATCAACAGTAACAAAAACGCAATAATTTCCAACATAATATGTAAAATAAAAATAGCCACTACACACCATAAACAGTAAAAAATCTTTCACTTAACACAGAATAACTACAGTCATATAGAACCGTAACTCACCAATCAATAAAACCACCACAATCAACACAGAGCCACCAGCCAACACACAGTCACCTTAGTTAACAATTGCGTAACCCTCACAGTCAACACCAAGGGTTATTGAAGAAGGATATTGAACTCCCCTTAAAACTTATTATATTCTTCGTAGCCTCAGATTGACGCGCCATCTATGGAGAGTGCGACGTCATAAAGAACATTTGGTATTACATGGGAAACTACTTAAATAAAAGTGTATTTAATCGTGCAACATCATAGAATATGATTGCAAATAGTGAGAGACTAATATTTGATTGTTTTCAATTGTTTGTTGGTCGTGCTATCAATAAATAACATAAAACAATAAACTACTGTATACATGTATTTTTGTTTTAAATCATATATTTAATTATGCTTCATCTTATATTTAAAAATGTCAATTGCATTTTTAATTTTAATTTTCTTTGTACACATTTTTTATTAAATACTATATATATATATATATATATATATATATATAATATATATTTTTTTATATTTTTTATATTTTTTTTTTACCTGATAACGTACATTTTACAGTAGTTGATAAGCAAAATATAAGATATACCTGCAGCTGGGACAACTGTACGAACAGGATGTACGTTGACTATATATTAATGTGGAGTAAAGTGGTTGCTGCATACCACAGATGTATTGAACTGTTTCAATGTTTTATCCTTCAAGTACGCCATATTTAATGTGTACAGCTATTCCAAGTACCCGTTAAAATGTTCGATAATTAACATTATTTTAGTATAAACAGAGAGTAGTTTTGAGGACCTATCTAAGTACAGCACTGGGAAATTATTCTTTATAAAGTAGGACAATGGCATGATAGTTTTTCTGAGTCATTTCACTGTGTTTTGTGAGATTCAAACCTTCATTTTAAGGTCATGTGCTAAAACCAATATTAACCCAGCACTGATTGTGGTTATATTGTATAACTTAATTTTCACAAAACACTTGTATATTAACATTAACTTCCTTTTTTATCTTTGGGAAAACGATGAAATTTCAGATAGTTTTATTTCTTTATAGTTTTATTTCCTCTACATGCCAGTCATGGGTATTTGACTTCCGAGCAATTTTTACACATTAGTCAGGTGAACATTCCGCATTCTTTCCAAATTAGTCTAGTAGCTTAATGCTCCAGAGGGGTATGTTTGTGCACGTTACTTTACAACTATCATATTTGCCACACACATAGCTGGGTGGAAGCACTCAGCTACTGCCCCCTGGTGGCAGGTGACGCCACCTACAGGTACGCCGCCACGACGACTCAAAAAGTTTTGCTAAATAGGTCATATCTCAGTTTCTAAATATTTTTTTTCACTCTGTTGCTTAAATATAGACTCATAAGAAGATGCTCTAAATAACATGTGGAGATGAAATGATTTGAGCAATATATTTGTCAATATTTACCAAGACGGAAATTTTTTTAAAATACCTAAAAATTTTCATAAATTGTGTATTTTCTTTCAACTGAGATGCACTTTACCTATGTAAAATACATTTTGTACTGCTTACATGTTGCAAAACACTTTATTTCTAAATTTGGTAAAATACCATCTGTTAATTTCTATTTTTTCTCTGCGGGGCACAGGGAGATGGTATATTTGATTTGTATATCGAGTCCCTTTCCAAGATTACCCTATGGTTTTTTTTTTGCACTAGATTAAAATCATTATGCAAGGTAGTTACCAATTCATATTCGAGACCTGTCCTCCCTACAGGAAAATCATTCTGATTTGGCTGCAGAGTTTCATAGTGGAAGATTAGTCATCCACAAGACAAAAAATGATTCATCTGGTATTGCTTTTGATCAAGGGGAGACTAGACTAAATGTAAAGAAACAGTGGACACGCAGCGCGGATCAGGGCCATCTACATTTACTCCGACATACGCCATGGCATCTACACTGATATGTGGGAGTAATAGTTCTTTTTTTCTATATTTCGTGGCCAACACAGAACCACCATAGTCGACACCACCACCATAATCAACACAGAACCACCATAATCAACACAGAACCACCATAATCAACACACAACCACCAGTCAACACATTTTTTACACCCGAGTAGCCTAACCTAATGATACTAGATAACATAAGCATTAATAATATACCACAAAACTAACATGCCCTAACTTAGCTTAACCATCAATCAAATACCACAAAAAGTAACCTAAACTAAAGAACTTCTGCTGTGATAGTTTTTTTACGGGTTTCACCAAAAATTAAGATAAGGGAAAGTCAAAGTTTGAGACCATTGTGATACCTCTCGGTGAGGATCAACATAACTCCTCCGACGTTGGTACAAGAGAAAAAAAATAAAAATAAAAATAAAAATAAAGCATTTAATGGGTTGCAGATGACCTCAATACACAATTGCTCTTTATCATTGCCGAAATTAAGACCAGCGTGAAAAGTTCATTTAACTTAGCGGATTCCAGGTACTTGCCCAACTTGAGTGCTGAGCCAAGATTGGGTAAATTCAAGGTGCTACAAGCGTGAAGTAGACTTGAGTTAATTTGGTTGTAGAGAACAGAGGATTCCGAAAAAAATCTCCACCGCAACTTATTTCACTTAAAGATTAACCACCCTAACGATAATGTAACTAAACCTAACATAATCTCACCCCCCCAAATAGTGTTATAACTTATTTGCATTATAATTTGTAACGAGATATTAAATTGAATGTTCTCACTCATCCACCATCCTCTAGGCTTCGGCGGTTAATATTTTTTCTCCATATATATATATATATATATATATATATATATATATATATATATATATATATATATATATATATATATATATATATATATATATAACTTCAGCAATGGACTTGTTACGTGGAAAGCGTAGTATACATAACGACCACGCTAAATTTGCCCCCATTCTAGGCGACTTATTCAAGGTACAGTAATTCTTAAGTATGAGGACAAGATTAACAGATTTCTTCGTACACTTAAAATCATGAATGTTATTAATGACTCCTCCTTTTTAAAACTTTGTTAGCGAGTCTTAACCAGGTATCCTGTACGGTCTACCAAAGGTACACAAGGATGAGTGTCCCTTACGCCCCATATTGTCCGCCCTCTGCACCTTCAACTATAATGTCTAAATTCCTCGTTCCCATATTGTCACCAATAATCTATAATCAATACTCTGTTAAAGACTCTTTTAGTCTTGTTAAGGAACTAACTAACATCTCGTTCAACAACTGTGTTATGGCTAGCTTTGATATATACAGTCTCTATTTACCAACATTCCTCTAGCCCAGTGGTTCTCAACCTTTTTCACTCCATTCCCCCCTTGAGGAATTTTCAACATCCTCGTGGCCTCCTTCATTTTTCTCCCAAACCCCCCACAAATAATGTTGAAAAATAAAATGCAGATGAAGAGAATACCCTTATTTTATATCAAGGTTGACAATCATCATTATCTTATATTTTGATAGACTTACATGATTTACATAACTGACGTTACTAGACTAGAGTAACTACTAGACAAGCCTCACAGCAAACTTGAATTTGGTTGGGAAAAGTTCATATGACCTCTGCATATTTTGTCACAGCTCAATGGGAAGGCTGACATTGCTTCCTTTCAGTCAGGTGACTGATCCGAGGTTGTGTCACTGACAATGCACATCTCATGTCCGGGTCCACATCCAGTAGGTTCCGGCTTTTACTCTTTATATGTAGAAGGGTGGAGAAACCAGATTCGCATAAATAGTGAGTCATACCAATTTAGCACTAAAAATGGTAGGATTATATAAGTAAAGAATGAGTATGAACAACAATGGCACCAATAAATGAGGAAATAATTAATAAAGGAAGTGTACAAATATTTCACCCACGTAAAGCAGCGACCACATGAATTATGAAACAAAATAAGTAACACCAATTACGGGAGTATATTATGCTTGAGTCAAGCTCAAACACAATATATGGTTCAGAGACAATACACTCCACTGTTTTCGTGATGGTATCCCAGGCCAGACTGAGATCATTCGGTCCTATCACCACTTGCAAAGGGATGACACACGGACACGTACTGAACAAGTCAGCTCAGCAGCTCGGTCCAGCGCGTGTCACACAGACAGGGACTGGACCTGTGAAATATTAAATAATCCGTAAAAAATAAAAATAAATTAGCACCAGAGTATGTAAATATTAAAATTGTATTGTCGTTATGATTAAACAAAATGACAAAAAAAAATGAAAATTCTCTTCTGCCAAGTCAAAATAAGTAATACAAGTTTTGTTTAATTCAGATTCCCAACATTATTTGGAAACGTACAATTTATAACAGCTCGGGCTCCCCTAAATTCTTGCCGTGGCTCCCTTGGGGGCTATGGCCCCCAGGTTGAGAACCACTGCTAGCCGAAACTATTGACATATGTACAGATGAATTGTTCTCAAACACTGATATAGTTGATGGATTCAATGGACCACAATTTAAAGAATTTTTAAAACTGGCTGTAAATGATTGTTTGTTTTTATTTAATAACAAAGCACAAAAAAATGTGATGGTGTTGCTATGGGTTCACCCTTAGGTCCCACATTGGCCAACGCTTTCCTGTCACCACGAGAAGCTTTGGCTAACCGAATGTCCCGCCCAATTTAAGCCTTTGTTCTATCGTCGGTATGTTGATGACACTTTTTTAATTTTCAGATCACTTGATCACGTCCCCATGCTCCTAAATTATTTAAATTCGAAACATGGCAACATCAAATATACTTGTGAATTGGAAAAGGAAAATATTCTTCCATTCTTTGATGTTAATATCCACCGTCTTCATAATAGTTTAGAGACAGCCTTATACAGAAAACCAACTTTCACTGGTTTGAGTTCAAAATTTTCATCTTTTATTCCTCTTAATTACAAATGTAATCTAGTACATACTCTTACCAACAGAGCCTTTAATATATGTTCAAGCTATTTCCACTTGGACATTGAACTAAAATACATAAATGAACTACTCTTTAATAATGGCTTCCCTAAGAGATTTACAGACACTTATATTGGCAAAACGCTTAATAGGTTTTTTAGTCCCACACAGCCTCAAATCCACACTGTCCGTAAATATTCTATCTATCTCACCATCCAGTAAACAGGCCCACTCAGTTTCACCCTTAGAAATAAACTTAAGAAGCTTTTCAATGAATTCTATCCACAAATTTCTCTTAGACTAATCTTTAAAACCCAGAGTTCAATTAAGAAATTCTTTAAAATTAAAAGACACCATACCCACACACCTGCAATCCTCAGTTGTTTATCAATTTACGTGTGCTAGCTGTAGGGCAGCATATATAGGTAAAACAAAAAGACATTTGATAACTCGCATCCATGAACACTTGGGCCGTTCCATCCGAACAGGCTAGTTAATCATACAACCACTACATTCAGCTATCCGTAACTACGCCCACCAATATAACCACCCGTTTTCGCCGTCTGATTTCTCAATTCTTGGCAGGAGCAACTGTGAGACGGACCTCCTCATTATGGAAGCCATTTGTGATATGGCTTCCTGTGAATTGTTGTGTTTTTCACACTAAGGCTCGTCTAAATTAAGGTAATACCCCCTGTATATTTTTTTTCTGATTTTAGTTTTGTACGTAGGTCTCTCGTCATTTTTATCGGTTTTAAATTATATTGCTGTGTTTTTTATTTTAATTTTGCGGAAGGTAAATTTTGGTATAATGTTACGTTTTTATTGTATATCACCTGTATTTTTTTTTTTAACTTTTGAAAACTTTTTGTTTTCTAGTCTCTGATGATGGAATATGATTTTCCGAAACGTTAGTGATTAAAGAAACCGAACTTAGTCAAGATGCTTGTGTTTTCCTTGATTCTCCTCTTCGTTATATACAGTGTATATATATATATATATATATATATATATATATATATATATATATATATATATATATTATAAAATCACAGAAGAAACAACGGGCACCTTTATTCAGACATCTTAGTTCTCTGGTCTTGAATAAAGACAACTAGGTGCTCGTTGTTTCCCTTTTCCCCGTGTGATTTTTCAAGTTTATCTTATCCACTTTTCATTGTGGATCTACATAAAAATATATATATATATATATATATATATATATATATATATATATATATATATATATATATATATATATACAGTATATATATATATATATATATATATTGACACGCCTTAATTTTAGAATTAATAGATATAGTTATCCAACACAATCATAACTAAAGCTATTTGCATTACATTGTTGCCTCATATAAGTCTAATCGGCCATCTTTAAGCTAAGGTGATTATTTTGACCAGTAAGCAACCTCCTGGTAAAGGAATTGATCAATTTCGTCGCGCAGACCTTCATTTTCACCATCGATATATTCAGTAACCAATTTTTCTTGTCCTTTAGGGTTACAGATTTATTCTAGTTGGTGACGTGAGGCTGGCGATGAAATAAATTACAAAATAGGAAGAAGCTTTATTGGAATTAGGAATAGCTGTAGAACTGTATTCCCTTCTCCCGTCATTAAATGACCAGCTGCAAGGGAATGGGGCGTCTCCGTTATTAAGTTTAAATCATTTATAGTTTAACATATTACAGATGTGAGAGACCGTTATGTGGAGTCGGAACCTACTAGTGCCAATATCACCCCTGACAACTACCACCAGTTGACAACATTATCACCAGTTGACAACATTCTCACCGGGAACAGGTACACCAACATTTAATTTTTTTGGTATGTGGAAGGAGTTCATTAACAGGTTAGCATGGTCGTATATAGATTCAAAATGAAATGCAACTGGGGTCGGCAAATACGGCTCTCAGGGAACTTTGAAAATTTACGTATGTTATGCCAGATTGACTATAAGTAGGTTAAATAATACAGTACTCGGTTTCTCGCAAGATTCTAAAGTTATTTTGTGTTTGGGGTTATTGATAGTATTTTCCACAGACATGGCTTTCTTATCACAGTTCTTTGGTAATAATATGGGTTAAGCTTCCATTTAGCTCTTTCTCATAAACTCCATTTTTCAGATGAGTCATTGGACAAGGAATTTGGATATGTTTCCCTGTGTATGCTTTATTAGTTTAGATGGTAATAAAATTTTAGCTGAAAGATATAGTGAGGGGTAGCCGACGGGAATGTGAACCGAATGCCTATTTACCTCAGACTCGATGTGCAACTATTCTAGAGTGATTCTGCAAAATTTCGATTTTCACACTTTTAATGATTTAATGACTTATCTCAGAATTGTGACATTCCAGTTGTTAACTGTGATGACTTTGTCTCAAAATGATAATTCTGTGGTGAATTGATGTAATATATATATATATATATATATATATATATATATATATATATATATATATATATATATATATATATATATATATATATATACAGTATATGCAACATTCTTATCGCGAGTAATGACATTTCTATCTACATTATTTAGTTAGGGAGCTGATGTAATTTGTTTCGTTCTTCGAATTACTCCAGTTTTAATGCTTACTATGGTTGTCTCGGCGGGTTCTTGCAAGCGAAAGTTCAAACCTCACCTTACTTTCTATTGAACAAACCGTTTTGGAGAATATCAATGCTGAGTGTTACAGATAATTTCGCTGAAATCGAGGCACGAGAAGTTTACATGGAATTTTTGTAGTTTGGTGTGTAGCAATATGGACCTGTGCCAGACCCAATTCTCCGAAATCAAAGTACGAAACATATTTGTTTAAAAAAATAATCTAGTTTGGTGTGTGGCAATATGGGCCTGTGTTCGTCCCTGTAATAAACATTAAAATAAAGTTGAGTCAAATCTAATTACGGCCAATGCAGTCAGTTCAGTTTGTGTAGTCATTAATAATGATAATGAAAAATAATAATACATTTTATGGATCACATGAAGATTAGGCACCACAGCTTATTTCACCTGATGATTAAATATCTAAACGCAACTTAGAGGGGGGGGGGGGGTTAGGTCAGATTAAGTTACCTTTGGGGAGGTTAATCTTAAGCTGAAATAAACATATGTGTGTCTGTCTGTCTGTTACAAAAATAGGGAACAGAGAGGTGTAGCAAATTGAGGCAATGGCTTCTGGCACCAGACCCACACTATGCCACTGTATAACTCCTATATATTCTATTCCATTATATATCATTACATTTCATCAGTCATCGGTGATGCCAAACCCTTTTTTACAGCAACCCCTTTGGATACTGTTGACTTTATGCCCCTCACTTGTCCCAAGCAGATTTTCCCTTTGCCCTTCAACATTGTACCACTCAAATTCATGACTTCCTGGTTCGCTCTAATCATTGGTACTTGAATCACTATTCTGTTTGAGCACATTGAATCAACACACGTTCTAAGTTTGGCTTCTTCTTCTTTTGGTAATTATAGTTTTGTTAATACATAATTTGTGAAGTTTTGTTGTTAAATGATCCAATAAAATATGGAATTTAGGTGACCAGCAGAAATGTTGTTCTTTCTGTTGCAGGATTATATTACCCCACAATTCACGACAACAATGAGGCATACAAAAAAAAATCCTCGTGTTTGGGTTTTTTGTGAGTATTTTTGTTGTAATGAATTTCCGGGGTTATTTTTTTTCCTGTCGCTATAAAACTAAATTTTTCCCCTTATCTGGTCTTATTTCCCCGCCGCACCTTTTATTACTGCTCGGATAATTTGATAATTTTACTTTTCCTCCGTGACGTAATGTCCCATGAATTTGTGCATTTTTGTCATGGCAGCCGCTGAGGATCCATTAATTAAAAGGACCTATAGCCTGACCTACTCTATCCTAACCCTGACTTTACCTAACGTAACCTAATCTAAACTAAATCTAACTAAATCTACTCTGACTTAACCTAACCTAACCTAGCTAAAACTACCCTGACTTAACCAAGCCTAAACTAAACTTAACTGATCCTAACCTAATCTGACCTTACTAAACCTACCCTCACTTAACTTAACCTGACCTAACTAAAACTACCTTGACTTTGCTTAACCTAACTAAACCTAAACGTAACTTAGATTAACTTGATAAAAAATCCAATTGAAACTGGCTAGACCTAAATTAATCCCAACTTAATTTAACCTAACCAAACAAAATATAACCTGACCAAACGAAACCTAACCTAACCAAACCATGTCAGGTTTAGTTAATTTGGATTGGTTTAGGTCAGGTTAGGTTAAGTCAGGGTACGTTAGGGTGGATCACGTTAGGTTAGGTTAAGTCAGGCCAAGTGCGTTTATTTTGGGTTAGTTTAGGGCAGGGAAGGCTCGGTTATTTTGTATTTATTTAGATCAGGTCAGGTTAGGTTTGGTTGGGTCGGGTCTGGTCTGGTCGGGTCGGGTCGGGTCAGGTGAGGTTAGGTTAGGTTAGGTTGACCCCATGGTTCTCTGTGGCCATGGTGGTGTTCAGTCTACTCTACAGTATCCCTTGTGTCTTTACGTTGTCGGAATTTTGAACTGTTTTTCAACTTTAAACTGCAAGTCACTTAATTGCACTCGTATTATGTATGGTGGACGAAGAAGACATGTGGGCGTTATCATTATATCATTATTACAGTATTGTGCTTCAACACCTAAGGTCTTTTAAGTTCGTAAAGTGATTACACCTCGGTGGACTGCTCCCGAAATCTTGCATGATCCCCACTCATCTCCGCGCTTATCACCTTCAGGATCGCTCACTGGTCCCCAGATAGGGTCGTCCTCTACACACCAATGGCTCTGTTGACCCTTCTACAAGTAAGGCCGGGGCTAGACTTCTACCGTCCTGGTGTCCCAGAACCTGTTAAACTCTCTCTTGAGATTCAGATTGGGCATCCTCCACTCAGGCCGAGCTGGTAGCCCTCCTTGTTGTTCTCGCTGAGCAAGAGGCTGGGGGACTCTATCCCTTGCTTGTCTACTGTGATTCTAGGTCTGCTCTCGACGGGATCGCAATTGGATCAGGGGAGAATAGGCCGTCCAAGGACGTTCCTGTGGATACCAAGTCATGTCGGTATCTCTGGGAATGAGGCAGCAGATAGACTTGCCAATACCGGCTCTAACAAGGTCACACCTGATTATGTTGTGCCTCGAACAATTCGACAACTTAGAACACAAATCCGTCACAAACAGAGAGAGACTCGGGAAGCAACCATTCCCTTAGACTACTGAAACTCCGATGGCACTGCTGAACAACTTTGGCATTACTGAACAATTCTTGGCACTGTCGAACAAACCTTGGCACTGCTGAACAAACCTTTTCATATATAACTACGTCAAACAAATAGTCTTTGAGAACTTGGAACAGGACACTGATGACACTGCTGGGACACTGCATATATTACTGGGACACTAGATATTGTTCGGCCATTTTAGGCACTGTTGGGACACTACAGAATCAGATATTGCCTGGACATTATTTATATCGTTAAGTTATTATAGATGCTGTTGACACTGAGGACACTATTGTGACACTGCTGGGACACATAACACTGCTGGAACAAGTGTTACTCTGCTGGGACATGTCACTGCTGGGACACTTGACACACTGCTGGAACACGTGTCACTGCTAGGACACCTGACACACTGCTGGAACAAGTTTTACTCTGCTGGGACACTTGACACACTGCTGGGACACGTGTCACTGCTAGGACATTTGACACACTGCTGGAACACTTGTCATTAATGGGACACGTGACACACTGTGGGAACACATGACACTGCTGAGTTACCTGACACTGCTGGGACACATGACACACTGCTGGGACAACTAGCCCACAGTTGGAACACCTGAAACACTGCTGGGACACCTGACACGCTACTGGGACACCTGACACGACTGGAACATCTGAGACACTACTGGGACACCTGACGCACAACTGGAACACCTGACGGACTACTGGAACACCTGACACACTACTGAAACACCTGAAACACTACTGGAACACCTGACACGCTACTGGTACACCTGACAGACTACTGGAGCACCTGACACGCTACTGGAACACCTGACACACTACTGGAACACCTGACACGCTACTGGAACACCTGACACGCTACTGGTACACCTGACACACTACTGGTACACCTGACACACTGCTACGACACCTGACACACTGCTACGACACTTGACACACTGGGGAGCAAAGTTTCCCCGGGAAGAGTAGTGGAAGGGGAGTTTAAAACACGCGGGTGATCGCCCCATCCCTCACCATAACAGCCTCACCATCTGGCTCTGGTTATCATAAATTATCCCGCTGGCAAATTCCTTCTTGATTGATAGCCATTCATGCCCTGCTGGGAAGACGCTCACTGGTGGACGACGTCATGACCACACCTTGGTCATGTGTAGTTGTACCCTGTCTGTCTGTAGGGAATTGTGTATGTCCCGTCATCGGTAGGAGGGGGGTGGGGCATGTAGTCTTATCCTGTCTGTCTATCTGCCTGTCTGTCTGTCTGGAATTGTTTCTATCTGGTCATGATCAGTGGGGGGGGTGCATGTGTAGTTTTACCCCCACAGGTGTATGGGATGGCATTTTACTGGGAGACGGAATTAATTTACCTTGATTACCGCATCCACAGTTTATGTAAGATAACATTACACAGAAGTTAGAGTAGCATCTAATAAAGTACTTTTTCATATAAGAAATTATTGCCATAAAAAAGAAGAGAAAAGCTACAAGTTACACCGTACATTGTTCCTTGGCGTCATAATCACGTGACACATTATTACGTCATCCTGTACTAAGATTTATCACAGTGAAAATACCTTAAGTGTATTACAAAAAGTAAAATTAGCTGAAATTTTTTTTTAGGTATAATATGTAATATGTAAAAAAATAAATGAATTCGTATTTTAAATGATCATTAAGAAGTTTTATAAAGGAAGTTTGTTGTGTATTTCGATTATCAAAAGCCACACTCATGGGAAATAGTTATTTTTATTTTCGATTATTAACAGCGAGATTAATGTGAAATATTTTTTTAAACATAGGATAGAAAATTATGATAGGCTTAATTAATATATATACGGAGTTAGGTTTTTTATGATACACTGTGGACAGTCTGCTGATTTAGATAAACAAAGTTTTGTTAATTATTGACGTATATTTTGTACGCAAGAGTATAAAAATAATGTGTTTTAGTGTATTTGTGGATGAAGGGAACTTCTCTCGTGTATTAAGCGTGACATGAAATAATAAATACAGGTCGGGAAACACCGGCTGGTTACAATGATCTTTCTGGTTTTAAATATAACCAGATTAACAAAGGTATTTTTCTTCTGGGTTGAGCTGGGTTGTTCCACCGATGCCAACAACTTTGGAAAATTTGAAGGAAAGGGAAAGTGAGACTGTTAGAAAAGTTCAGTATAATATGTTACTAGAAAATGTATTGAGAAAGACAGAATACCACTTTGATACATACTTAACCACAGAACGAACCCCTATTGAACTTTAGAAATTTTAAATAAAAAATTTTAAGCTCATTAAAATCGGGAAGATTATTTCTAACCAACCCGATATAGTGGGCGGCCATTAGGTAAATAAAGCCAATATGTGTAATATATCTAAAATGTCTACGCTAGAATTACTAAGACTATTGTGTTATACTGAGAGAACAATCACAACTAAGCACATTTAGGTACGATTAACAACATTTGAAGAGAGAGTGCATGACTGAACTACTGTAGAAATGTGTAGTCAGAAGTCTTGGTGTATCGTACTAAGTGACGCCATTGTTGAGAATAAGTTGTGGGTAATTCTGACTTGTTTTTGTGTTGCAGTTAACGACTTCATTTTTAATCATATGGTAATAAACACATTAAGCTTTTATCTCATTTTGTATAATGGCGTCAGTTTTAATCATCTTATTGAGGACGTGTGATATAAAATGTGGCAGTACTGGAATTCTTGATGTGTGTGTGTGTGTGTGTGTGTGTGTGTGTGTTGTCATATTGTTCTTGAAGGTAGGTGAATCTCTGGGGGTGAATTTAACCTGTAGACACCACTATATCTGCACCTGGACGTGTACCTGCACCTGGACGTGTACCTGTATCTTATCTTATTCTCAGGCAAAGGGAAAATATTTAGCCCCCGTACAGTACAGTATCACCGAGAGTCCTGCACCTGTTCTCCACAACTAATATATTACAGGAAATATGTAAATGAACTGCTGTGTCGCCCGGGGGATCTGCAGTACTTTCTGTATACCTTTCCAAAATTTTATATTTATCGCGAAAATAGAAAAAAAGGCCACTTAAAATTTGTTTATATAACTCTTCAGCACCACACACACACACACACCATCCTGTTGCGGAACTGCCCCGGCCAATGTTGGCCCATTCCGCAAGTCACTCGCCTCAACCCATCCTCACCACCGAGATATCAACATAATCTCGCCAAATGTGACAATTTTGTTTCGGAAAGAAGTGGAATGAGTGTTGAACAGTGATGAACAGGTGTTTTAAGCCAGTGGATTCAGCACTAGACAGTACCAGCGAGAGCCGTGACCCACCAGTGAGGTCCACACCCAGAGATAAGCACCCCTGGGAACGACCACCATCTTCTGACCAGGCGGTGTTAATCAGTCCACCCTGGGAACAACCGGCTCAGCAGAGAGTGAGGTACTGCAACACCACCCCACACCAATTGGTGTCTCCATGACCACGTGAGGTCCCTCATGTCAACACTTACGGACGAGTTACTTTTATTAATGAAAACTTTTGTTAAGCAAACCACCTACCCCCTGTCGTGTAATAAGTCATTTCTGTCCAATGTATATTTTCAGCCTTCGGTTAGCAAAATAAAAACCATAAAGTTTAATTCCACTGTTGTCCATTTCTGAAAAAAAAAATATTATTCCGCAAAAAAAGAAAATGGCCGAATATTTTTTTACACAACAACATACGAGAAAGATTCACCCAACGGTATATTTTTTCCTTCAGTAGAGAATACAACAAATTTCGCCAAACAGATTTCCTCAACAAATTAAAGAAAAAATAGCTAAAGATTTTTTCGCCAAATTACAAACAAAAATCATAATGGAGAAATAGTTATTTGCGGAGTGAGTGTTGTAGTTACCGGGGGGAGTGAGGTTAGTGCTGGGGGAGGAGGTGTGTAGTTACCGGGGAGGAGTTTGTAGTTACCGGGGGTAGGAGTTGGGTGTTGTAGTTACTGGGGAGTGAGTGTTGTAGTTACTGGGGGAGTGAGTGTTGTAGTTACCGGGGGAGTGAGTGTTGTAGTTACCGGGGGAGTGAGTGTTGTAGTTACCGGGGAGTGGTGTTGTAGTTACCGGGGAGTGAGTGTTGTAGTTACCGGGAGTGAGTGTTGTAGTTACCGGGGGAGGAGTGTTGTAGTCGGGGGTGAGTGTTGTAGTTACGTGAGTGTGAGTTCTGGGGGAGTGAGTGTTGTAGTTACCGGGGGTGAGTGTTGCGTAGTTACTGGGGAGTGAGTGTTGTAGTTACCGGGGGGAGTAGTGTTGTAGTTACCGGGGGAGTGAGTGTTGTAGTTACCGGGGGAGTAGTGTTGTAGTTACCGGGAGAGTGGTGTTGTAGTTACCGGGGAGTAGGTGTTGTAGTTACCGGGGAGTGAGGTGTTGTAGTTACCGGGGGAGTGGTGTTGTAGTTACCGGGGAGTGAGTGTTGTAGTTACCGGGGGTGAGTGTTGTAGTTACCGGGGGAGTGAGTGTTGTAGTTACCGGGGGAGTGAGTGTTGTAGTTACTGGGGGTAGTGTTGTAGTTACCGGGGGAGTAGTGTTGTAGTTACTGGGGGAGTGAGTGTTGTAGTTACTGGGGAGTGAGGTGTTGTAGTTACCGGGGGTGAGGTTGTAGGTGAGTGTTGTAGTTACCGGGGAGAGGTTGGTCGGAGGAGTGTTGTGGGGGTGAGTGTTGTAGTTACCGGGGGAGTGAGTGTTGTAGTTACTGGGGGAGTGAGTGTTGTAGTTACTGGGGGAGTGAGTGTTGTAGTTACTGGGGGGAGTGGTGTTGTAGTTACCGGGGGGTGAGTGTTGTAGTTACCGGGGGAGTGAGTGTTGTAGTTACCGGGGGAGGTAGGTGTTGTAGTTACCGGGGGAGTGAGTGTTGTAGTTACCGGGGGAGTGAGTGTTGTAGTTACCGGGGGAGGAGTGTTGTAGTTACTGGGGGAGGAGGTTGGAAGTTACCGGGGGAGTAGTGTTGTAGTTACTGGGGGAGTGAGTGTTGTAGTTACCGGGGGAGTGAGTGTTGTAGTTACCGGGGGGGTAGGTTGTAGTTACTGGGGAGGAGTGTTGTAGTTACCGGGGGAGTGAGTGTTGTAGTTACCGGGGGAGGTGTTGTAGTTACTGGGGGAGTGAGTGTTGTAGTTACCGGGGAGTGAGTGTTGTAGTTACCAGGGGGTGAGTGTTGTAGTTACCGGGGGGAGTAGTGTTGTAGTTACTGGGGGAGGAGTGTTGTAGTTACTGGGGGAGTGAGGTGTTGTAGTTACCGGGGGAGTGAGTGTTGTAGTTACCGGGGGAGTGAGTGTTGTAGTTACTGGGGGAGTGAGTGTTGTAGTTACCGGGGAGTGAGTGTTGTAGTTACTGAGGAGTGTTGTAGATTACTGGGGGAGTGAGTGTTGTAGTTACCGGGGGAGTGAGTGTTGTAGTTACTGGGGGAGTGAGTGTTGTAGTTACTGGGGGAGTGAGTGTTGTAGTTACTGAGTGAGTGTTGTAGTTACTGGGGGAGTGAGTGTTGTAGTTACCGGGGAATAGTGGTCGGGGGAGGAGTGTTGTAGTTACCGGGGGAGTGGTGTTGTAGTTACCGGGGAGTGAGTGTTGTAGTTACCGGGGGAGTGAGTGTTGTAGTTACCGGGGGAGTGGTGTTGAGTTACTGGGGAGGAGGGAGTTACCGGGGGAGTGGTTGAAGTTACTGGGGGAGTGAGTGGTGGCATTACCGGGGAGTGAGTGTTGTAGTTACTGGGGGAGTGAGTGTTGTATTACCTGGGGGAGTGAGTGTTGTAGTTACTGGGGGAGTAGGTGTTGTAGTTACCTGGGGAGTGAGTGTTGTAGTTACCGGGGGTAGGTGTTGTAGTTACCGGGGGAGTGAGTGTTGTAGTTACCGGGGAGTGAGTGTTGTAGTTACCGGGAGGAGTTGTTTACCTGGGGGAGGAGGTTGTATGCGGGGAGTGAGTGTTGTAGTTACCGGGGGGGTAGTGTTGTAGTTACCGGGGGAGGAGTGTTGTATTTACCGGGGGAGTGAGTGTTGTAGTTACCGGGGGGTGTTGTAGTTACCGGGGGAGTGAGTGTTGGATTTACCGGGGAGGAGTGTTGTATTTCGGGGGAGGAGTGTTGTAGTTACCGGGGGGTGAGTGTTGTATTTACCGGGGGAGTGAGTGTTGTAGTTACCGGGGGAGGAGGTTTGTATTTACCTGGGGGTGAGGTTGTAGTTACCGGGGGAGGAGTTTGTTACCGGGGGAGTAGTGTTGTAGTTACCGGGGGAGTGAGTGTTGTATTTACCGGGGAGTGAGTGTTGTATTTACCGGGGGAGTGAGTGTTGCAGTTACCGGGGGAGTGAGTGTTGCAGTTACCGGGGGAGTGAGTGTTGTAGTTACCGGGGGAGTGAGTGTTGTATTTACCTGGGGGAGGAGTGTTGTATTTACCGGGGGGAGTGAGAGTTGTAGTTACCAGGGGGAGTGTTGCAGTTACCGGGGGGAGTGAGTGTTATTTACCTGAGGAGTGAGTGTTGCAGTTATTACCTGGGGGATTCTGTGACTTGTTGTTCCGGAGGGGGGGGGGTGTCTGTAAGTGACCTGGACACTTACCTTACATTCGTCACGACTGTACATTGACCTTTGACCTGACCTATATCATAACACGCTTGTTCTTGTTATTAATTGGTGGGGTGAGTCTGGCCTTTGACCTTACCTACGTCATATTTGTAACGTGTGTTTTAATAATTAACTGGCGATGTGTTCTTGGTGTTTGACAAGTGTATCTGTAAAATATGTTCTGGGTTGAGTATTATTCATAGTGTAAAATGTTCCCTCAGAGGAAACTCATTGTACGCTCTGTATCTGCTGCAGTGAGTAATTAATCTTTGACCTTTGACGTACAGTATATCCACGTGTTATGATGAAAGATATCAGGAGGAGCGTTTGATATATGATTTTTAAAAGTGTGCATCAGGTAGAGATCGAGTCGTTCTCCATATATACATACGTGAAACAACAACAAGTATAATTGAGCTCTGACCTCTCTCCCTGTAGCGTGTAAATGTCATACTTGTGGTACAACTTGTTAAATTATTAAAAACAAAAACTTGTGCATCAGAGGAAGACTTACTTCACTGGATGGTTCACCTCGAAGCTCCAGAAAATAATTCGCCTTTGACCCTTTTGATCTCTGTGACACATCAAGGATCACTTATTTCTACCCCAGGCTTTGTGTTTCCTACGTGGTGGTGTTATAATTTTTGCGGGTAAATCATGGGTCTGTGAACTCTGCCCAGCATATATATTTAGGATTTACTGATCACTGCTCCACGCTCTCTGTTCTGTCAGGATGTCATGTTAGTAATACTTTCTCTGTGGCACCTCAGTATTTTCCCTTATAATTTGGGCGACACATTTCATTACCCTCAGCGTATCTACGAGGACTGTGGCAGGAACGAACTGAACATCTCAACTAAGTATGTACTGAACGGGGAATTTCATATGAAGTATTGAGGATCCGTATGGAGGTTAAGGAGTAAAGAGTCATTGTGTAGTCTTCTAGTGTGTAAAGTATGGACATCAAGAAGCTTGTGTGTTTGGGAGAGGGGGGAGGTATACCGGCCGCACTGCCTCCTTGTATTCAGTGCGCCGTGTGTAAGAATATTTTGTTAGTAAATGTGTGTGTATGTTTTTATAAGTTTGTACCTACCTGTACATATATATGTACTCTTATAGATGTGTGAGTGTTGGTGTGTACAAATATGTGGCTTAGTCATACGTCACGTCACGAGAGAGAGATATTGATTGTCTTTCACCATCTCTCGGGTAGGCAGTCAGAAGTGTGGCGTAACAAGTGTTTAATACAACACGTATGTAAGCAGTGTTCTTTGTTTACTCATGAGATGATCTGCCTCTCGCCTTGAGTAGAATGTAAGCATAAAAATATCAATATGTTGTACTGTTTTCCAGACGTCCGCAAACACACATTAGGTGGATGACTTGTTCACCGTCTGAGGCATGTTCTGTATACCGTACCAGAGTGTGTGTACGACTACAGTCACTCACTGCTGTACGTCTTATAATACATGCACAATGTTTACCAACGATTACAATAATTCATAAATTACAGCTGAAGGTCAGATGGTCGCCAGTTCCAGTAGGCCCCAGTCCTAATTGACTTCAATCCTAATTGGTCCCAGTCCTAATTGGTCCCATTTTCGATGGCTCAAGATCTCGCCGCCTCAGTTGTAATAGGCCCCAATTCTAGTAGGTTTTTGTAGGCAGTCGTCCACCCAGCTGTATGTGGATACCTAGTCTTATAAAGTTGAGGAAGTGAAGGTGGTCGGGTGCAGTGTCGGCCACTCTGTCTTCCTTGTGTACCGAAGGCTTAGTATACAGAGTGTTGTACTCACAGTGTCCCTAGAGGGCAGTCATACCTGTAGGATCCATGTTCATTTCATCAGGTATAGCCCTCCAGTATCACAGGTAAATTGCTTGTATATCCTCGCCCAGAGTAATAGTTACAGTGGTGGTCTTACTTAAACGTGGCTACACACAGGTGCTCGTGGTTGTGTACCTGTGATTGACAGTGACAATTATGAAGTAATTTTTTCTTGCTGCTTCACTAGGCAATAACCTCTCTTTAAGCTTCCTCTTATTATCTTATTTTTACTTATTTTACCTTAGTTCAGTGGTTATAAGCTGTCCGGTTAAAAAAAAGATTAACCCGTGAACCCTTGATCCGCCACGTCCTGGGTTCATTATCCCGTAAGTGGGGATAAGAGAACACCTAATTAAGGCAGCCTCAGTAAAACTCGACTTCACTCAATCCGTAATTACTGTATCGCTGCTTCAATGAGCGAGTTAGATGTATTCCAACACTATCACTTTAGGTCAAAAACTTAATTTACAGACCATCGGAAATTCAGACCGTGTCCATTATATTAATTCTTTACCGGGCGGGATGAAGAGAGCGCTTCTGATTAAAGTAGAGTGTATTATCAACACCCTTCAGGATAGAAGTGTATCATCTTTGTGTGAGTCTGAGTGAGGCAGTTAGGTGACTGTCTCACATCATCAGCTAGGTGGAAAAATTTAACTTAGGAAACTTTTAAGAGCCAGTGAGGGAAAATATATGATGGCAATAATTACAAACATAATGTGTGGTGGTGAAAGACAGACAACGGTTGATGAAGGATGAATGGCGGAGATCTGGTATTAAACTAGGGATCGTATAAGACTTAGAGACGCTGGAAATATTGCCACTGAAGACTCCATCAACCAGGACCACAGATCTTGATATATAGAAGCAATGTGAACTGTAATTGGAAACCTGAAGCTGATTCCCAAAGGTTCATACGTTAAATTTTCCTCGTAAATAGATATATAAGAACACGCCGAACTGTCCGACCTAAGTTTTAACCACATAGGTATTTAAGGCATAACAAATAGTGAGACTCTACCTTAACTTAATATAGCCATTTAGTTTCAGTTTGGGATGATAATCTTTATGAATAAAAACAGGAGTCTGTTAGGCGTTAGGTTCCTTAATCATAAGAGATTGAGTAAAAACAGTTTTGAGATAGAAATTACCCTAGAGTGGATAGCTATGCTGGTACTTGAAACTCCCTGTGCTGTAGTATAGTGGTGTCTAGGTAAGCTCTTAATTCACGGCAAAACTTATATCTGAGCAATAATTCGTGACTACAGCAACTCCATTTATACACAGATGACACCGGCTCAGTCTATAGGTAAATCTGACTTATTCGAGTTGTAAATAAACTTTAGGTAAAGTTAAACTATATAATGTTATAGTAAGTTCCCTGTTATTCAGAACTGCTTTATGCAATTGTATTTAGTGTTTGAACTAGGTTAGGTGAAGTAACGTATTACTGAAAATGACTATCTCTTAAATCGAATGTTCTCACTTATAAATAAATATTGGTTTGTAAAAATAGCTTATCTTGCTTTAGAAATAAGCTACATATATGCGAGGTACTTGTATTGACCTTTGACCTTCATATTTGTTCAATATTAACCAAAAAAGGTCAATGCCTTTTGTTGGCGTCAGCTAACCATCTGTGAAATTTTGATAAAGTCCGGATCTTAATTTTGACGAGAGAGCGTGGTAACTTCCGTTGACCTTTGACCTTGCTTTTAGTCAGTAAATAGATTAAGAGTCAGAAATATAAGTGATACTTGGAAAAAATGGAATTTCCCTCCTCTGTGGAAATTTTGGTAGTGGTCGATCATTAACTGGAGATGTTACCTAAATTGGGTGACATTCATCAGTGGGATCATCACCTTTAGTTACTACTTGAGATATAACCTTACCATGTGTGTGTGTGTCAAGATGTACCTACATGTTAAGCTTATTGACCATTAACCGTTCTAGAGATGTGGGGATACAAACCAAGACTCAGACACACAGACAGCAGACACACAGACAGCTGACACACAGACAGCAGACACACAGACACCAGACACACAGACAGCAGGCACACATAAAGCGGGCACAGACATATGGATAGCACGGCCTAACAACGTCATGGCGGATAAGGACAGAGACAGTCCATGAAAGAGTATAGAGAGCATAGTGATACAAACAAGTAATTTCAGGAGGTGATCCCTTGAGCCACCATGCAGGCTTTCACGAGGACACCGGAGTTTATTTAACAGTATTTAAGTAGACCTCGTGATTACTATATTATATCCACTGTATTATACACATACATATGTAGGCAGCTACCAAACAGGGAGGTACTACCGCCTGGGAAGATATTGGAAGCATAATGTGTTGTCTAATGGTAGACCCTGCTGCCATATGGCATCACGAATATTGTGACTAAGTCCCAGGTTGCTGATCTGTCTTTCTGCCTCATTTACACACAATTGCAGGGTCTCAATTGTTTCTCTTACTATTGACAAGACAACATACTGTACATATAGCGTTTCTCACTATTGATTATTATTATTTTTCTTTATTATCATTATTACAGTGTTGTCATTATTATCATTATTGTTATTATTTTATTTTGCTTTTTATTATAAATTTTATTTACTATGAATTACTATTATTATTATTAAATTTTCGCCCTCCCCCCCAGGCCCCGAAGTGGGTCAGTGACCTGTGCCCAGGTGGGCTAATCCCCTTAAAAAAGAAAAAAGAAAAAGAAAAAAAGGTAAATGAAAACAGTGATGTATACCACACGATGTACTCCATTACCTACATCCAATGTGCCTGAACAATACTGCACCGAAGTTGACTGTGGGTTGAGAAGGCAGCGTGTTATTATTATCCTGTGTGTGTGTGTGTGTGTGTGTGTGTGTGTGTGTGTGTGTGTGTGTGTGTGTGTAACTCTACCCTCACAGACTTGTCATAATAACACAACTGGTGCATAAATATCCAGACACAACCAGGAGACACACCTACCGTATGTAAACCCGTGTGTGATGCATAACACCTGCAGGCGCGTGTAGTGTAGCTGACCTCCTGGGTTGACTCATAAGCGTTTCAGGCAGGAATGGCCAATTCATTGCCTGGAGCTTGTGTCCTTTATTGCTGCATGTCATTCCACCTCGGCATGACACGAGTGGGCTCTTGGGGTCCGTGAAGCCTCGGTCTGGATCCTCAGATGTTGGTTGGTTAAATTTGTCCTCCTCGCCTGTGTGGGTTAAGAGAACAGACTTATTTATGGTAGTCTCAGTGCAGTGTCGGCTTCATATTGGTTGTTGTCGTTGTGTCGTAACTGAGCTCAGCAAGTTAGGTGTCGTATCGTATCTCCAGTTCGTCTATAATATGCTGAAGGTCGTGGGCTTTTATACACAATAGGTCATGGGTCTATAATTATATAGTAGATCGTATGTCTATAATTATACAGTAGGTCGTAAGTCTATAATATACAGTAAGCCAGTAGGTCGTGTAGGTCTATAACATACTGGGTGAATTAAAAGTTTGGCATCGCAGGAATAATATTTTTAAAATTTATTATAATAATTGGTCAAAATGTGAGCACTGACAGGCACACACAGACCAGCTGTTGAACATAGGCGTCCTTGGACAATTCTTAACATTGACACATGTATTTCAGTACATCTTCAAGAGTGTCTTGTATAGTGCATTAAGCCACTGATTTAAGGCATTTCCCCCAAAATATAGTCAGGAGGCGTCAAATCCAGATCACGTAAGGTCCTTTCTATTGGTTCACGACGTCCTGCCCATCTCAAAGGCATCGTCTCATCCCCCAAAAATTCGAATAATTGTGGTATAATGTGGAGGATCTTCATTCTGTTGACAGATCTCTTTTTAAGTGTTGAGTTGGAAGTTTGTCCAATTAAGGAATCAAAATATCCTCTATCGTGGCGACCCCGTTAACTTTCTTGTTATAACCGCAAGACTGTTCCTGCCACTTGCACACCGCACCATCACTTTGGATCACTGTGAACATGAGCCTCGCTGGCCCCTTGACGACACAGTATCAATAGTTTTGTTGTTTGACTCTACCAGTCACATGGAATGAGTCATCAACACTGAAGACATTATATAAATGTTGGTTGAATATGAAGACTATGTTTTATCCACCCACAAAACACCATCCTCCTGTCAGTATCATCTACTGGAAGCTCTTGAACAAAGGTAACCTTGAGAGGGTGAAATTTATTTAACTTTATAATTTCTAAGACTGAAGAATAACGAATTCCGACTTCTTGGTTAATTTTCCTTGCCGATCTCTCAGTCAACCGCTGCCAAAACATTTCCAGAAGTATTTTCACTGATAGGAGAGCTGAGTCGACCACTGCGAATAAACGCTTCCGGTATCTTTCAGACCTTGCAATTATTTTCAAGTGGATCCTTGACTTGGCTTTGCAGGAAGACTTTCGTGTAATATCTGGCATGCTTCCCTCTGCACACTTTTGCCGAAGTCAAGTAACAACATACTCTCCAACTTTTCTTGATTGATATAATTCGCTATGTGGGTTTTCTTATTTTCTGAAATATAAATAGAACACAAGTGAAAATAATTCCTATGATTCCAGACATTTGAATCATCGCGTACAGTAGTCAGTAGGCTTGTATACATTAAGCCAAGAAGTTTTCTTTCATCTGCCAAATTACTGAAAAAGATATGATGAACATTTGAGAATATTGCCTTAATGTTTTCATACGTATATACTGTACGTCCAGAGAGCAGGTGTGTGTCTATCCCAGCACCCACACACAGGAGGATACACCACAACCTCTTGTCTGCGAATGGGGTCAATTTTTCACGTATACGGAGGACCATAACCTTTTGTTTATCAGTGTACGGTTAATATCTTATGGCCGTGTATTACTACTACTACTACTAATAATAATAATAATAATATTAATAATAATAATAATAATAATAATAATAATAATTTTGTCTGCAGTTTTAACAGCAGTAATTTCTAAGATTAAAAGTTACTAAAAGTTCGTTCTTGAATTACTATCCACTCCTTGCATCGTAGAACTGAGTAATAATATGATATTGAACTGTATGCGTCACTCATCACTCACAACTGCAGTGTAATGTTACTACAGGTTGTTGATGTTGTAAGGCTAAAGAGTTGGATGGTAAATGGCCAGTGTTTCCTGCTTCTGAGAGTTGATAAATGTATATCCTACAGAATTTTAGAATATTTGATAAAACAAGGAAGTAGATAGATAGATAGATAGATAGATAGATAGATAGATAGATAGATAGATATTCATTCAGTAAAATCGTCATTAAAGTTTACAGTTAGTTCAACATTTATATAGACAACTCAAGTATACAGTGTACAGAGACCATGTAGGTATATTCAATGTATACTGTAGCTAGACAGTTCGGGTACACAAACACTGTTAAGACACTTGGACCAAGGACAGCCAACAAAACCATCATAGATTCCTGGTGTTTTTCTTCCTACAGTAGCTGATGTATATTAACTTATAAAGGTTAAAGTTAGGTATTAAGTGACCTTTGATGCCCTGCGTAGTAAAGATAAGTACTGTACTATGGATCTTTACATCTTTATCAACGCCAATATATACTGTACATCCTCCTGCTCTGAATATTCCTCCCAGCATCATATTGTTCCTGGGTGGGAGGCACGGAGAGATATGCTGCCTGTCTGTGTTTTCATCTACGATAATAAGTTTTATATACTATGTGGATTTTTTTTAGTGGGTGTGTAACTATATCAGATTACAATTTGTGTTGTGTTGTGTTGAGTGTTTGTGTTGTGTTGTGTTGTGTTGTGTTGTGTCGTGTGTTGAGAGTCATGGTGGTGGTGTCGTGTGGGTTTGGAGTATTAATTACTCTTGAAGGTTTCCGCTACAACAGTTTGAATGAAATAAAAAAATATATATTTATAAAAGTTCATGTTACAGCTCGTACTATTATGTTGCCTCCTGTATATAGGACCTTGAAACCTACACTATGAGACCCGGATAATGATGGCTGCTGAACTACGCATTTCCTGGAATCTGAAACAAAAGATTTTTTTTTTTACCTACAGAATGAGGTAAAAATGTTGCCGGGGTAAAAAAAAGATGCCAAGCCACAAAGCCCTTCCAGATGCAACAAAGGTGCTGTGTATTGAGGTAAAATGAGGCAATACTCGTTATTTATGAAATTAGTTGCCGCGTGAAATTGTTAACTAATTTACCTTGCTTGCGCAGCTAAACTAAAGCAAATTTTAATGTATCTTAATTTACATAATGGAAATGAGTGCGGTGGCAGGATGGTTATTGTACTGAGTTGACAGTTTATTGGTCCTGGATTTACACCCTTAATTAGGAGGCAATATGGGATAACTTACAGTTATGAGCCAGTATCAGTAGTACAGTACAGTCATATCACCGGCTTGTAAAACCCAACTGGCTTACAAATGTCCAAACCATCAAGATGTCAACCTGTCTGTGATACTGTATATGTGGTGCCAGACCCTCACGTCAGATGCCAAGGGGGGGGACATAGGGTACACCAGCAGAGTTAAGATACAGTGAATATATCAGTACAGTTAAGGCACATTGGGTACACCAGTAGACTCAAAGCACATAAATGTGACTATACTCTAAGACTATATTTTTTAAACTAGTTCTGGACGAGTAAGGCTCACGTAGATACATAAACTGGACACAATATCATTTGCTTAAATATTTTGGTGTAATCATAAAATTACAATTGAAAATCCCCCTCCCAAAATGGCGACAACTTTTAGTTTTATCCCAAATTCAGTAAAAAAAAAAAATGTTCTCCAAATAATTAATAGGATTTTTTTTTGTTTTTATAAAGGAGTGAAGCTGGATGGTACGTACAGTATATAGACTGTGGTTCTCCGCTTCATAAACTTTCGATAAACATTCACGAGATAGACACGGGATACAGATACAGACATGAGAGACAGACATGGGATACAGATACAGACATGAGAGACAGACATGGGATACAGATACAGACATGAGAGACAGACATGGGATACAGATACAGACATGAGAGACAGACATGAGATACAGATACAGACATGAGAGACAGACATGGGATACAGATACAGACATGAGAGACAGACATGGGATACAGATACAGACATGAGAGACAGACATGGGATACAGATACAGACATGAGAGACAGACATGGGATACAGATACAGACATGAGAGACAGACATGGGATACAGATACAGACATGAGAGACAGACATGGGATACAGATACAGACATGAGAGACAGACATGGGATACAGATACAGACATGAGAGACAGACATGGGATACAGATACAGACATGAGAGACAGACATGGGATACATGAGAGACAGACATGGATACAGATACAGACATGAGAGACAGACATGGGATACAGATACAGACATGAGAGACAGACATGGGATACAGATACAGACATGAGAGACAGACATGGGATACAGATACAGACATGAGAGACAGACATGGGACACAGATACAGACATGAGAGACAGACATGGGATACAGATACAGACATGAGAGACAGACATGGGATACAGACATGAGAGAGGGACATACAGATACAGACATGAGAGACAGACATGGGATACAGATACAGACATGAGAGACAGACATGGATACAGATACAGACATGAGAGACAGACATGGACACAGATACAGACATGAGAGACAGACATGGGATACAGATACAGACATGAGACAGACATGGGACAAGATACAGACATGAGACAGACAGACATGGATACAGATACATGAGAGACAGACATGGGACAGATACAGACATGAGAGATAGACATGGGATACAGATACAGACATGAGAGACAGACATGAGATACAGATACAGACATGAGAGACAGACATGGGATACAGATACAGACATGAGAGACAGACATGGGATACAGATACAGACATGAGAGACAGACATGGGATACAGATACAGACATGAGAGACAGACATGGGATACAGATACAGACATGAGAGACAGACATGGGATACAGATACAGACATGAGAGACAGACATGGGACACAGATACAGACATGAGAGAGATGTACAAATTAACACTACCAGATACAGAATTCATTATTTTTACATACTGATTTTATAAAGGGCTTAAAGCTGTATGTTAGATGGCCTCTGTAGTGTAGCTAAGTACCCGGACAACTGACAGTAAGACTATGTGCAGTATACTCGAGTCACTGCCACATACTGTTAATTGAACTCGTTGTTGTTGAGGTCTGCAGCGTGTTGGTGTGTGACCTGTGGCTCGGTGGTATAAAACAGACACACGTAACAATAACCTGCCTGTGAATTGTGTACATGACATTTGAATATTGTTTATATTACTCCCACCAGCTTACTGCATGTATCTGGAAGCCACCACGATCGGAGGGTGTGTTTGTGAGGGGGTGGTGGGGGTTGTGTGTGGGGATGGGGGGGTGTTTGTGTATGTAAGGGGGTGTTGGTTTGTGTGTGTGGGGGGGGAGGAAGGGGGTTGGTGTGTGTGTCTGGGGGAGGGTGTGTGTGTGTGTTTGTTTGATGAGTTATACAACCATCACACATACTGTAAACTTCTCGAGGGTGACATCATTAGGAGTGTGTAATCACCATCATGTCCTTTATGGCTGGAGGTTCCTCTACTGTTTATACTAACTTGTGTTTTAATTCTCCCGCCGGAGTGTGTCGGGGCGTTTACTACGCGTACTGTACCTCCCTCCCTCACTTTACCTCCTACAATATTTACTGAGCACTCTGTACACCCATCTACCATTGTCCGAAAGAGGATGTTGAATATGAATAAACATAAAAGTTTACCAGCGTGGCACTTTAGCTCTTAGGGAGGTGCCACTGACCGTGACGTCATAGACCCGATTGATTCGTTAATTTCCGGAAATCTACCAAATAAGCAAGTGCTCTGACCGTGAACGTCACGGATATCTCATTGTTGGGTCGATAATTCCCGGAAAGCGACCAATTAGCGAGTGCCTTGATTATGGCGTAATGGACATGACCTAATTGGTTCGATAATCCCGGGACCCTTTGGATTATGATGACAATTTACATAATTGAAACGTAAGGTAAAAACTGATCACATATAAGTGATGTTATGTGTACTTCAGCGTAACATGAACATAATTTAGTTGTCATTAATGAAGGAAAAGCATTACGGGAGTTACTACATGTAATTAAATTCCATATTATGTGTACTTATTAGTGTACTTATTAGTGTTGATTGTTGGGGATTTACCTAAATGTGTATGACTGGTAAGTTCATATAGCGAGCGACTTTTATTCGCTATTAATTAATGTTTAAAAATAGAAGGAAGATATCTGTTGATCATTATGTAACACACAAATTATTTAGTTATTCTATACAAATTTAATTGTTTGCTGTATATTTTTTCCCTTCTCATTAGTAGTCGCCAAATATAACTTCACTACACGTTGAAAATTATATTAAAACATATTGGATATTTCAACAATTATTTCAGTGTGTGATCTGAAATAAAAATGTGAGACAATCTTTAGCTTTTGTCAGATTAAACAACAAAAATAAATGACTAGTATTAGCTGCACTCCTGTTTTATCTTACGCGGGGAAAAATTGACCCTTAATTAATCTTGTCATTAAAAATAAAACACGTACAATAAAAAATGGCTACTAAAACTGGTATTTGTTTAAATCTAACTTAATTTATTACGAAATTGAATCACATTTTCTGGTAGGTGTCACTGTTAACTTACTGTAGATATTTTACACCAGCAGAGTTAACTTGACACGATACAAAATTTGGTTCACAACCTGTTCACACATAGGAGATATATAGTTGTCGAGGGAAGTTTAATTAAAAACGGTATTGTAACATACTACATATTATTATGTGACAGTCCAGCCTTTATATACTGCAGCAACCATATTTACTACTGTGTATACACTCAACTGAGAGAGAGAGAGAGAGAGAGAGAGAGAGAGACCTTACCTTAACCTCCCGTGTATGAGCCAGACACACTCCTTAACCTCCCGTGTATGAGCCAGACACACTCCTTAACCTCCCGTGTATGACATATACTGTAACCCAAACCGTAACCTCGTTTATGAGTATATTTTGATTATATAAAGTAATATGATAATATACGGTGATTATAAAGGACTATGCCTATATGATTGTATATGATTAGGTAATTACAAAGTGCGTCTATAAGCCAGTCGTGCCGGGTATTTATCCGTGTATCATATTAACAACTAGATCATTACAGGTGTGTCGGTCACGCAGGCAATATAGGAAGCCATACAATTATCAATTACAATTTCCATTAAATAAATCCAATAATGAAATTAATTCTCACGCGTTGGTGAATAAAATAGTTGGTGTAGAATACTCGCTACTGTCCTTTGTATTATATGTGTATTGTGTGTGGTGGAAATGTATCAATTCATTGCCACATAAAGGCTTTCACCACAGGCTGTAGTTCCACATGTCTTAAATTCTTCCCGGTAATCTATGGAACGCTTACAAATTAGTGTACCTGATTTGATATGTCTATTTATAGTCAATCTCTTCTTGGTTCTATTGTTACATCATGGGACCCGTCACGGCCAGTATACAGTAGTACCAACATTACGTTCGTCTTAATCATTTGTGTTTCTCAGTTTGATGAGATATTGGTGTTACTGACCATAATTACGGGTAGTATATGACTGTGGTATCTTCATCAACGCACCTGCAGATGTATTAGGAGTAATTTAACACAATGGTAACAGTAGGACCTCAACATGGATATAGTGTACGTGCCTTATACTGTAAATAAACATCTCGTCACGTTGTCTCGCGATGGTTGAGAGATTGCGGTCATTTAGTTGTTTATCGCTCAAGGTTAGGCTAAGGTTGGGTTAAGGTTGGGTTAGGTTAGGTTAGACTTTTTTATGGGGATTAGCTCATCCGGGCATAGGACACTGACCCACATCGAGGCCTGAGACGAATAAAACAAACAAAAATAAATATACAAATGAACAACTAGAACAAATCAAGAGTGAGAAACAATACAGGGTACATGTATGTTGTGTTGTAAAAGTCAGAGGAACAATTGAGACCCTGCAATTGTGTGTAAACGAGGCAGAAAGTCAGATCAGCAACTTGAGACTTGGTCACAATTTTTGTGATACCATATGGCAGAAAGGTGTACCATTAGACAACATACAGTATTATGCTTCCAATATCTTCCCAGGCGGTAGTACCTCCCTGTTTGGTAGCTGCCTACTACCTACTATCAAATGGCAGTTTATTAATCTTCCATTAAATGTAATTAAACCATTAATATTCACCATAGTCCTTATTTCTTCCAAGTTATCTCAGGTTAAAGACAAAAGTCTCATATGAACCCGGTTATACATCAAGCTTAGATGGAGGAAATCCAAATGTACGAGAGGTCTCCAGCCCTGAGAGAGTGAGCTGGTGGTTGGGGGATAAAATAATGCACCAGTGTGGTAGTCCCTTTACTCTTTCTTCATAACGTCTGCCATTATCCCCTCTTACCTTACTATATGACCAAAGTATCATATTTTCCAAACATTCATTTTATAGAACATCATCTCTACCATTACCCCCGTGTCGTTACTTATATGACCAAATTATCTACTTTGCTGTGATTTATGTATATACAATGTACGGAATTCCTCTCGTTGCTCTAGCCAATCTAAGTCCGTCAATAGTTTTTTCTACCAGTATAAGTTATCTCCAGCAGTCTCCTATAGTATAACATTTCGTTAATTAATGACCCTGTTTTAAGGCTCCATCTAAGGTCATTAACTGTTGTTAGCTTGACCCATATTCTTTTTTTTTTCTCTTTCATATCCACCATTACGTCTTATGTTACTTCCCAAACACACACACAAAAAAAAAAAAAAACAGCTGATTGAGGTGCGTAACTAGAGCGATGCATTCACGTAATTTTTAATTATTGATGATTGTGTATTTACACATCTAGAACAGTGGTTACCAAACTTTTCAATTTCACGGACCAGTGGAAAGTGAAAAAAAATTACGGACCGGTAACTGTAAATATTTTTATATTTACGATGTATATATTGTCCATATAAAGTAAATCTTTGGTATTTTGTGGGATCACTTGAAGAATCGTCGCCCCAGAATGTCCACCTGAAGAATTGTCACCCCAGCCTGCTCCACCTGAAGAATCGTCGCCCCAGCCCACAGTGAATATAATTTGTATAATTAGGTTAACATAAATATATTCCTTTGTGTTATGCTTCTTTATTGTGATGCATATTACAAAGGTACCGAACAGCAATGTGTTGACATAAAATTTCCAGAGGATTATCAGAAAAACGATCATGTCACATGAATTCTTGAAGGTAAGAATTTAAAAAGCTTCGTTTGCAGCCACGCATGGTCTTGATGTAACTCTTGTTCTTGTTCCAATATGATTCAATCGTTTGTGTGTGTGCACACCAGTATTCACATCCACACAATTGACTAAAAATTTTTGAGCCCACTTACTATTATATAGTCCCCCTACCTGGCTGGAGGGTCCTGACTCCACTAACCTGAAGATTAACAACCGTGGAGGATCCTGACCCCACCTGAAGAATTGTCACCCCAGGTGTTGCCACCTGAAGAATCGTCGCCCCAGGATATCCCACCTGAAGAATTGTCGCCCTGCCGGACTCTGGGGCGACGATTCTTCAGGTGATCCATTTCGTGAAACTGTGACCGATATTTTACATGGAAATTCCGTTTTTCTGATATATCGTTCTACAGTGGAGAAGATGGGGCACTGGACCGGAGACTCATAAAATATACCAAAAATACCTCTAAGACGTATATTTTATTAAACATTGGCAGCAGCTTAGCAGTGAGGCTCTTCTGTAATATGTACTCTACAGGTTCATGTCCCCCAGGCACACCCCCTCCATAACAGGCAGGCCCGCGTGGGTATTCAAACAGTACCGCGAAATTACAATACTGTAGTAATATGACGTGAATCTAGGCCTGGGGGATACAGTATATATATCCCTGTCTTTTCATTATCTGTACTCAGCATCTTTGGCGATTATAGATTAAAAAAATATTATATTAAGATAAAGCAGAGAGGAACTCAAAACAGTCTACCCCCTGACTGACTTGAACGTGAAAGTGGATCCTGTAGGCATTACAGACCGTTAGGGACAGTGTGAATACAGCACACTGTTTACTAAGCCTTCGGTACACACAAGGAGGCAGCATGGCCGGTACTGTACTTGAACGCCTTCACTTACTAAGTTTTAACCTTAGGTTCCCATTTACAGCTGGGTGAACTGAGAGTGCCCACCGACCCTAGAACAGGAGGCGAGGGGGTGTGCAATACCAGGGTCAGGTATACACATGTCTAGACCTCAGGGGGATGCAATGGTGTATTTATCCGTGACAAGTTATAGCTGGACCAGGCTAGAGAGATACATTCCAGCCCGTGTAAGCTAACATTATATTACTGTAATGAAGAAAAACGCTGCCCAGTGATCCACAAACTTTACACTATTGCTTCACCTTTTTTTCATACAACTTTTTCAATCCTCGTAGCTTCCTGGGAAAAAATATGTGACATTATTGGCTCTAGAGGTAATATTCCCCCTTCCCTTCCCCTCCAACCCCACGCATCATATCCCCACTCATTCCCCAATTCCTCAATACCCCCCCTTACCCCAACCACCATCCCTCCTATACTCCCTTAACCACCATCCACCCTCCTTCCCAACACCCCCATCACTCTCCTCTTCCCCCCTCATCCCTCAGTACCCCCCCTCCCCTCCCCTTCCACTTCCTCACCCGCAGATAGAAAGCGTCCCAGGTTTCAAATTTTACTCTGGCTAGCAACACCCCCGTCAACATGGCTAAGCTGTGACCATGTTATAATAATACCTCGTCCTATATATTAATTCTCACACTAAAGACTGTGATAAGAGGCCGGGGTTAGTGTGTGGAGAGGGGCTGAGTGGAAGCCGAAATTTATCGCAGAGGATTAAAACAAAAAAAACCCAGAAAAATAAGTATTGTGTATATGTTCCAATCCTCTCTTTCACATGTTTATTTGTTTACTTTATTTATTTTTTTTTGTTTTCAGTTCACTTGTTTGTTTTTATTATGGATTCTATTAAATTTTTGTTCTATTTCATTGTTTATTTGTGTGTGTATGTTTGTTGATGGGAGGAGTTATTTGATTTTTAATGTATGCAATTGGGTGAGTGAGTTTGTGTGCAGTCTTGATCACCTTGTGTACTGGAGGCTTAGTATGCAGTGTACTATATCCACACTGCCCATAACGGACTGCATCGGACCGTCAAGCCTGTGGGACTTAGTTCATTTTTTTTTACAAGTTGATGTGATATAATGTTTATTAAAATTGAGTAGTGTTTGTAAATGTTATATATATATATTTGCCTTGTACTTGTATTTAAGTCTGTACTCGTGCTTGTACTGTACCTGTACCTGACTTGAACCTGTTCCTGTACCTGTGCTCGTAAGAAATATTGTGCTCTTACTAAATTAATGAGATGAAATGATCAAAGTGTTACCAGTGTGTGTGTGTGTGTGTGTGTGTGTGTGTGTGTGTGTGTGTGTGTGTGTGTGTGTGTGTGTGTGTGTGTGTGTGTGGACTTGTATGAAGGTGATGGCCTGGGTGAAACACACAGAGGAAGTACAAGCTCTGTGAGGAGTGAGGGAGCTACATCACTGTCGTTTTGATGTAAGGCTCTGTCTTTGTTCACTTTCTCTCCGTCCTCCAAGTATATGACCCGGTTTTTTAATTGTTTAGTTCCAGGGTATTGCTTTATTGGTTCACGTTACACTGATGTTACGATTGTTGTTTTTTTATAGATATTTTGCGTTTATTCTATACTATACATACACATAATTATACATATATACACATGGTGTACATATACATACACACATACATACATACACACATACATACACACATACATACATACATACACACATACATACACAAGGATACAGACACATACATACATACATACATTCCATACATACATACATACATACATATGTTGCTATTGAACACGAAAGGAACAGAATTATAAGGCACACACATGTGTATATACACAAAAATCATACAAACAACCTGAAGAGTTTCTGTGTATGTTTATATATGACGAATATACAGTACAGACTTCGGCTGACTGTCTATCAAACACCGGTCATTTGATTCACTGATTTAATTTGACTCATCGACTGCTCGATTGACTTACACACCCTGACTGACCGGTCGATTGACTTACCCACCCTAACTCACTGACTCCTACCCTTGACTGACCACCTGATTCCCTGACTGACAGATTGATTTACCCACCCTGACTCGCTGACTCATTTACCCCTAACTGACTGATTGGCTGATTTACTGATATAATTTTTTTCCACTGCTCGTCGCCCGCCCTCGTTAAGGCCGCTTCTGTGACGTATTTTAAAATGTTATCAAATATCAGAAAAATAGTTGGTTTGGATCACCTGAAGATTAGCCACCCCAGCTTATTTCACTTAATGATTAAATACCCTAACGTTTCCTGGAAGGGTTAGGTTAGATCAGGTCAGGTCAGGTCAGGTTGGGTTAGGTTAGCATCAGGGTGATTAATCTTTAAGTGAAATTAGCTGGGGTGGGTAATCGTCAGGTGATGGGATGACTGTCCATACATTAAAAGAGTAGTATGTGTTGATGTGGGTGGTCAGGGCTGATATATACATACAGTATATTGTACCGTTATTGCAGCGGTAACAGATCAGAGTGAGGAGAGACTGTAATTTTAGGTCATACAGGACAGTGACTATTACACACTTAATGCCTCATGACAGTGTGAGGTATAACTCCCTATTAAGTCTCTGAAATGTTGCCATGAATCTCCTCTCAATGACGCCACGGTATCGAGGATTGGGTACAGTACAGTGGAAGATAATTCAGTGGATCAGTACCTAAACTTCCCGTGATACAAAGTCTTCATGTTTATTTCCGTGTCGTTGTGTTCCAGTATATGGACGGAGATGTTTTGTTACATTACTACGCGTTAACTAATACTATACTGTACACTTGATGTACAGTACGACGTGTTGACAGAAAGCCATTTACGTTGTCGGGGGTACGATAATAGCTCATGCTCTACTGTTTTTGCCAGACGTAGGATGTGTGGTTGTTGTTGGTAATCTGTCTCTCTGTTGAGGTTTATGGCTGCTCCAACAAGCTCAGTGACTCATATATCACGGCCAGCAATGTTACATTGTGGTCGTACATTAAGGCTCTCATGACAAGATTAATCGCTAATATAAATACTGGCTGTTTGAATGTGGTAATGGTGATGACGTCAAGATTATCTCATATGTCTTTTACTTAACCTCGTTAATAATCTTACGGTGTGAGAGCTGTTAAGACTTATAGTGTGTAGTTGGTATTGTAAGAGAATTTTTTTTATATAGTTGGATATTGTAGGAGTCATAGTTAGTCATTTTACCATCAACTTGAATTTACACACACACACACACACACACACACACACACACACACACACACACATGATATAACTGGATGCTGTAGTATATAAAATAAATCCTGTCAGGTAAAGTTCTTCACCATTCACTAACAATAAACATTACTCTCTTCACCATTCACACACTCAGGTAAAGTTCTTCACCATTCACTAACAATAAACATTACTCTCTTCACCATTCACACTCACTCAGGTAAAGTTCTTCACCATTCACTAACAATAAACATTACTCTCTTCACCATTCACACACACTCAGGTAAAGTTCTTCACCATTCACTAACAATAAACATTATTACTCTCTTCACCATTCACACACTCAGGTAAAGTTCTTCACCATTCACTAACAATAAACATTACTCTCTTCACCATTCACACTCACTCAGGTAAAGTTCTTCACCATTACACCTCTAGCCATCGTCCGCATCAATTCTCCCTCTCCGTCTTCACTACTCCTTCCAGCAGCAGTAACGGAATCCTGGGTTGTTTTGGTACCTGGCGTTAAATTTTTATAATGATAAATCCTTTGTAATCTCTCTCTCTCTCTCTCTCTCTCTCTCTCTTCTCAATGGTTGTAATTCATTTATTGTTTTACCGGCTTTTTCCTGGTTTTAAAAGGGGTGGGGGTGTAGTGGGGGTGGGGAGGCAATAAGAGTGGAATGAGTTGAATGAATGTTTGACCGAAAAGTGATTAAAGAAATTGCAATATCCATACACTCTTAACTCACATCCTTAACTTAGATACACGGGATGAAATTGAATCTTACAGCGTATAGAAATGATCATACAGCTTTACTCATACCACTAACTAACATACACGGTTTATATATTAAATCATACAGCATATAGGAACATTCATACACATTTGCTCATACCAGTAACCAATACACTCGGGGTATAAATTGAATCTTATCATCCACACTGACTCACAAATGCTTCAAATCAGTTCATTGTGTTGAATCGTCAAGTTTGTTGTTACTATCAGTCAGTATCAGGTACGAATCCATTTTCAGTGTGTGTGTGTGTGTGTGTGTGTGTGTGTGTGTGTGTGTGTGTCATCCCGTAGTCAGTTGTTCGCACTTTGGTATCACGTATTGATTTATCCGTGAACACTGTAACCAGACGGACATCACACATCTGATCTACCCTCCAAATTGTTTTCAAACTTCTCTCTCTCTCTCTCTCTCTCTCTCTCTCTCTCTCTCTCTCTCTCGTTAATTTCATCCAATCCCAATCGCTCTTGAAACCCTCCTGTAGACTCCACGCCATCCCCCA
Source organism: Homarus americanus (assembly GCF_018991925.1). NCBI lineage: Eukaryota > Metazoa > Arthropoda > Malacostraca > Decapoda > Nephropidae > Homarus > Homarus americanus. The sequence goes on along the minus strand of NW_024723833.1, from coordinate 4,702,810 downwards.
CCCCCAGGCAAGGTCAACACTCCTCATCCTAATTGTGAATCTCTATTTTACTCCAGTAAAATGCTTACTCAGGAGAATCTTGTAATATGAAATAAACTTCCTTATCGTGTGTGTCTCTCTTACTGTCTTTGTAAAAGGTTTTGTGCAATACAACCTGTTCTTGTACTACTGCTCACAAAGACCCCCTCTTCTAAGACAAATAATTCACCCTAGGAAAATAATCCCTAGGAAAATAATCCCGAGGAAAAAAATCCCCCTGAACAAACCCACCCTCATAGCCGACGCGCAGAGTAGGAAAAAATCCCCCATTGTTTATATTAATGTTTCTGAAGGTTAGGTTAGGTTAGGTTAGGTTAGGTTAGGTTAGGTTAGGTTAGGTTAGGTTAGATTTTTGTCGTAAGGGGTTGGGAATTTTGTCCTAGGGGAATTTTGTCCCTACTCTCACCTAACATATCCTGTACTGTATGTCACCCTACGACTTTATCCTGTATTGCTTCTCATACATTTATTCACTATCCTCTATTCCTCCTCTCGTACACGTCACTAACCATACTTCAAGAACTAACTTTCCCAATCGATCTTATAACACTCTGCCCTTGACACTGAACATGTTACCAGTGACAGCCTTCCTTCCTTCCTTCCTTCCTTCCTTCCTTCCTTCCTCCACGCTCCACCTCTTATCCAGCCAACCATTAATATTTTCTATGTCCACTCAGTTATAATTTTCACCACCGTTTTTGGCTCATTATTTATTTATCATGAATTAATTTTTTTATCACCATCTCCTTTAGTTCTTTTCGTTATTATCCGTTTTGTCTTGATTTATAGATCTCTTTCACCTGCTCTTGTTTCTGCTCTTTCTTCCACAACAAAAAACATGAACACTATAAATTTCTGCAAAACAACAAAAAAACAATAGAATCATTAAAAGCTTCCACTTCTTTTAAATAAGAACAAACACATTACTACTGGAACCAAAACTTATGAGATAAAACAAAATAAGATGACATTGTTTTCATTATAAGGCGCGTTATGTGCCTGCCAGAGCTGTCGGGTAGGAATAATATGTTTTTTTTTTTTAACTTTATATTAGTGCAGCATACAAATAACTTTGTTGTTGTTTACACGTTTCCATGACAACAGATGCGTGACGCTGGGAGTAAATATTTACACGCACACTCCCTCAGCCTCTCGCTTTCCCCTGCCTCCACTCTCTCTCTCTCTGTGTCTGTTTTTCCACCATTCCTCCTCCTCCTCCTCCGATTGCTCTCTTTCTCTCTCTCTCTCATCCCGTTTCTCCTCTCCTCCCCCTTATTCCTCCATCTTCCCTCTGCTTCCATGTTTCTCCCTCTAGGCTTCTCCTTCTCCTCCTCCTCTCCCCTCTCCTTCTTCCCTTTCCCTTTCCCCTCTTCTTCCCCTCTCTCTCCCTCCCTCTTACTTCCTCTATCTTCCGTTTTCTTCCCACTCCTCTTCCCTCTCCTATCCCTCACCCTCTTTACCGATGTGTGACCCTCCATTCAGGTAAATTAAATAACAGCTAAGTCTTTGGGGATTAATTATCTTTGCACTGTGTTCCAAGTTTCATCTCAGGTCGTATAAATACAATTGTGAGTTATACTGCTGCCTGACAGACGGACAAAACTGACAGATGGACAAAACTGACAGATGGACAAAACTATCACTGACGAAACTGACAGATGGACAAAAGTAACATGGACAAAACTGACAGACGGACAAAACTGACAGATGGACAAAACTGACAGACTGACAAAACTGACATTTGGACAAAACTAACACAGACAAAACTAACAGACGGACAAAATTGACAGACGGACAAAACTGCCTTATGCACACCAATCCTCCCGACTTAATTAAGGTGAATTTCGTTAGTCGTGTGTATGTGTGTGTGTGTGTGTGTGTGTGTGTGTGTGTGTGTGCAAAGAATTAGGAAAGGTTATGAGGATGATTAGTAGTATGATAGAGAGGAAAAATAAGTGAAAATGATAATGAAGGAAGACATACTCAAAGATGGTTACCTGTACCTGTGTAAACATCTGATAGTGTTGTTTAATTATTTTTACTATACAGTTTAATTGAGTCGAACCATTGAAAGGTGTTATTTTATTGGACTAGTACTGTTGGTGGCAAGTTTCCTGTACACACACACACACACACACACACACACACACACACACACACACACACACCACTTTGACTACCACTGCGTACTGTAATTGTTCTCGACTCCCTGGCTGGATGGAGACTACAGAATCGGCCTCTGTCCCGTTCAATTATATTTCCCGACTTTTTCAGATGTTCTTTTTATTATTTTTTGCCATTTTTGTTTTTTTTATTATATACATAACTTTGTGGAACCCAAAAATCCGGCAGAGTTTAAGTTTGTAATCTGGGTGATGGGACTCGATATGGCTGAAGTGAAAACCGTAAAATTGCTTTCCATTGTAGAATATCACTGATTCTTTGTAGATACGTTTATTATTATTATTATTATTATTATTATTATTATTATTATTATTATTATTATTATTATTATTATTATTATAATTATTATTATTATTATTATTATTATTATTATTATTATTATTATTATTATTATTATTATGTCCCCCCTGTGGATACCTGTGGATACATGTGGATACCTCGAAGCAGCGGGGGCTCTATATACGATGTTGCCCCCCCCCCCCTAAAATGTGATAGAGTTTTACAGAGTGAATTATGTGGCGGGTGGCGGGTTAATGAAGACTCCTGACCAGCCAGCATAGATACTATCTCACCCTGGTGGTATACGAGACACTCTTCTCCAGGTTCCGATCACTGTTCTTTATTGAGACAGTTATCTGGGGGAAAATTTGGCTCCAACTTACAACTTCTGCGTTGGAGTCAGGAGGGGAGGTGGGGGAGGGACTTGTAGTGTAGCCTCCTTTGACCCTTGTGTTCTTAGTGTGGGAGGAGGAGGGGGACTTGTAGTGTAGCCTCCTTTGACCCTTGTGTTCTTAGTGTGGGAGGAGGAGGAGGGGGACTTAGTGTAGCCTTGACCCTTGTGTTCTTAGTGTGGGAGGAGGAGGACCTGTAGTGTAGCCTCCTTTGACCTTGTGTTCATGGTGGGGAGGAGGGACTGGTCAGTGTAGCCTCCTTTGACCCTTGTGTTCTTAGGTGGGAGGAGGAGGAGGGGGACTTGTAGTGTGAGCCCCCTTGACCCTTGTGTTCTTGTGTGGGAGAGAGGGACTTGTAGTGTAGACCCCTTTGACCCTTGTGATCTTGGTGGGGAGGAGGAGGGACTTGTAGTGTAGCCCCTTGGACCCTTGTGTATGGTGAGGGGATTGTGTGGCCCCTTGAACCTTTGTGATCTTTGTGTGGGAGGAGGAGGGAGGGGACTTGTAGTGTAGCCCCTGACTGTGTGTTCATGTGGGGGAGGAGGCGGGGACTTGTAGTGTATCCCCTTGGACCCCTGTGTTATGGTGGGGGAGGGGGAGACTTGTAGTGTAGCCTCCTGACCCTGTGATCTTTGTGTGGGAGGAGGAGGGGGACTTGTAGTGTAGCCCTTGACCCTTGTGTTCATGGTGGGGGAGGAGGCGGGGGACTTGGGTCTCTTGACCTTGTGTTCTTAGTGGAGGAGGAGGGGGACTTGTAGTGTAGCCTTTGATTTCTTGTGTTCATGGTGGGGAGGGAGGGACTGTAGTGTAGCCTCCTTTGGACCTTGTGTTCTTAGTGTGGGAGGAGGAGGAGAGGGGGGCTTGAGTGTAGCCCCTTGACCCTTGTGTTCTTAGTGGGGAGGAGGAGGGGGGACTTGTAGTGTAGACCCTTTGACCCTTGTGATCTTGGTGGGAGGAGGAGGGGGGACTTGTAGCCCCTTGACCCTTGTGTTCATGGTGGGGAGGGGAGATTAGGTAGCCTTTGACCCTTGTGATCTTTGTGGGGAGGAGGAGGGAGGGACTTGTAGCCCCTTGACCCTTGTGTTCATGGTGGGGAGGAGACTTGTAGTGTAGCCTCCTTAACCCTTGTGATCTTTGTGGGAGGAGGAGGGGGAGACTTGTAGTGTAGCCCTTTGACCCTTGTGTTCTTAGTGGGGAGGAGGAGGAGGGGGGACTTGTAGTGAAGCCTCCTTTTGACCCTTGTGTTCATGGTGGGGGAGAGCCAGCCAGAGTACACGAGGATGCTGTAGGGAAGGTTCTTATTAACGTGTTGTCATCTATTGGGGCACTGTTAACTGTGGTCGCTGTGATGGCAAGCCTCCTGCTCTCTCGTTTGTAGCCATTTTCAGAGAGTCAGACTTTCAGTCACATCTTCAATTTCATTAAATGAGTCTATATTAATATGATGCTTTACTTGAACAGACAAATTTTTCCACATGATTAATAAATTCTTGCAACAAGAGAAGTTACTGACTTGGGATTAACTAGTAGACTGAAATGATAAAATAGGCCCAACACCTAACATTCCAAATAACTGCAGAAAAGCACTGCTACTAATAGTTTGTCTGCAACAAAATGATAAAGCTACTCATTTGGAAAGGTTATCACATGTTATTTCAATTATATATATGTGGAACAAATAATTTGGAATGAGTGATGCATTATCTGGATGGTACCGATATTTGGTCTGGTCCTTGGACTAAATATGTTTTTACATCTGCAAAAAAAAAAAACGACTACCATGAAATTTAATTACATCCCAAAAGCATATTATTTTATACCAAATGGAATTTTACTATTTAAATTCCTGTCCTATATTTTTAATGTTTCAATAATTTTCAGTTATAGTTATATGTATATTATAAAAAATGATTACTAGTTAATATCCAGAATGTTTATATATAGTTTCCTGTTATGTGTTATATATCCAGTTATCATCAGAATGAACAATTGAGTCACTCATCCAACGATTGCTTAAGATATTGATTTATATATGGAAAAAATATAAATTAAGAGTGATCTCATAATGAAGTCACAAACTATTTTACCATCATGTAAGAAACACATTTTGAATTTAGAACGAGTGAGATCTGCCGTCCGTGGATATCTTGTTGCTGCCATCTGTTGACTGTTGGATTATTACCAGGTACTGTGACGTGTGGTGCCATGTTGATAATAGTCACTGATGCCATGTTGACAGCACAAACAATGGTGCCATGTTGACAGTACATATACTGTAATGGTGCCATGGTGACAGTACAGACAATGGTGCCATGGAGACAGTACAAACAATGGTGCCATGGTGACAGTACATATAATGGTGCCAAGGTGACAGTACAGACAATGGTGCCATGGTGACAGCACAAACAATGGTGCCATGGTGACAGTACAGACAGTGGTGCCATGGTGACAGTACAAACAATGGTGCCATGGTGACAGTGCAAACAATGGTGCCATGGTGACAGTACAAACAATGGTGCCATGTTGACAGTACATATACTGTAATGGTGCTATGGTGACAATACAAACAATGGTGCCATGTTGAGTGTACATATAATGGTGCCATGGTGACAGTACAGACAATGGTGCCATGGTGACAGTACAAACAATGGTGCCATGGTGACAGTACAGACAGTGGTGCCATGGTGACAGTACAAACAATGGTGCCATGGTGACAGTACTAAACAATGGTGCCATGGTGACAGTACAAACAATGGTGCCATGGTGACGGTACAACATGGCCATGGTGACAGTACAAACAATGGTGCCATGTTGACAGTACATATACTGTAAGGTGCCATGGTGACAGTAATGGTGCCATGGCAGTGCTTATGGCAAACAATGGTGCCATGGTGACAGTACATATACTGTAATGGTGCCATGGTGACAGTATTAGACAATGGTGCCATGGTGACAGTAAAATAATGGAACACATGGTGACAGTGGCAAACAATATTATAGCATATACTGTAATGGTGCCATGGTGACAGTACAAACAATGGTGCCATGGTGACAGTACAAACAATTGTGCCATGTTGACAGTACAAACAATGGTGCCATGGTGACAGTACATATACTGTAATGGTGCCATGGTGACAGTACAGACAATGGTGCCATGGTGACAGTACAAACAATGGTGCCATGGTGACAGTGCAAACAATGGTGCCATGGTGACAGTACAAACAATGGTGCCATGGTAACAGTAAGAATGGTGACAGTACATATAATGGTGCCATGTTGACAGTACACAATGGTATGGTGACAGTACATATAATGGTGCCATAGTGACAGTACAGATGTGCCATGGTGACAGTACAGACAAGGTGCCATGGTGACAGTACATATAAGGTGCCATGTTGACAGTACAAACAATGGTGCCATGGTAACAGCAGACAATGGTGCCATGGTGACAGTACATATAAGGTGCCATGTTGACAGTACAAACAATGGTGCCATGGTGACAGTACATATAATGGTGCCATAGTGACAGCAGACAATGGTGCCATGGTGACAGTACAGACAATGGTGCCATGGTGACAGTACATATAATGGTGCCATAGTGACAGTACAGACAATGGTGCCATGGTGACAGTACAGACAATGGTGCCATGGTGACAGTACATATAATGGTGCCATAGTGACAGTACAGACAATGGTGCCATGGTGACAGTACAGACAATGGTGCCATTGTGACAGTACAAACAATGGTGCCATGGTGACAGTACAGACAATGGTGCCACACTTTAGTTGGAGGAACATTTGCCTCAGCAGACGAGAGGTATTGCAGTTCACTAGGTGGGTGACGCCTCGCTCTTGTCCCTATCCATTAATACTGTGTCGACGGAGCTGTCTCACCAGCCTTCCCAGGACAAACTTTACCTCCCCACCCTCCCCGTCACCCATCCTCCCCTCTCAACCACTCTCTCCCTCACCCACCCTCCTCTCACTCTTCCTCACCCATCCTCCCCGTCACCCATCTTCCCCGTCACCCACCCTCCTGGGTCACCCATCCTCCCACACCCATCCTCCCACCCACCTCCTCACCCATCCTCCCTGTCACCCATCCTCCTGTCACCCACCCTCCCTGTCACCCACCTTACCCGTCACCCACCTTACCTGTCACCCACCCTCCCCACACCCACCCTCCCACACACCCACCCTCCCACCTACCTATTCGTACACTGCCTTCCACCACTATCAATGTACAGTTCAGTGAATTCCTCAAATATCGCATTTCGATCTAACGGATTATCCTCTTACATAAAGTCCGTTAAAAGGAAGTTTCATATATAACGGACTTCGATTTAACGGACTACCCTCCCTTATATAGTCCGTTAGAGGGAATTTTCATATATAATGGACTTCGATTTAACGGACTACCCGCCCTTATATAGTCCGTTAGAGGGAAGTTTGATATATAACGAACTTCGATTTAACGGACTACCCGCCCTAATATAGTCCGTTAGAGGGAAGTTTGATATATAACGAACTTCGATATAACGGACTACCCTCTCACCTATACTGGAGTCCGTTACATGTGTGTTTTTCCAAAGTGATGTTATAACTCAACATTTATTTTTCTAGTTCCATGGTTACAGTAAAAGTTTTCTTAGAACTTAAAAAAATAAATAGAAATAGTTTGTGTAATGGGAGATTTGTCTATGCTATAACTCGGTTTTTTCAGTGTATTTTGCCAAAGTTTCGATATTTTTTTTTTCAATACTTTTGCAGTTTGGGGTCATTCCCTATTTCTCGTGTCTATATTTTGTATTTTTTCAACTTTTTTTTTTATCGATTTCTTTTACATATTTGCAGTGGTCATGATTTAGGAGACTCACACCTGAAAATGTTTTGAGTACAGGAATTAGTTGTTATAATGTGTACTTAAATAAAATACACCTTAATGAATATAGGTATCACGGTAAAGTATATGTGTCTGTTAAAGGTGTATATAGCCAAGGAGTTTGTGAGGCTTTAAGTAATTCGTCCACCACAGTTATAGGTGTGGCGGATAATCTGTGATACTTAACTTAATTTTTAAATAAACGGATGACGTTACTTAAGAGAGACATAAGGTGCTGTTAGTGCTGGCTGTGTTATAAGTAACCAGTCAATGTTACTTAAGAGAGCCATAAGGTGCTGTTAGTGCTGGTTGCAATATAAGGCAACCAGTCGATGTTACTTAAGGTAGGAGTGCAGGGCTGGCCATACACCGCCTCCCCCAAAATAATTCCAAGAGTTAAGCTACTATGTCCTTATCTGCCACGTTCCTAAAGGGCCTCTGGATCTCACTTTAGCTGTTCAATTAATTATCCTAAAGTTACCGGTGAGAATCACTGCCAGGTGATCTTGTATTACCCCAGTAGGCGCCGACTGTTATATATGATCCTGTTGGGAAAACGCAGTTAATTTTATATCCCAAAACATCGAGTATTTACATTTATTATATTAACAACACTAAGCTTCAATTGCATACCCAGGAAAGCAGCGATTGGCTACTTGTACATTGCATTTTATGTACCCTTTAAGTAACATCGACTGGTCACTTATGATACAGTCAGCACTAATAGTGCTTCATGTGTCCCTTAAGTAACATCTACTGGTTACTTATGATACAGTCAGCACTAATAGTACTTCATGTGTCCCTTAAGTAACATCGACTGGTTACTTATGATACAGTCAGCACTAACTGTACTTAAAGTAACTGTTAAACTCGCCCGCCGCATTGACTAATAGTAAAGAATTTATATAAAAAGTTTGCCTGTAAGGTAATCAATACAGCTTTACTGATTGTGTGGAAACTGTTTACAGACAGATGAACATAACCAATGCTTTTTGCCCACCTGTCAGGGAACAAAATTGGATGATTCACATTTATTTTTATATTTTTTTACTATTTATATATGAAGTTTGAACCAGAAACACTCCACCTGTGAGTGTTGTGTAATAGCAACACCTTCCGCACCTCTTCATTTAAGTTATGACAGTATGTTAAACTCTCATATTGTCAGTATCTGGTACGGCCTGTTGACGCAATATTACGCTGTAAGCTGGTAAATCTTTATTGATACGATAATTAACAGGTGTCAAAACTCAATTGAATGTTCATAAATGTATGTAAATGCAGCAAATGAGTTTATGTCGTGTTAAAATTTATCAACACTTTTTAAATTGGTAACAGAGTTTTAATATAAAATAATATATGATGGCGTGAATGATAGAGAGGTTTGTGTAATTTAATTTTTTTTGTTAACTGATTCAGCAAATGCAGGTGTAACAGTGAAGGTTTACTCTAGTGTATTATCGAACTCATCTATTTTTAGCAGCACCGCAAATAAGTAGGGTTTCTTTGTGTACATCAACACCATAGCTCTATAGTGACTTTATTATCTAACATTTAATAGGAAAAACACATTAATATTATTATTATTATTATTATTATTATTATTATTATTATTATTATTATTATTATTATTAACAATACTTATAATTCTAAGTAATTTATGAAAACAGACATGTTGATATTTGGACCTGTCCCAATAACAAGATCCACCTGGCGATGGATTTGTAATAATAATAATAATAATAATAATAATAATAATTATTATCGGTTTATTGAAAGAGCATGGCAGCCGGAAGGCTGAAAAGGTACAGTTACATAATTGGGGAATGGGTCTCTTGATTTATAAAAAATATACAAGTAACATAAGTGATACAAATATGATATATAATAACTAGGTGGGGAGAAGCTCAAACTACAGGGCATTTCAACATAGTGACAGTGCAGAAATTAAGATTGACTGGGAGTGAATTCACTGGTTGATTGCAAGTTATTTATTGATAATTTTTACAATGGTTGAGACTGGGCTGTTCTTATAGCGATCAGTTCGTGCTCGTATGGTGTGTGTGTGTGTGTGTGTGTGTACAAGAACCGTCTCAATCAGCAGGAACAAGACAGTAATAATCCACACGCTCAGTATCCGACACCACTGTACATCCCAGATATTACTACACAGTCCGGATTAACCAGACCCGCTTCATGTGTTCCCTAGGCAACATTAATCATTACACACTTCCCGTGCAATGTTGCAACCTCGTATGCCGGCCACTAATTGGTTGGAACATACCTGCTTTATTCTGTATTTACTCCTGACGTCATGAATTATCTCGGTGCTGATTGGTTAGTAATTTGGGATACCTTTTTTTTAAATATTTCTCCTCTGCCTATAACCCTCACCTCTGTTTGTTTATTTAATTTGTTTACTGGTGACGCCCTGGAAAAGCTCTGCACTGATTGGTTATAACACATCAGGTGTAGGTGAGTGAAACATAAAATCTTCCCTGATCCCCGCTGCTGGTAATATATTATTTACCATCAACAGTGCTGACAATATTTCCTGAAACCGTGCTGACGAACACCCGTGACACACAGACGCTGACGAACACCCGTGACACACAGACGCTGACGAACACCCGTGACACACAGACGCTGACGACCACCCGTGACACACAGACGCTGACGAACACCCGTGACACACACACGCTGACGAACACCCGTGACACACAGACGCTGACGATGAACACCCGTGATACAGACGCTGACGAACAACTTATTGGCCACAGACGCTGACGAACACCCGTGATGCAGACGCTGACGACCACCCGTGACACACAGACGCTGACGAACACCCGTGACACAGCAGACGCTGACGAACACCCGTGACACACAGACGCTGACGACCACCCGTGACACACAGACGCTGACGAACACCCGTGACACACAGACGCTGACGAACACCCGTGACACACAGACGCTGACGAACACCCGTGACACACAGACGCTGACGAACACCCATGACACACATACTGTACGCTGTCTTGTATTGAGGAAACACATCACATTTCTTACGTTGTTATGAAAGATTTTACTAAAGCATCTTGAAGCCTTTTCGTATATATTATATTCTTATCTAAGATACAGTGGAAGACGAATTATTATTATTATTATTATTATTATTATTATTATTATTATTATTATTATTATTATTATTATTATTATTATTATTATTTTATTATTAATATTAATGAATGATAATATTTTTTTACTGTATTAGTTTGGTTATCATTCTTGTTGTCATTATAATGTATCGCATTAAAAAAGAAATATGCAAAATGTTTCGTTTATAACATATTAACCTGTAGTCATCGTTAATCACAGTTCACTTGCTCTTCACTATTTTTTATTTTATTTTTTTTATGTTTAATGAGATTTTACATCCTGATTGTCCGTCACCCGTCACCACGATGTGAAGCTGCTCAGCAACACCCGGTGATCTCAAGCTAAACGACACACACACACACACACACACACACACCCGGTGATCTCAAGCTAAACGACACACACACACACACACACACACACACACACACACACACACACACTCACACACACACACACACACACACGCACACACACACACACACTCACGCACACACACACACACACACACGCACACACACACACACACACACACACACACACACACACACACACACACACACACACACACACACACACACACACACACACACACACACACACAAAAGGGACGGCGGAAGTACTGTAGATATAAAAGATGTATTTTCACCTTGACCTCGACTCTGACGATCCTTGACCTTTAACCCTCAGTAATGTGGTCACCAGAATTATGCTGTGACCTTGATAATGATCCGTTGATCATGGCGGGTGTGGACATCTATTGTCATTTTTCTAAACAAGTAAAAACTGGAGGGAGAGGTCAGGTAAGAAGTGTCATTAAGATTAATTCACCTCGACGTCCTCTTGAAGTAGAATGGTTTGGTTAGGTTAGGTTATATGATAGGGAATGTGTGTGTGTGTGTGTGTAATAATAATAATATATATGTATGTGTCTTCAATGTAATGTGTCAAACAATGTCTTCTTCAATAATGTGTCAATATATTAATATTATCAATAATCACTGATGTTATGTGTCTGTCCAAAAGAAGTTTGCAAAAGATTAAATATATTTATAGTTTGGTTATCAGAGGTATTAACTAAAACTACTAGCCGAAAACTTAATGAACAAATAGTCAGATGATTATACTGCATTAACTAAAAGTATTAACCAATAAGTTAATGAAATAGTCTGGCAATCATAGGTTTTTAACTAGAACCATTAAGTAATATCTAAAGTTAGAAGTTGATGGGGGGAAAATTGGTGCAGGAAGTGTGTTAACAAGGGGTAGTTCAGGCTATTGTTGGGGGGAGTTGAGGAAGAAAAGAGAGAATTGAGGAACAAAAGAGAGAAGAAACTTAAGGGGGGGGGGAACATACTATATACCGGTACTGTGTTTTATATAACCAAGTGAAGATCATCCGGGGTTGATATGATATTTTTAGATTATAATTTTTCACCATCAATTTAATTTTAGATGATTAGGTGTGTTTTGTGTTTACGTCAAGACAAGGTTATGTAGCTATGGCAGAGCGGAGATATAATGTTATGTATTATGACAACAATAATAAAATGCTATACCTGTATATCATAACAACAACAACAAATAAAATACTATACACTTCGACACAAGAAATACAACATACAACTCAGTATCTAGACTCGCTGTATACGCCACCTCGAGCTGTATTAATGTAAAACATTATCTGAGGATTATATTTCCAGCTAAGTCAAGTTACAGGAAACACTTAATATATATGTATATATATATATATATATATATATATATATATATATATATATATATATATATATATATATTATTTTTTCTTTTCTTTTTTTTCTTTTTTCTTATAAGTCTTTTCAGTATTAGGTTTAGTTATACAGACAATACTCACCTGTGTTGAAGCATAATATAGGTTAGGTTAGGTTAGGTTAATTTAAGGTAAAATAAACAGGTTAGGTCACGTAAGCTTTAGGCCGATTAATCTTAAGGTAAAATAAGCTAGGTTAGGTTAGATTAGGTTAGGCTAATTTAGGTTAACTTTCGGCCGATTAATCTTAAGGCTAAATAAAGTAGGTTAGGATAAATTAGGTTAACTTTAGGCCGGTTAATCTTACGGTAAAACAAGCTAGGGTGCCTGATGTTCACGTGTTGTAATATTTCATATCTAATGCGTTTATATACAGCGTTGCCTAGTGACCTCAGTTTATTTCTCTTTGATGTATAATTCTTCTGGATATTGAAGGCTGAGTCGATCACAATAACATCATTAATATTAGATGTTGTATGGTAAGATTAACTCGTCTGCAGGAGAGAGAGAGAGAGAGAGAGAGAGAGAGAGAGACTGGTGATTTTGTATACCAGTCAGTAATACCAAGAAGTAAACCAAGTGTTGGTCTGATGTTGTGGCGTGCGTACAAAATACATGGGGAAAGGTTAGGTTAGGTTCGGCTGGGTTAGGTTAGGTTAGGGGGTTGATATTCGTTTTTATCCCAATAGGTAATTATCATCTTTTATCCTTTCTTTATATTTATTTTCTTCATTTTCCTCCCCTATGTAATTAAAATTTTCCTCCTCTCTATTTAATTCCTATTTTTCTTCCCTAAATTAATTATCTTTTTCCATTCTCTATTTAATTACCACACTTTCCCTCACCTAACTTTATGCATCGTTTCACTAATTTTTCTTCTTCTTCTTCTCTTTCCCATTACATAAATTTCCTCCTTTTTGGTGTTTAGACAAAGCTTTTTCCCTCCTAATAAACGAGTATCATGTACATACACTAAAAGCTGGCGGCGGCGTCGTTAGGCAGTTTTAACAACATAAACCACAAGTTGAGAGAATATTTTGTTCAAGAGATCGTGTGTAAAATTATTATCTCCTTAATATTTTTGGTTTTTGGTTTAATTAGGAAAAATAAGTGAAGATTATAGAGTTTATGAAGTGAATTAGTGAACTATGAAGGTGTTATAATTGTTATGTAGCTTATTAAACTAAGTACTTTTTAATTGGGAAGTAATGCGCAAGATGTTTACGTATCCAGATATAAAGTCTTGTTTGGGAAGTTCATGTTTGGCTTCACGCGATTGTTACTTTACTGTACTTACGATGGTGAAATATATACTGAAATATTTATCTCACGTTGAGGAATCTTCAAGGTGAACCTCCAGTAGAAACCCAAGTTCCCGAGGACGAATATTTTGGTTTATATTTCTATGTCGTGAATTTATATGCTGGCGCAGGTAAGTTTGAGGTTTACCATATTTATAATCATGTAAACACTTCTTATGTGGTTTAATTGTTTGTTCCTTAAGAGCTTTGGGTGTTAGGGGTAGTGAGGTTCATTGTTACTGCTGTAGAGTGAACGGCTGCCCGCCCGCCACACAGTCATAATTTGCATACTTTCATATTGAATTGTTGAGACATACGAATATTTATAGGTATAGGTGTTGATAGTCATAAAGGATTACTATTACAACATTAAATCTTTACTATAAATAGTAAATCAATATTTGAAAAGAAAACACATTTAAAAATGGCATGATATACACTGGAAACAATTAGTCTAATAGATAGTGAACAAAAATATTAAAAACAAATAATGAATGATGTTCCGCATGGTATCGTGGGACTTATTAGATTTTCGCTCTGCTGATTCTTCCGTCGGTCTGTCTGTATTCCTCTGAACACCGCTTTAGCTTTTACAACACCGCTACAAAAAGTGGAACAACATAAAATATTTTAATGTGTTATGTATACATGTATGTTACTGTGTGATATGAATGCATTTATATTAATGCGTGTTTATTATGCACGTATATTAATGTGTGCTACATATGTATGTTAATATACGGATATGTAGTTATGAATACATATCTATTAATACGTTTATGCATGCATGTCTAATAATGTGTGTATTCATGCATGTGTTATTATGGTGTATTATGGTTATATTTAAAAGGCATTTTATGTGTGTGTGTGTGTGTGTGTGTGTGTGTGTGTGTGTGTGTGTGTGTGTTAATGAATTTATGTGTGCATTTATATTTATGTTAATTTATGTACAATACAACTGGACCGTGAGTCTGGGCGGAAGATCGCCAGTCACAGCCAGCGGGCGGCGGGGAAAAAGAGCGAATTGTTGGATTATATTAAAGAGACAGACACCGACAGACAGACAGACCTGTATTATAACATTACCAGAGATGTAAAAGAGACAGAGATAGTTGGAGACAGATAAAGAGAGACAAAAGAAGAGAGATAGAAAGAGAATGAGAGAGATAAACTAAGTCAGAGATTAAGCAAGTGGCAGACACAGACAGACAACAAGAAATACAGAGGGACACAGAGAGACGGACAGAAAGGGACACAGACAGACAGACAGACAGACAGAGAGAGAGAGAGACACAGACAGACATACAGAGACGGACACAGACAGACAGACAGACAGAGAGGGACAGAGACAGACAGACAGACAGACAGACAGAGAGAGACACAGACAGACAGACAGAGGGGGACAGAGACAGACAGACAGACAGAGGGACACACAGACATACATACAGACAGACAAAGAAAGACAGAGGGACACAGACAGACAGATAGACAGAAAGACAGAGAGGGACACAGACAGACAGACAGACAGACCAATAAAGCCATATTACACCACCACTAGCGGCAGCAACAGAGAGATAATGTATACACGACACAAACACCAGGCACGAGGTGGAAAAAAAATAGTTTCATGGCGACAGAACAGAACGAACCAGAAATTAATTCCAGCTAAACTTTTCCCCAAACGCCTCTGGATTTTTGATTGTATATTATTATTATTATTATTTACATATATATATATTTTTTTATCATGGGAGTTGTTACGCTTTAATATAATTCACCAGCTTGAAACATTAGCAAATAAATAAATAAATTAATCTCTTTTCGGTATTGAATATTTAGATAGGAGTTCCAAAGCGGATATGAAGATTTGTTTTGGAAATTATTAAAAACAAACGGGGCAGATTACTTCAATACTTTTCGTGATGAATGGAAATATGTAGAGATTATTTTAAAGTGGAGGAAATTTTTATTTTGTTTTCTATTATTAAGGAGATTCAACCCCGTCTCCCCCCACCTCCTAGTGCTATCTTGAGATGGAGGTTAAATTTGGTTTTAGTATGTAAGTTCAAGTTAGGTTTTGTTAGGTTAAATTATTTTTTGGGGGAGTTAAGTTAGATTTCCTTAGGCTATGTTGTTTGGTTAAGGTTAAGTTAGGTTTAGCATGTTAAGTTCAGTTATGTTTCGTTAGGTTATGTTGTTAGGTTAAGGTAGGTTTTGTTAAGTTAAGTAAGGTTTGGTCAGATTAAGTTAGGTTTTGTTAAATTATGTTAGGTTTTGTTAAATTAAGTTAGGTTTTGTTAGATTAAGTTAGGTTTTGTTAGATTAAGTTAGGTTTTGTTAAATTAAGTTAGGTTTTGTTAGATTAAGTTAGGTTTTGTTAGATTAAGTTAGGTTTTGTTAGATTAAGTTAGGTTTTGTTAAATTAAGTTAGGTTAAGTCATATTTTGTTATAAGATTAACTTAGCTTTTGTTTGGTCATTTTAATAGGTTGAGGTTAAGTAAGTTACAGTATGTTAGGCTAATTTTGGGTCTTGTTATGTTAGATTGGGTTTTGTATCCTTGAGGCCTTGTTTTTATATCCTACTGAGTCCCGAGTTAAGTTCCTCATAGGATGTAACCGTAGGATTTATAGCTAATTTGACCAGGATTACGTTATATGAGACATAGAATTGATATACCATTACCAAGTAGTTAAGTAGCAGTTACCTTCTTTTAATTGTAAATGAAACTCCACTCTGTTTTAGATTGTGTAATTGTGTATTGGTCAACGTAAGTACTTAAGGCAGTAGCAGGTGACCAAGTTAGCTCTCTCTCTCTCTCTCTCTCTCTCTCTCTCTCTCTCTCTGTCTCTGTCTCTCTCTCTCTCTCTCTTTCGTACACACACACACACCCATCAACCATGACAGTGTGATAATGAAGCTACTACATATTATGATTTAGTGGCCTAATTCGTAATTATATTTGTCATCAACAGATCAGCTCCCCCATGTGACGTGTTCATCTCTACTTGAACTGTGAGTAAAAGCTTTGTTGTTTACCCAAATACAGAGTAATGGAATATCAGCTAATCTTCCATTTGTTTATTTCCTTTTATTATGTCTATTATTATTATATTTCACTGTATTATATCGACCCCTTAGCCACGGGTATAGGCACGAGTTTATCCCATATGTTACCTGTAGGGAAAGACCTCGAGTCGCCTCACCTGTGTAGGACGGATGTGGGTTTTGATATGTTGACTTGTGGAGAAAGAAGGGGTTGGTGTCTTTGTCTATGATGGTGGTGGTGGTGGTGATGGTGATGATGGTGATGATGGTGATAATGAAGATGATTGTGACGATAGAGCGAGAAGATGGTAAAAAAAAATCTGATAATGAATACACTCATTGTTAATACAGCGTTACTATCATTACACCACATTATACCAGTGTTACAACTAAACCTTATAGAAGCAGAACGGAGGTATAGAGAGGCTAGAATAGACTTAAATAATAAGAGGTGAACACATGAACCAGTGCCAGCCAACGTAATGAGCGTATGCAGGGACGCAATACAAAGGTGTTCAAACGTCCTATTTGTTTTTTTACTTCGATTGATACGAAATGAAACCCACTTCCCCGTTTCGACATTACAGACCAACAATGACTAACATATGTATATATATATATATATATATATATTAATTGGTATTCTCTCTCTCTCTCTCTCTCTCTCTCTCTCTCTCTCTCTCTCTCTCTCTCTCTTCTATGACTTGTAGGTGTTAAATATATTTATTTGACTTGATACATAATGAAACACAATAGGCTCCAAATTAACACAATTCAGTATTCGGAAATTATCGGTTACTGTTTTTCATTTTCTTCTCATTCGTGGTTAGGTTAGGTTTGGTTAGGTTAGGTTTGGTTTGGCTAGGTTTGGTTTGGCTAGGTTTGGTTAGGTTAGGTTATGTTATTTTAGGTTAGGTTTACTTTGGTTAGGTTAGGTTGGTTAGGTTATGTTAAGTTTGGTTAGATTAGATTAGGTTAGATTAGCTTAAATTAGATTAGGTTAGGTTAAATTAGTTCAGGTTAGGCTAGGTTACATTAGGTCAGGTCAGGCTAGTAAAGACAATATAAATTACGTTTTGATATTTGACAGTTAACTATTGGAACTTTTAACATGTTTATCACGTATTTAGTAATTAGGAGTAAGAATTGTCAGTGTTGACGCCAGTGGAACCTTGTGTGTTTGTGGCGTAGCTTGTATAAGATAGAAGGCTGGCGAACGTTCACCCGGCGTAGCTTGTATTAGAAGGCTGGCGAACGTTCACCTGACGTAGCTTGTGTAAGGTAGAAGGCTGACCTACGTTCACCTGGTAGAACGCTGGCGAACGTTCACCTGGCGTAGCTTGTATAAGGTAGAAGACTAGCGAATGTTCATTTGACTTAACTTGTACAGTATATGATGAGATTAGGAGGATAAGTGAATGCCAGGCGTTATTGATTGCCGGTGGTGGCGCTGAATTACTACACGAGGCTCTCAATTCCAGTCTTGAGGTTGTTGTGAGAGAGAGAGAGAGAGAGAGAGAGAGAGAGAGAGAGAGAGAGAGCCTGTGTGTGTTTGCATTGCGGGAGAATATTTATTATATACATTTTTTGCGATAAACATCTGAAGCTATAAACATCTATAACTTTAAACACGTATAGCTATGTAAATTTGAAGCTATAAACATCTATAACCACAAACATTTGTCTCAAAAAATATATAGCTAAAAGTATTATTATTTGTAGCTATAAACGCATGTAGATAATTATAAAGTATTGTAGCTATAGGGATACGTACTTATAAACATCAGTAGTTATAAACATTTGTAGCTATGAAAATTTGTAGCTATGAACATCAGTAGCTATGAACATCAGTAGCATTAAATATTTGTAGCGAAAAATATTTTATCTATAAACGTTCTCCTGAATATTACAAATTTCTATATATTTTATACATTAGTAATATTTCCTTAATTTCCCTAAGTAATATACTGGAAAATATTTTGAATTATTAATGAGAAAAATTGTAAATTGCCAAGATATCCTGAACTATGATGTTTGTGTTTGATTAATATGTGGTGCACCTCTGTTGACTAGTGTTATCTTTATTGTTTATAAATATAGTGTGTGTGTGTGTGTGTGTGTGTGTGTGTGTGTGTGTGTGTGTGTGTGTGTGTGTGTGTGAAAGTTCGTTATGCATTTCTACAGTTTTGAAGGTAAAGCTGAAAGTTGGTAGGGAGGTGCGGGTGGCCTTGGGGCTGGTTGTGCACTGTGCTCTGTCCATCCAGGAGGAAGACACCGGATAACTCCCTTAGTTACCAATTAAACATTATGTGGAGATAAAAGGTACGAGGGAGGACAATTGGTCGATATATATGAAAACAGTTGACATCAATGACATCATAAACATTGCAACAAGGCTGCAACTCACAGTGAAAAACTACCAATTGGTGTGAAGCAAAAATTCACCAGCTTTATTATAGAACAAAATCCATCCACTGATATAATGACAACAAACGTCAACAGTTTTTGTTAGGGAATGTCACCAATATATAACATGATGCTGCCGTTATGAATATATTACTAGTAACAGTTTTATATTTATTTTTTAATTGCATTCCTCGGGTATGTTGACAGTAGCATATCCTAAAGCAATTACATGGTGATGTATGGCTACGTGTGTGTCTGTCTCATATATATATATATATATATATATATATATATATATATATATATATATATATATATATATATATATATATATATATATATATATATATATATATATATCATTGCCAGAACCGTTACCATGTCATCACCTGGTGGTATTTTGGCATTTTTTTTTGCACTACGAGTTTATCATGTGGACCTAGTCACGTGTTGACTAAACCTGCAAGTTTGGTACAAATCCACGAATCTGTGCTGGAGTTATTCTGGGAGGTACACTCAGAGACAGACAGAGAGGATGGAAAACAATAGCCCACAGTTGTGGACAGGTTGGTGGGGAATACCGAGTCAGTGGCCGGGTGATTTTAGTTGTAAATTGTTGGAAGAGGAAATGGGAAGTTGAGTTAGGAGGTTGTTGTGGGACGCAGCGGGCGAGTGCAAATAGCACTCATCTCCTGACCCAAAGGTCACCGGTTCGAGTTCCATGGTCATTAAGTGGGGCCCAAGTTGATCCGGTTGCAGAAGAGTGACTTATATTTGTGTCTGTGCTGTGTTTGCTTTTGTAGATGTATTTGTGTGTGTATGCCCATACGTGTGTGATAGTGGGTGTGCGTGTGTCCCTCAGTTATGTGAGTTGATTTATGTTTGTTTCTGCGTGTGCGGGAATTTGTGTGTGTGTGTGTGTGTGTGTGTGTGTGTGTGTGTGTGTGTGTGTGTGTGTGTGTTTAATACTTGATATTGTCACGTCTCAAACCCAAACTAACAGATACCTATATTAATAAGTTGTCACCTTTAACATCCACCACATACCGTAACATGCCCAAATCAGCCAGTCGTATTCCAGCTTAGTGGAGAAGAACGTTTTCATTGGTTAAACTGGTGACGGTAGCGGTGCCACTGGTGATAGTTCAATTTTCACTCACTAATGAATGCTCCCAAGCCTTCATACTGTTAGGCAATCAGGATAAATTGTTCCGTCGTTGTGAACCAGTTTGTTTATCTCCACTTGCTGTTCGTTGATTGGCTGACAGTAAACTAATAACTATATAACTAGCTATGAGTGTTAACAAGGGAGGCAATAATGGCGTGGAGTTATTAACGTATCTTTCATTAACACGTAAGTCATCCCACGCTTAGGCATTACCGGGAAGGTCTTACATGACGGTACTGTAACACTTTCCTCTTAGTGGACTTAAAGTTGATGTGAACCATAAATCTTTGTAAGGATGAGAGAGGGAGGTACTGTAGCGGAGGGGCAGCTGAATCACACACCAAGCACGGCTGAATCACACACCAGGCTCAGCTGAATCACACACTAGACACGGCTGAATCACACACCAGGCACAGCTGAATCACACACGAGGCACGGCTGAATCACACACTAGGCGCAGCTGAATCACACACTAGGCACAGCTGAATCACACACTAGGCACAGCTGAATCACACAATAGGCACGGCTGAATCACACACAAGGCACAGCTGAATCACACACCAGACACAGCTGAATCACACACCAGGCACAGCTGAATCACACACCAGACACAGCTGAATCACAGACCCAGGCACAAGAACCACAATAGGGCCACAGGCAGGTTATAATTGACCAATAGAAGAGTAATAGCAGCGCTCTAATGTAAACAAAGACTTGCAGAAGTTATAATAGAGATAAAGCAGACCCACTCAGACCATAGACCAGACCATGTGGCGGAACATCATGAGAGAGAGAGAGAGAGAGAGAGAGAGAGAGAGAGAGAGAGAGAGCACTTTAATACACGTGGAGGCAGGGTAGGGCAGGACAGGGGGATTGAACAGATCGGACTTTTGGGGGCTACAATAAACGCGCCCGAGTGGAATATGTACGAGACGTTAACGATATTCCGACCGTATAAAGATGTTATCTCTAGCGGATGTTGCTGACGGGTAGTGGAGACCATCCTGGGATTATTACACGTTGTGAAGGCACTGTTGCTGCCGGCTGGGAAGCCCATCCTGGGAATTAACTGCCGTTAGGCGAGTCTGTCTTAGGATTAAACTGTTGGCGGAGAAACTATTTAAAGATGGAACTGTCGGCTTGGAAGGGCAATCTAGCATTAAACTTCCGGAAGGAAAGACCAGTGTAGAATTAAACTGCCGATAGGATAGACGTACTGAGAATATTATAACATGTGATCTGTGAAAGACTCTTTGACATGAGAGTCAAGACCAGATAATGGGTGATGCATGAATGACTTGCATCGCATCTGTAAACATAACTCGCTTCATTGACACAAGTTTTCGTTATCAAGTATTAGGAAGGCGAGGAAGCACACACGAACAGTTTAGCTTTAGTGGATGTTTATATAACTTTCTATAAACTTGGCTGGTAGGATGATAGCGAACCAGCAGATTACATTACCAGGTGTGAATTACCAAGTCTAGTTGTTGCATATCTACGTGTACTGTATCTAGCTCTGGCCACCAACTATAAAACTCTCACCTCCTGGGAATTACTGGACCTGTTCTGTATATCGAAATATGTAAGTGTATATATCTGAATAAAACCTCCGAATTTGAATCTTATCTAGAGGAGGTGGAAGAGTAGTGAGCGAAGCAGTGGCGCATTAATGTGAGGGCTGGGTCAAGTCGAGTCGAGTTGGGTTAGATGAAGTCAGGTCAGGCTAAATGAAGTCAGCTCGGGCTCGGTGACGTTGGTTTAGTTGGTATCCAGGCAGAATTCCACACTCCTTAATCCCACGGTTCATAATCCCTACAGTCGAATTCCCTTACGGCCCAAATCACACCGGCCACAATCCCACTTTATAAAAAAGGGACGAAATCACACTCCATAGGTCTTCCCCTATTGTGATACCATTGATAATATTTTCACGATTTGATAGAACAAGATCTAGTACATCATTCCCTCCAGTTGGCTAGATTAAGTTAGGTGTGGGATTTTGTCCACTTTTTATTATGTGGTATTTTCACCCGTGGGATTAAAGTTTGTGGGATTTTGCCTGTAGGGATTATGGCTCGTGGGATTATGTAGACTGTGGGATTTTGCCTTTAGGGATTATGGCCTGTGGGATTTTGTCTGTAGGGATTATGGCCCATGGGGTTATGTAGAATGTTGGGTTTTGCCTTTAGGTATTATGGCCTGTGGGATTTTGTCTGAAGGGATTATGGCCCGTGGGATTATGGACAGTATTCAGGTCCTCAACTTTGGGAACTGTGAACTCTTTGTCTTAGTTTTTCTCTCTCTCTTCTCTGCTTGGTGACTCCCGGAAAAGTTGTTTATTGACTTGGTGCTCGCTTCTCAACCAAGAGTTTAGAAACCTCCTCCTCCTTCTCCTCCTCCTCCTCCTCCTGCTGCTGCACTGGGCCTCTGATGTAGCCCAGGATGTTAGTGTTTTAGGGGAGATGGTTTATGTAGTGTGGTGTCATTAGGACCATCACCGTGGTGTGTGTTTGTGTCTTTGATTTATATTTCACTCTGCTAAACACACAACATCCCCTAACGATATCTGAACCAAGATGATGTTTTATCTACAGTACTAACACACAGTCAAGAGGCTGGTGTGAGTTATTTTTTTTTTAGCACGAAGAGAGTCGGACAAAAACTCAACCTAACCTAACCTTGTGCGTTTAAGTGTTTCATTGGTAAGTCCAGGAGTTTTTGTCCGTGCACTCACCAGTCTCAGTTATTGGTCGTATTTTGTGATTTTTTTTCTAGTACCAGTATATATATATTTTTTTGATGGAATGTTTACTTAAAGAAAAGGAGGGCCACGTTGGTAAACTAAGCACGTCTGTACAAGCTTTCACAGGCAACGTCTTATGGAGAGCTACTTTATCGTAAGACCTTCCCTGATAACTTAAGACCTGACATTCACTGCCTGGTCACGTCACTTGCTGCCACTCACCGGCCCTATAAAACCACCTTCCTCTGTTACTGTTCTTGTCACGCTGTTGAAGAGGAAGGACTGTATTGGGTACGGTCGATATATACTGTACAGCGCTCTCTCGTTTTTTCTGTGGGATTTAAGTGCTATGATTTATGAAACATTACGTCGTTTCTTCCAGTTCTGTGCTCTTAGATCTAATAATGATAACTTCCTACCTTGATTTTTTTGTAATGATAGACTAAAGCCAAATGATCCTCTTAAATGTATAAGTAAAAATCAAATCAAATGAAGGTGTAAGAGCAGTCAGGCCCTAAAGTTGGTATCTACGCTATCCTTGCTCCCCCCCCTGCCACCCCCTACCCCCTTGCCACCCCCCTATCCCCCCTCTGCCACCCCCTACCCCCCCCAAAAAATAATACGCCGGTTTCTTTTGCTTTTGAACATCTGTCATAATTATAAAAAGCTTAAAGATTAATGAATATATTATATTAATATTAATAAATTCATAACCGTGATAATAGCCAGTATCAAATATGTATTGTAATTAATGTTAAAGGGAGCATATTATAATATAAGTTAATGGAGATATGTAATTATTTTTATAATTAGGTCTCCCTATTAAGGTAATGTGTATATTTATGATAATTGGGGAAGGAAACTACTCTAAGTTGTGATGGAAAATGTAATAGACAAATTGAATCAAGAATAAATTAAGAAAAACAACAGCCAATTGTCTTAAAAAATTGAAAAAAAAGGGACATTATTTTTAGCTTCAGCAAAGTTTAGTGAAATGCATTATATAGTGTGTGGTCAGTCCTGTTGTATGGGTGAGGAGAGGGGAGACTTTCAGTAGCCACCAGGAAGAGGTTAAAAGGCCTTCGACATGTGGTGCTTGAGAAAGGTGATAAAGTTAAGTTATAGTGATTGAAAAACTAATGATGACACACAAAGAAAAACGCGAGAAATGCTGAAATTTTATTGAAAAACAATAATTACTTGGAATGAGGAGATAATGGTAGAATTATTAAAGGGGAGGCTAGGCGGGACAGGGTAAAGTAGAGAAATTTGATGGGCGGAAGACATTGAAAGCCGAGTACTGTATCCGGAGAGGTGTATAATTTGGAAAAGTTTATGGACGTAACGTTTGTGGTGGCGTGCTGCGATGGCACCTTAATGAGTAATGGTACGTGAAGTATTATTTTGATATGTTTATGGAAATTGATATGAGTTCCAGTATTATGGGGATATATATTTATGATAATTTATAATATATGCGACATTATGGTCATATGTGTTCATGATAATTTATATCACATGCAATATAATGGTCGTATGTGTGTATGTCAATTTATATTGTGTCCAGTATTATTGCAATATATGTTTAGATAATTTATGTTACGCTTAGAATTATTATAATGTATATGATAATAAGTATTGCGTCCGTTATTATTGTAATATATGTTTATGATAATATATAATACACTCGGTATTTATGTACTTCCGTTGTGAAGGAATTTTTCCCACGCCTTCCATGGATGTGAAAAAAATAATAATGTTTTGGTTCACAATCACAAGATTAATGGCGAGCCTCCGTCACTGTGAATATTATATTCATGTGTCAAAAAGGTTTTATATTAATATATGTATATATGTATACATTTTCATAATCGGGTCCCGCCAGTTTTAATTAATCTTCATGTTGATGTTATACAGTATATATTGGTATGTGATTTTTGGCCGGAGATTGTGCCTGAGCCGAGCTGCTGACTGTGTTGTGATGAGTGTTGTGACTGATACTGAGGAGTTGTATGTCATGGTTGTAGATTTGTTAGTTAGCTCCATTCCTAACTGACTGAATGACTGAATGATTGACCAACTAACTAACTAACTGACTGAATGACTGAATGATTGACCAACTAACTAACTAACTGACTGACTGACTGAATGATTGATCAACTAACTAACTAACTGACTGACTGACTGACTGACTGACTGACCAACTGAATGACTGACTGATTGAGCAACTAACTGAATGACTGACTTTTTACTTTGTTTATGACTTACCCGCGCTGACTGACATTTTTCTACCGAGAAGAATGAATAATATATTTTTTTTATATGAGATGACTTTAACCTTTGTGTTTTAATATATAAAGCAGAGAGAACGTGGATTACACCCCCCCCCCTATTGTAACACTAAATGGGAGGTGTATAGCTAATGTTTAGTATACAGTGGGAGGTGTATAGCTAATGTTTAGTATACAGTGGGAGGTGTATAGCTAATGTTTAGTATACAGTGGGAGGTGCATAGCTAATGTTTAGTATACAGTGGGAGGTGTATAGCTAATGTTTAGTATACAGTGGGAGGTGTATAGCTAATGTTTAGTATACAGTGGGAGGTGCATAGCTAATGTTTAGTATACAGTGGGAGGTGAGGTGTATACAGTGGGAGGTGTATAGCTAATGTTTAGTATACAGTGGGAGGTGTATAGCTAATGTTTAGTATACAGTGGGAGGTGTATAGCTAATGTTTAGTATACAGTGGGAGGTGTATAGCTAATGTTTAGTATACAGTGGGAGGTGTATAGCCGGATGATGGACATTAAAAGGTCTCCAGTCATGACCGGTACTGTGTTCTCTCTCTTTATCTCTTTCTCTCTTTCTCTCTCTCTCTATCTCTTTATTTTCTCTCTCTCTATCTTTTTCTTTCTCTCTCTCCCCCTCTTTCCCTTTAACTCAATCACTTTCCTTTTATCTTTTTCTAACTTTTCACCTCTCTCTCTCTCTCTCTCTCTCTCTCTCTCTGTCTCTCTCTCTCTCTGTCTCTCTCTCTCTCTCTCTCTCTCTCTTTCTCTAACTCCCTCCTTTGTCTCTCTCTCAATTAACCGAATTGGGTCTAAAATTTATATCGAAAGTTTGATGACCGTGTTGATGTTAACATATTACTCTCTCTCTCTCTCTCTCTCTCTCTCTCTCTCGTGATATAAATCCAGCCGCTCAGACAGAGAAAAACACG
This sequence comes from Homarus americanus, assembly GCF_018991925.1. Classification (NCBI taxonomy): domain Eukaryota; kingdom Metazoa; phylum Arthropoda; class Malacostraca; order Decapoda; family Nephropidae; genus Homarus; species Homarus americanus. The sequence goes on along the minus strand of NW_024723833.1, from coordinate 4,676,198 downwards.
TCAATTAGCCCCTAAAGTCAGCTAGCCGTAATGTCCTCTCCTCTTGACTTGCAGACACCAGACTTAAACAACTAGGAGCCGTCTCATCTCCGGCCCATAATGTAAACCCCCATATTAACTCATCAGGACAGAGACAGCGAGCTTTTTTATACCCAGATCAACTATATCCTCTGAGTGATGCCAAAATACCCAAGGAAAAATCACGTATCAAATCACCATTGACTATCGGATTAGGGAAATAGATCTGTCACACCTTGTTATTGGGAGGGTGTTTTTGAGGTGGGGGGGTTTCTTCAGGGGAGGGGTGTGTGGTTGTGTAGGGAGGTAGATATGTATAATGGAGTAATGGGGGTAGGGGAGGGAGGTGGGGAGGGTAGATGTGTGTGTTTGTGTGAGGTGGTCATTGTGTGTTTGGGATAGAGATCCTGTGTATGGGGGGGGCAGATAGATTTGTGTGTGTGTGTGTGTGTGTGTGTGTGTGTGTGTGTGTGTGTGTGTGTGTGTGTGGAGCACCTGGTTGAGTTTTAACAGGTTCCACCATCGTATTGTTACCTGAAATAAAACCAGTAATTGCCCATCTGCCTTAACTACACCACATAACAAAACCAATATAAACCAAAAAGCACCGCCATAAACAGCGACCAGTTAGTCGTGTGGCAGTAACTATCAACACACCCGTGGTTTATAACATGGCCGGCCGATGATTACATGACGATATCCCGATCCAGCCCAGCCCAGCCCAGCCCAGCCCAGCCAAGCCCAGCCCAGCCCAGCCCAGCCCTGCCTAACCTAACCTAACCTAACCTAACCTAACCTAACCTAACCTAATCTAACCTAACCTAATCATCAAGTTTTGGGTCCCTCATAACAAACACCCAATAGAAATAAGATTTAGTTGATTATAATCCGTCATATATCACTAAACTTTTGCCCCATTAACTTATATTGGGATTATAGCAGCATTATGCATTATAGGCAACTTGAGATAATTTTTGTACACATAATTATATCGTAGTTTAAGTAAAGGTGTGATTTAGTTCACATTATTTTTACCTGTGTGTATTGATCTTGCAGCCCCCAGCATCATTATCTCAGAGCCGCAGACTTACCCAACGTGGTTTTATTCCCAGGGCGGTGGTGGTGGCGGCTGGGAGTAGTACGTTGTGGTAGTAAGAGGTGAGGGGTGATTAGGTGCGGTAATGGGTAGTAAGGTGTGGGGGGAAGGGGTGATCAGGTGTAGTGGTGGGCAGTAAGGTGTGGGGGGGTGATCAGGTGTAGTGGTGGGCAGTAAGGTATGTGTGAGGGGTGATCAGGTGTGGTGGTGGGGTGGGCAGGGTATGGGAGGGGTGATCAGGTGTGTGGTGGGCAGTAAGGTGTGGGGGGAGGGGTGATCAGGTGTAGTGGTGGGCAGTAAGGTGTGGGGAGGTGATCAGGTGTCAGGTGATGGTGAGTGGTGGGCAGTAAGGTGTGGGGGGTGATCAGGTGTAGTGGTGGGCAGTAAGGTATGTGGGGGTGATCAGGTGTAGTGGTGGGCGTGGGTGGGGGGTGGGGGAGGTGGGGGCTGGTGTGGGGGTGATCAGGTGTAGTGGTGGGCAGTAAGGTATGTGTGAGGTGATCAGGTGTAGTGGTGGGCAGTAAGGTGTGGGGGAGGGTGATCAGGTGTAGTGGTGGGCAGTAAGGTGTGTGGGGAATTGTATGGGCAGGTGTAGGGGTGGTGATCAGGTGTAGTGGTGGGTAAGGTGTAGGTGTAGTGGTGGGCAGTAAGGGTGGTGGTGGGCAGGTATGTGTAGGGGTGATCAGGTGCAGTGGTGTAAGGTGTGGTGGGGATGATCAGTAAGGTGTAGTCAGGTGTGGGTGGGTGTGGGGGTGATCAGGTGTAGTGGTGGGCAGTAAGGTATGTGAGGGTGATCAGGTGTAGTGGTGGGCAGTGTGTGGGGGAGGGTGATCAGGTGTAGTGGTGGGCAGTAAGGTGTGGGTGATCAGGTGTGTGGTGGGCAAGGTGTGGGGGGAGGGTGATCAGGTGTAGTGGTGGGCGTGGGGGTGATCAGGTGTAGTGGTGGGCAGTAAGGTATGTGTGAGGGGTGATCAGGTGTAGTGGTGATGCCGAGTGTGTCTGATAATGTTTACAGTCTACACCTGGTATCCTGGTGTGTGTGTGTGTGTGTGTGTGTGTGTGTGTGTGTGTGTGTGTGTGTGTGTGCAAGTCGCTATGTTAGTAAAATTGTGGTCTCTTCAAAATACAGACAAAAGGTATACAAGCAGACAGACAGACGAGAGAGAGAGAGAGAGAGAGAGAGCTGGTCTTGGTAAGGTACAGGTTCATAAACGTGTAGCTTGATGACTCTCCATAACAATATTTCATACAGTATGCTCGTCTTGATGGTGTGTAGTGTCATGTGAAGGAGTTATCCCTCCCTCCGCTCGCCTGCACCCCCCACACCCTCTTATTATGTGTCACCATCACACGAGTTTATTGTCTTGTGACTTAGCAATTACTAAGACACCTACCTCAACTTTGTGAAGAGGACTAACCCCCCTCCCCCTCCTCTCTCTCTCTCTCTCTCGTCCAGTCTTTGCATTATTTATTTCTATATTTATCTTTTACTTGTATTATTCACATATTTACATGTTTATCTGTTCACTCATCCGTTTTATCTAATCAGTCAAAGGTTAAACTATCTACACGTCTCTGTTGTCTTGGAGTTTGTGTGTTTATGTCTACACTTTTGTTTTTGCGTCCTGGAGTTCGCTGCCGATGTTTTATTGGCAGTAGATTCCAGTCGTATATAATGTATTGATAGTAGTAGTAGTGCAGTAATAGTAGTAGTAGTAGTAGTGATAATAATAGTGTTTCCCTCACTGGACTGCCAACACAAGTAACGAAGCCCATGTGGCTGTCAGTGCTCGAGAATTCTGAACGAGGGGACAGCGAGATATTTGATATCAGGATATTTAATCCCCTGGCCACATGTCACCGTGACCTGTCTCTCGAGGCTGCATACTGGAGAAACAAGAACAAAAAGAACAGAGCGTAGCATAGAGAATTCATAATGTCGACCAAGGCAATTTCACTTCGCTATTGTTCACAACATTGGGCCGGATAGGACCTAGTGCAAAGTGCTTCTACACCAGACTGGCTGATGTGTTATCAGAACAGAAGCAGCAACCTAGAAGTTACGTCGTGGCCTTGTTGAGGACTTGAGGAGTTGCCTATCATTCTCTTTGTTGAGTCTGCTCTGCCGTGTCTCAGGGGAACAAGAGCTCCGGCCCGTAAGCCAACAACAGTCGCAGACTTGGGCTATGAGGCAACAGTCACTGAATGCTGCATAGATCTGCAGCTTAACTAACTCAGCTCGGGTAGATACTATTATATTAGGATAGTTAGAAAATATAACATATGGAGAAGATGTGGCTATAAGAGGAGGTTGGAGGCCATAAAAAGTAGTTTTAATAGTACAATAATAATAATAATAATGATAATAATAATAATAATAATAATATCATTCCACAAACTTACAGTGTTTACGATAAGCTCTGTTGGTACAGCATTAGGAGTTGTGAAAGTTGCCTCAACCTGTGTTAGAGTCTTAGAATAGATTATTAACTGGTTATAACACTGGTAAGAGGGAGAGGGTCGGTGTAATACTAAACCTCTCGATTCGTGACTTAATTTCCTCAAAGTGGTCTGGGTCGCCGAACCATTATTTACGTTGTTGTGACCTTTAGGAGGCAGGTCAGAGAAAGTTCAAAGGGAGTTTTTCTTGTATCGGGATTGACTGAAACACACACACACATACACACGTTGTCCCACCCCCTTCCATTACTTTAGGTCCCAACACACTCCAGATTGTAGATTCCACTAAGCTCCTCGGCGTCACCATAGACAACAAACTAAATTGGAAACCACAAGTCAGTGAAGTTGTCAAATCCTCCAGTTTCCGTCTCCACCTCCTTCGCCGACTCAAGTCCCTCGGAGTTCCTGCACCCGAGCTCCTCAGTGTTTACACAACATTCATACTTCCCAAGCTCACCTATGCCTCCCCTACCTGGTCTTCCTCCCTAAATGCCACACAACGTAATCACCTAGAAAAAGTGCAAAAGAGGGCATGCAAGATTATTCTCTCCTCTTCCTACTCCACATATCAAGAAGCGCTCAACACACTGACCCTTTCGACTCTCACTGACCATCACCACGACCTCATCTGCAAATTTGGTAAGAAGCTTCTACACCATCCTCGACACCGGCTCCCTACCACCTGAGATCCCTAGCCCGAGAATTGCTGTTCGACACCACAACCGCATCCAGCCCATACCTGCACGAACTGATCGCTATAAGAACAGCCCAGTCCCAACCATTGTAAAAATTATCAATAACTTGTAATAAACCAGTGTATTCACTCCCAGTAAATACTACTTCTTGCACTGTCACTATGTTGAAATGCCCTGTAGTTTGAGCTTTTTCCCATCTAGTTATTATATATCTTATTTGTATCACTTATGTTACGTGTATATTATTTGTAATTCGTAACCCATTCCCCAAATATGTAACTGTATATTTTCAGCCTTCTGGCTGCCAAGCTCTTTCAATAAACCGTTAATTATTATTATTATTATTATTATTATTATTATTATTTATTATTATTATTATTATTATTATTATTATTATTATTATTATTATTATTATTATTATTATTATTATTATTATTACACACACACACACACCTAGTGAAAGCAATACCTTACCATTAATATGCTTATGGAGTTTTGGCTTGTGGCTGACAAATATACTGTAAATATCTCCGTTTGAAACGCCAACAAACACATTGTCACGGCGTAATTTAAGTAGAAATGAAATTATGTATAATCACAAAAATTTAACATAAAGTTGAAAGTCACAAAAGTATTTATTTGTTGCCGCCCCTGGCATCTCTGAGTTACAAAATGGATGTAAATATAAATAACTTTATATTAAGTTTTTGTTGTTGTGTTAAGTGATGTGCGTCAGTTACAAATGGGACTTGTGTTGCTGTAAAAGGAATCTGGCATTAAGGTTTTTCTCAAAAAGGCGTAAATTTTGTTGTAATTGATTGAAGATGATGTATGTGTGATTTAGAATGTACTACAGTATTGTATATATAAAATATGTAGTGGCTTGTCTACAACGATGTATCTCTGAGACACAAAATTTATTTCTACATCAAAATTTACTCACAAAAATTTTTGCACTTTGAAATTTCTAGTGTAGAACAATGCATTTATGACTTTAACTTGACGTCTACGTTTATAAAATATGACTAACACTGCAAGTAATGTAGTTGTGATGTTCACTATATAGCAATGCATTTATCAGCGTCTAATTTGACTTGTGCATGTGGAATGTGAGTCTTCACATGCAGATCTTACTCACAGATACTGATGGAATACCTGTATACAGTGTGCGTCTGGCAGGATCATGCATCCCTGAAATACTAACTTAATTTGTACATTAAAAATAACTCCACCATCAAAGTTTTACTCACAAAGGTAATTGAGTTTGTTGTGTGTGGTGTGGCGTCATGCATCCCTGAGCCGCTACTGCCACCTGATTTGTATTCAGTGGTCGAGCAGCCGTCCTGGTGGAAAACAAATTCCAACAGTCGGGTCTCTCCGGGGATTGAACATTCTCTGGTGTTGTCTGCGGCTCACCTCCACAACCTCCAACTTCCAATGAATCTGTGAGCGTCTCTCCCCTGGTCCCCGGTGTGTTGAAGCAAGAGGTAAAATGTAAAAAAAAAGATCATTACCTCCTATTTCTATTTGTGAACCAAGAACAGTGTGTGGTCTAGTTCTCCAGTGGTGGGTCAAGTGGAAGCTGTTCTTATGTTCTCCAGTGGTGGATCAAGTGGAAGCTGTTCTCGTCTTCTCTAGTTGTGGATCAGGTGGAAGCTGTTCTTATGTTCTCCAGTGGTGGATCAAATTACGAACTGGTGTCTTCTCTAGTTGTGGATAAGAGTGGAAGCTGTTCTCGTCTTCTCTGGTTGTATTGGATCTGGGTGGAAAGCTGTTCTCAAGTATTTCTGCTCTAGTGGTGGGTCAAGTGGAAATTCTCGTGTTCTCTAGTGGTGGGTCAGAGTGGAAGCTGTTCTCGTGTTCTCCAGTGGTGGATCAAGTGGGAAGCTGTTCTCGTCTTCTCTAGTGGTGGGTCAAGTGGAAGCTGTTCTTATGTTCTCCAGTGGTGGATCAAGTGGAAGCTGTTCTCGTCTTCTCTAGTTGTGGATCAGGTGGAAGCTGTTCTTATGTTCTCCAGTGGTGGATCAAGTGGAAGCTGTTCTCGTCTTCTCTAGTTGTGGATCAGGTGGAAGCTGTTCTCGTGTTCTCTAGTGGTGGGTCAAGTGGAAGTTATTCTCGTGTTCTCTAGTGGTGGGTCAAGTGGAAGCTGTTCTCGTGTTCTCCAGTGGTGGATCAAGTGGAAGCTGTTCTCGTGTTCTCCAGTGGTGGATCAAGTGCAAGCCGTTCTCTTTTTTTTCAGTGTTGAGTGTTTGACTTAGTTCAGCCATCGTCCGGATCATCAGAAATTTACATATTATTATTATTTTTTCTTTTAACTGAGGCAAGAGAGTGTATCCAGTCACGATAGTCTCATTGCAATTTCAGCGCCATTTTCCTTCCGGGTTTCTTTCCTGTAGGTTAAGTGACCCAGTTGGATAGGCTCTCATAGCTTCAGTTAGGAGAAAAATTAACGTACGAGCCTTTGAGAATCGTCGCCATGAGGAGTAGTGCCTGAGACGCCATATTCCTTTGATGGTTAAATTAGTTAGATGTTTCACTTTGTTTCAAGATGGTTGGCAGTTAATTCTGAATGGCCGGTTAAGGCTTAAAGGAGAATATGTTCCCCTAGAAAATTTTCAGAGAATCAAATATTTTCGTAAGCCTTCTGTTGAAATTCAGGGATACGGTATTCTTTCCTTCTTTAAAATATGACCGGGAAAAACCGTTAATTCCCGAAAATTAAAAAAAAATCATTTTATCTTTCTTTTTTTTAAGTCTTCGTCAGTGGAAAATGTGGAGGCCGTTTTGGGCAAAATTTCTTAGTAGTCTGTGTGAATTTATGTGCTTCAGTTGGGCTATCAGCCGTCGATGTCCGGTAATGTTATCTATCTGGCTGTAGTGCCGGTGAGATCCCTGCACAGTAATGGAAAAATGTGCCTCTAATGGGAAATCTGGACTGACAGTGAAAAACTCATTTACATTTACTGGGGAGCTGAGCGAGAGAACCACTCCCAGGGGTGTTGCACGTTGCTGCGTCTCTTCCAGATTGTAAGAGATGAGCCTACAAGCGCTGACAATCCAGGCTGGCAGCGGGTAATATTTTAAAGTATTGATTACTACTCTAGGTCTCTACACTCTACCCCTCTTTAATCTTTTTCGTATTTTTTCGCCTTTCACTTTATCAATCTTATCCATGTTCCTTGTGGACAACGTATTTCATTCACAGTTTCCCAATAAATATTACTTGTGCAATTGAAATCCAGGAGAGTAAGCATCCTGCCTCTGGGGAATCTTAGTTCATCCCGAAGGCCATTGCGAGTTGAGGAATAGACGCTCTACACACTGATCTCAGATAACACGGACTAGTGAGGTGAACTTTGATGGCTTAGTGGAGTATTGTTTCTCCTTTATGTGAGTCATTGATGTTTGTCCCTTATGTGAGTCATTGATGTTTGTCTCTTATATAAGTCATTGATTGTTTGTCCCTTATGTGAGTCATTGATGTTTGTCCTTTTATGTGAGTCATTGATGTTGTCCCTTATGTGAGTCATTGATGTTTGTCCTTTTATGTGAGTCATTGATGTTGTCCCTTATGTGAGTCATTGATGTTGTCCCTTATGTGAGTCATTGATGTTTCTCCTTTATGTGAGTCATTGATGTTTGTCACCTTATGTGAGTCATTGATGTTTGTCTCTTATATAAGTCATTGATGTTTGTCCCTTATGTGAGTCATTGATGTTTGTCCTTTTATGTGAGTCATTGATGTTGTCCCTTATGTGAGTCATTGATGTTTGTCCCTTATGTGAGTCATTGATGTTTGTCCTTTATGTGAGTCATTGATGTTTGTCTGTATGTGTGGAGTCTTTTGTCTCTTATATAAGTCATTGATGTTTGTCCCTTATGTGAGTCATTGATGTTTGTCCTTTTATGTGAGTCATTGATGTTGTCCCTTATGTGAGTCATTGATGTTTGTCCCTTATGTGAGTCATTGATGTTTGTCCTTTTATGTGAGTCATTGATGTTGTCCCTTATGTGAGTCATTGATGTTTGTCCTTTTATGTGAGTCATTGATGTTTGTCTCTTATATAAGTCATTGATGTTTGTCCCTTATATAAGTCATTGATGTTTGTCCCTTATGTGAGTCATTGATGTTTGTCCTTTTATGTGAGTCTTGATGTTGTCCCTTATGTGAGTCATTGATGTTGTCCCTCATGTGAGTCATTGATGTTTGTCCCTTATGTGAGTCATAGATGTTTGTCCTTTTATGTGAGTCATTGATGTTGTCCCTTATGTGAGTCATTGATGTTTGTCCTTTTATGTGAGTCATTGATGTTTGTCTCTTATGCGAGTCATTGATGTTTGTCCCTTATGTGAGTCATTGATGTTTGTCCTTTTATGTGAGTCATTGATGTTTGTCTCTTATATAAGTCATTGATGTTTGTCCCTTATGTGAGTCATTGATGTTTGTCCTTTTATGTGAGTCATTGATGTTTGTCTCTTATGCGAGTCATTGATATTAACACATTTTAACGCATTTTTTATAAACATTTATATTAATAAATGATATAAACTTATGTAAT
>NW_024723833.1:4642370-4657370 GCF_018991925.1 Homarus americanus | reverse complement strand
CAAGTGGCGTGGCTGTCGTGCCGTCCTCTCTGACAGCCGCTCGCGTAAAACTTCCTTAACGCTAAGTGACAGTGTGGTACCTGTCAGAAATCATCGTTAATTTTATCATGTTAATTATTTTTTGGGATGTGTCTAACAGTTGCAATTATTTAATGGTTCACGTAATTACAGGTAAGAGTTTAGATTTGTTTAAGTGTCCGCGATTTGCAGTTTTGGGTTGCCGGTTAATTATTGTGTTTGTTAACGGTTTTGTAGGTCTTAGTTCTTGGCTGCCGGTTAAATAATTGTAATTTCTTGGCTGTCTACAAATTCTATACAGTGTTAATAGGTCCTTGTCTCGTGGCTGTATCTTGTAATCATTTAAGTTTATTTAGAGCTTCAGTTATGTGTAACCTAACTTGTATACAGGAGTGTTTAAGTTTACGGTAAAGTTTTTCAGTATTTCTGGAAAATCGGGAACTTATGAGAACTTGCGAATTATTGTTTCAAACTTCCTGTGGATTTTAAACAGAAAATAACGATGATTTTTGTTTGGTTCTTGTATCACGAAGGACTTTTATTTTTATTTCCACGACAACCGGTTTTAAAGAATATAGATTGACTCTCCAGAACCATTGAACCGGTTGATGCGAGTCTGTATTTGCTTTCCATGGCAGCGAAGTGTGAAAAAATCTATTCTCGACCTCCCCTCCACGACCATTGAAGCGATTGATGCGAATGTTGACGCAGGTGAGCGCTGGGGTGTGTGGGGGCGACTCCAGCCTGGTCCGGGGTGAGTGTTCACACGCACACAAAAGAAGATAATATGTAGAAATACATATACGAATAAAGTAAAAATTACACACACACACACACACACACACACACACACACACACACACACACACACACACACACACACATAAAAGCCAATGTATTTTTGTTTTACCTTTTTTATCTACAAAGTGTTTTCTATATTAGCTTTACACTTCTCAGTTTTTTTACATTAATCCAATTTTGTGAAGGTAATACCCTTAAGATTTATTGACCAATTATTTAAGTTTAAAAGTTTGTCATGAATTTTTCCCTTATTGTTATGAGAATTTTCATGGAAATTTAAAGAGTAGTTATTTTAGACATACAGTTTATTTGCCACATACATACCATGGTGTGGGCTCGGCCACACCCGTAGTAATTTTGTCTTTTCCAGGTTAGTTTGAATTTGTATTAACGTTTGTTTTTCCTGTGTGTTATTTACTTTGCATTAAGGGGATTTCTTTATTTAGTTTTTGTTTTGAATACTTGTTACAGAACTTATTATCTTGAACATAATATAATATCTGGAAAATACACAAAGGAATTAATTCCTGTTTGAGAAAATACTTCTACAAACTGTGATTAACTGTACAATACCTGCAATGCTATGGAACTCACATTTTCTCTCATGAGGACCAAAATAGCGGCGCCTTTATCTATGTTGAACGATGTGCACGGCAAAACCTTCTACAGTATGCCAACACAGTGAATCAGTTTGTACACAGTCAAACTCACGTAATACTGTGTGGTGGATCCAGGATATTGAAACTTGGGGTCGGGTCAAGAAGGGGGTTATTGACCCCTTGTGGTGGGTGTTCAGGATATTGAGACGAGGGAGGAAGGGATGGATATTGAGCTCTTGTGCTGGATTTAAAGAATATTAAAATAAAATTGCAGGGATATTACAGGAGGCGCAGCAGTGTGTTGGAGGGGAGATGGTATATTGAACCTCGGTGTTGTACAGTGATGTTTAAAACTGGACTACATGAAGTAGGACATTGAATCATCTTCTTGGGCATTAAGGGAGGAGGGGAACACGTGAGGTATTGAACCCTGTGTGTGGGTATTCAGTATATTGAGAGCTAGAGGCTACAGGGCGGAGCGAGGCGTGGAAGAGGGATACTGAAGACTTGAATTATTTACCACACAGTATACAGTCAGCAGGTGGGGGAACTAGAGACCTAGATACATCAGTGTAGAAAAGGATATTTTGAGGGTTTGGCTAACTTAATATTCGTTGTTAATTTCCTTCCTTTTCCGTCCACAGTTTATGCTTCCCTTCCCTATAACAATGTTGGCTTAACAGTTCCTCAGTATTTCTCTACCACTGCCTCCTTAAACGCGGTTCTCTGTCTATCTGTCTTTAGGAACATTCTCTCTGTCAGTCCTCCGGTATCCTTCCCACGAGAGAGAGAGAGAGAGAGAGAGAGAGAGAGAGAGAGAGAGAGTAATACATGTTAAAGCTTAGGACTGTCGCCATACCAATACCTGTGATGGGTTCAGGCCCTCCACCTCCACCCTGGTGAAAATATGCCGAGGTGCTGCTGGTGTTAAAGCTGTAAATGTGGTGCTAGTTGTAAATGTAGTGTTATTGTTCAATGTGTAAATGTAGTGTTAGTATTGAGGATCTAAAGGTGTAAATGTGGTGTTATTATTGAAGCTGTAAAGTTGATTGTTTGTTTAGCTTAAAAAAAAGTTGTCGTCGATTTGCTGAGCAAATTGTTGTCGTCGACCTGAGGATTGAGAAGCTGTCTGGGTCCTGATGGTTCCTTTAAGAAGTTTTCCTTTATGTATTAGTGTGAGTATACTGAATTGTGGCTGTGTTATTATGGTACTGTTGGTATTGTTCTTGTTATTGCTGTTGATGTTGTTGTTATTGCTGTTGATGTTGTTATTGCTGTTATTATTATTATTATTATTATTATTATTATTATTATTATTATTATTATTATTATTATTATTATTATTATTATTATTATTATTATTATTATTATTATTATTATTATTATTATTATTATTATTATTATTATTATTATTATTATTATTATTATTATTATTATTATTGTTATTATTATTGTTATTATTATTATTATTAAGGGAAGAAGATAGTACTATGGTAATCTTTGTAATAAATGCTGTGGTTGTTACTATTGTATTACTATTACAGTACTACTAATTATTATTTTTACTATTACTGAAATATAGGTCGTAATATTTTCAGTGTCAATTCTGTTAGTTAAATTACAGTGAAAGTGTACTGTTTATGTAGCATGTACTGTATATCCTCTCGTGATTAATTAAAAAAATACAGAGTTTAATATTTGTTTTAGTTTTATATTATGGTTTTGTTAAAGTTTTATAGTTTTATATTGAGTTTTAATTGAAAATTGAGGATCATTTAAAGTTTTAGGTTTACTTGAAACTTTCAGGTGTCCCAAATCTTATGATAACTTTAAATTTTTAGGTTTTTCTTACATGTTCAGTGACATAATACGTTTACTTTGTTTTATTTTTTATTTGTTTTATTTTTATTTTTTACAGGATTAGCCTACCAGGGCACAGGTCAATGACCCACACCAGGGCCTGGGAGCGAAAATATAATAATAATAATAATAATAATAATAATAATAATAATAATAATAATAATAATAATAATAATAATAATAATAATAATAATAATAATAATAATAATAATAGTAATAATAATAATAATAATAATAATAATTAATAATAATAATAATTTTACTTTCAATTTTTGTGTTATAATAAGTTTTAGTTACACCTTAAATTTTAGTTTTCAAGGTTTAGATCTAGTATAAGTTATACCTTTGGTTTTAGTGTTGGTTTAAAGTTTAGGATTACGTCAAGTTTTAGTGTTTCAAATTAGTTTGTTGTGATAGAAGGCTGAGATAATTGATGAGGGGTTACCTTGTATTGTTACTGTTCCCTCACACACACACACACACACACACACACACACAGACACACAGAGTTGTCGGTAGTTTCACACCTTTACGACTTGGCTGAAGAGTGTTGGGTAATTGTTTGTAGAGTTACATCTGGAAGTTTGAAGTGAGTTGTCCAAGTGGTCACCGTTTATGTCCACACACGAGAGAATTTTTTTTTCTCCAGAGTTTCAGGAAGTGTGTGTGTGTGTGTGTGTGTGTGTGTGTGTGTGTGTGTGTGTGTGTGTGTGCGTGTCCGTCAGTCCGTCCGTCCGTCTCACAAGGAATAATTGACGATAAAATAAAATATTATCATTGACAGTATGGGAAGAAGCTTGTGTTTCACTCGTCAACTCAATACAAAACCAATAATACTTTAATAATCAACAAGGAACACAGTGTTGACGACTGTATCAAAACAAATATCAGTTTATATCCTGTGATGTTGCTTGTAAGTCACTTCAACTGATGGTGACAGAACACTCGTACGTTGTGTTTGGTCGATTACTGTGTCGGCATTAAGTTTGGGAAGGATTTTTGTTTGTATTATAAGAGGATATGTTATGTTATGTTATGTTATGTTATGTTATGTTATGTTATGTTATGTTATGTTATGTTATGATATGTTATGTTATGTTATGATATGTTATGTTATGTTATGATATGTTATGTAATGTTATGTTATGTTATGTAATGTTATGATATGTTATGTTATGTTATGTTATGTTATGTTATGTTATGTTATGTAATGTTATGATATGTTATGTAATGTTATGTTATGTAATGTTATGATATGTTATGATATGTTATGTTATGTTATGATAGAGGCTTAAGGTGTAGGTTAGATGGTAGCGTACATAGGATAGCCTTTTATTATTGATATTATTTTAATTATTTAATGAGTATGTTTATAATAATGAGATATGAACAGCGGCGATGTTAATTAATGAAGGAGAATACTTTATTATTATTATTATTATTATTATTATTATTATTATTATTATTATTATTATTATTATTATTATTATTATTATTATTATTATTATTATTATTATATTGTCATTATTATTATTATATTTTTGAGACAGTGAGAAGTTTAGGAGAGAACAAAGTGAGGCAGGGGGAAAGAGAGAAATGGAAAAGAGGAGAAAGTGTGGGAGAGTGAGAGACTGTGTAAGAGAGAGAAAGAGAGTAAATTAAATGTATTCAGGGACTCTCGGATTTTTCTTTACATTGGGGGAGGTGTGTTGATACTAGTTTGTGTAACATTTCCTGCTTTTGTGTTAATAGTGTGTGTGTGTGTGTGTGTGTGTGTGTGTGTGTGTATGTAATGACAATGGACTGTTCTATAAGGCTTAGTAAACAACGTATATAAGCAAAATAAATTCAATAACCAAATAAACATTTCCTGACTCTTGTTCACAGAATATACAACGTAACGTGGTCTGACACACTCCCCTGCTGCCCCTGACACCCCTGCTGCCACTGACACACTCCCCCTGCCACCACTGACACTCCTTTACTGCCCCTCACACACTCCCCTGCCGCTTCTAGACAAACGTCACAACAACTTGGCACTCAGTGCCAGGACCTGGGAGGGAACGTGCAACTTTGTTTAGAATTCTGGTGTGATGATTTATGGGAGCGGAGGAAGTTTTTTGGGTGGAGGGGGAAGGGATGATCCTGGATTTGCCAGTCAGAGAGGGAGAGATGTGCTTGAAACAAAGTATTCCCATGGAGTAATATAATATTTTTTGTACCTTGTGATGTACTGTACCAGGGGAAGTACACGTGGTAGTGGGCAGCCTGAAGGACAATATCCTACTGCCGATAAAGTGACTTACAGTAAGTTGTCCTGCCACATCATTAATGAGATGAAAATATATAACTGAGTCGTATATTAAGAGATGAGCTAATGACCCGTAGTCAGCGAGATGCACAGTACGGTGTAGGTGGATGGAAGGACGTGAGAGGACAGAGTGTGATGTATATACTGTAGGTGTGGAGTGCGAGGAATGGAGCAGGTGAGTGGTGACTATAGAGAACCTGCATGACGTCACGGTGAACAACATGAGGCGACTGAAAGTGAACGGGATAGGCCATGATATACTTCATTAGTTATTAAAGAGTAATTAAGGTTGATTAAGTCTAGTTACCATATATGAATTTTGATTAGGTTATGTTTACTTGGGTTAGGTTACACTTACTTTCAACACACTATACATTTACTGTCAACACACTATATACTCACTGTCATCACACTATGCACTTACTGTCAACACACTATACAGTACACTTACTGTCAACACACTATACACTCACTGTCAACACTCCATCTCAATAGACTATGCACTCTACAGTATGTCAACAAGCATCCTTTACACTCTATATATTGAGTTTATTTCAATCTCACCTGCTTTACTGTGCGACACTTACACACACTTGTGCAACATACGCAATTTATGAGCTATTGGGGGAGTGAGAGAGTAGAGTTGAGTAAAGGATGTGAGAGAGAGATACTGTGTCACATTTCTACACATGCTACAGTATACAGTATATCTCTCCTCTGGCCCAACCAAATCGACGATACATCAGTGTGGTATTTTGTCCAATCATAATAACTAGGTTATATATCTAATCTCTATCTGTCTATCATCTCTGTCTCTTTGTATTTACCTATCTATATATCATCTCCCTGTCTGTACTGTTTAGCCTTTAGCTCTGTTATTGCACACACACACACACACACACACACACACAGAGCAGCCACTAGACAGGGCTTCCTCAACCCGTCAATTTACTGTACAAATTTACAAGGGAAGACTACAAAGGTACTCCACCCGGTCCTTAGGATTCAATAACTCTTAGATGGAATTCGCTTCCCAATTATGGTTCAGGTGAGGTCAAAAGCTGTGTCAACTCTCTCTCTAATAGACTGCATATAATTCAATGGTCGCCTATCTAGTCTTGTCTTGTGTCTCCATATAACTTTTTCTTTTATGATATTTTTGGTGGGAGTCGAGAAGTGAATTATATATTATTGAATCCTCTTAATGATGATACAAAAAAAAAAGGTTGAATAGGTAAGTAGTTAATTAGAAAAGATATTTAGGATGATCAAATATAAGATTAAGGTAATTAATTGTGGTAGTTAAATATATTGATAAAATTAAGACTAAGTTGATTAATTTGGTGAGTGTTGACTATAGTTGTGTTGACTATACAGGTGAAAGTTGACCAAGAGGAAAAACGAAACTTGGAGAACTCAGGTCGAAGGTCAAGGTCAGTTAAAGGTGCTCATAGGTCATGGTCAGGTCAGGGTTGTGTTCTGTTGTGATGAATGTTATTATTATTGTTGTTGTTTTTGTTGTTCGTATCATTATTATTACAATTTCGAATATTCACTTCATCAAATTTCCAACATTTACTTTAAGAAGCGTATTCAAAAACCAAGAAATGAACACACACACACACACACACACACACACACACACACACACACACACACACACACACACACACACACACACACACACACACACACACACACACGAGCGCGCGCGGGAAAATCTCATTAGTCGTCCGCTTCTACACATGCCTCCACAGTCACCGCCCTGATGAACTACACCCTACAATACCATACCATCACCTCGCCTCCACCATCACGCTACGATGGCATCTACGAGGGAAACATTTTCTTTTTTGAAATTCAATTTTTCTGAACCTTTGCCTACCAAAACTCATTTATGTCTCGGTCTAGCACTCTGGGACACTGTAAATTACGGTCTAGCACTCTGGGACACTATATATCACGGTCAAGCACTTTTGGACACTGTAAATGACGGTCTAGCACTCTGGGACACTGTAAATCACGGTTTAGCACTCTGGAACACTGTAAATCACGGTCTAGCACTCTGGAACACTGTAAATCACGGTCTAGCACTCTGGGACACTGTAAATCACGGCCTAGCACTCTGGAACACTGTAAATCACGGTCTAGCACTCTGGGACACTGTATATCCCGGTTTAGCTAATGTAAAACTTAACTTACCAACCTGTGTTTAATATTTACTCTCAGAAGGCTATTGTGTTTTCGCTGTGTAGATACACCTTATATATCATCTGCTGTAAATACACTATTCACACATTCACTCACGATCAACACTAGACACCTGGTATGCACTGTTTGCTACCACCATACACGCACCATACCTTGCCATTATCACTATACACCACTGTTAGGACCATACACCCACTATACACTCTATGCCACCATTATCCACCCACCATACACTACTGCTATCTCTACTATCACCATACACCACTGTTAACACCATACACCTACTATCATTATCATACGAGTATACCAACCATACACCACTACCAATATTATAAACACACCGTATGAAAGTGTCAACATCAAACACCATCCATACACCACTGTCAGCATCATACACCACTGTCAGCATCATACATCACTGTCAGCACAGCATTATACTCCCCACAATTTCCACACTGTCGTATCAGAAATCTTCCATACGTTACCATCATACACCATCGGGTTAATTATTATGACCCGTTGTAAACCCTACTCTGTAATCCTTTTGCGCTACCGCTCACAGGATGAGTGTGGGGTGCACAATATAGTAGCCGCTGTAAGCGGCAAAATAAAAAATCAAATCGTCACCATCATACACAACCACCACCATACACAACCACCACCATCATACACCACCACCACCATCATACACCACCAACACCATACACCATCACCACCATTATACACCACCACCATCATACACAACCACCACCATCACCATACACCACCACCATCATCATACACCACCACCACCATCATACACCACCATCACCACAACCATCATACACCACCACTAAGGACATAGAAAGTCTTTATTTTGTGTTAAGTACTTCCCCCACACTTCAGCATTACCTCACAAACTAGAATGTAAATGTACAATTAAGTGAGTTTACGAGAGGGAGGGAGAGTGGTGGGGGAGAGGGTGGGAGAGTGGTGAGGGAGAGGGTGGGAGAGTGGTGAGGGAGAGAGAGGGGGAGAACTGGACACAGGCTACACAAGGGAGAATTGGGGAGGGAAAGTGAGAGTGATGAAAGAGAGGGGGAAAGTGAGGGAGAATGGCAGGGGTAAAGTGATAGTGATGAGGGAGAAGTGGGGAGGGAAAGAGGGAGAGTGGCAAGGGAGAGTTGGACAAAGGCTACAAAGGGAGAGTTAAGGAGGGAGATAGAGGGAGAAGGTGGGGAAGTAGCAGGGAGATTATTGGTCAGGGGCAAGGCAGTGGGTAGGGAGATTGGTGAGTGACAGTAAGGGGGAGAGGGAGGGTAAGAGAGGAAGGGGGGAGGGGGAAGTGAGGAAGAGAGAGGGTAAGAGAGGAAGAAGGAAGCCAAGAGAGGAAGGAAGCCAAGAGAGGAAGAGGAAAGGTAAAGGAGGAAGAGGGAGGGCGTGTGAGTGAGATTTATGGAGAGGGCGACTATTTTTACTATTTTTATATATAAGAATTGTGCTAACTTTTGTCCGGGAGAAGGACGGTGGGTCAGTTTCCACATACGATGATTGCCAACTTTTGGTCAAAGGATGCGCCTCTCTCTCTCTCTCTCTCTCTCTCTCTCTCTCTCTCTCTCTCTCTCCTCCATTTAGCCCGCTTTCGTGTAGCTGAGTTTTCGTTTTAATTTAGTTTTCATATTAGGTAAGTTTTTCGATTAAAGCGTCCTGTCGCAACAGCAGTTTTTGATTGTGTGGTGTTTTATAAGAGGCAGTAGTACGGGGTAGGTTCCAAGGTGGCTGCGCATGCGTGAGATGTGCCATGTACTAGAATTTCCTGCAGAAAGAACTGACCTCGAATCTCCACCAACTAGCACTAAAGTTGGTCTGTCTCCCACAAATATCAACAAACACCATACGTGCCATCATCACCAAACAAGAGTTTTTCATGTTAACTTAAAATTATTCTTATTTTTTCATCTGAAAGAATTTTCCAAGATTAATTTGTAGTAAAATTTTTCTAAGACAAGATAGCTTCTTCGATGATCGAGTGTCTCATTAATACAGTCAAACATGCTTGTAGAGCTTCTGTGTCTAAAAACTTGTGGGTCAGGAACACTTCCCCTTTATTACAGGTATTTCTGAGGAACATTGATTTTCGCTTAGTGTGATACCGTTTAGCGCGACGTGTTTCAGGAAGGCATTAGCAGCGCTAAACGGAGAGCACCTTATAAATTTTCTCGCTTTTCGGGGTGAAGCCAGGACACACCAGACGACATTCAATAAAAAAACTGTGAAGTGTCAGCTGCTACGTGACAACATGAACTAAGAAAAAGTTAAACATTCACACCTGTAATTTACCCCGTAGTGCAGGTTGTCACGCCGGTCATGAACCAACGTTTTCACTAAATGTTTAGGTCAAAAGTCCAACGTGGATTTTGAAGAGGCCGGGGATGAAGGATTTTGTTTTACTGTAATACAAAAGCTTTGATAATACGACATGACTTAGGATTAACAAATACACGCATTGTGATAAAGTACAAGCCACTTAAGTTAATATAAATTTACTGACTATTATTATAAAACCCTGTGCTCGCTGCCGCCACTCACCAAATAGACCCAGTCATATGATGTGAGGATCAACGTTAAAATGGTTCATGCAACAAAATATTAACTCCTCTGATGGCCGACAAAATAATTTACACCTTTTTGTTGATATCTGAACATATATTCATTTCCTCACTCAAGTTTTGCTGTGTAGTTTTTGTCACTAGTTTAACACATTCACTACGGGACACCACTTATAATATTTCACCTGGCTAACTTCAGACGATTTTATGAGAGAGAGAGAGAGAGAGAGAGAGAGAGAGACCCCAATAGTCCAATACACAAGGGGTTAATGGTTTTTAGGGGGAGGGGGTCAGGTAGGTGAGGACTTCTTACAGCCACGAGAATCACACCATGAACTGTGTTAGGTTCCGTTACAACTTTCATTATATAACGATTCTTTTGGTTGATAGTTATTATTATTATTATTATTATTATTATCGGCACGTCTTTTTCTTGTTATTCTTCCCCTTTTTATTTATCATTCACTACGAAATTAGGGTGACAAAAATAGGTTCAGTCCGTGCGTCGACATATTGCATACGTCTGTCCGTCCGTCGGTCCGTCCTTCCCAATTTCGTTTACAAAGCAAAACTAAAAAATCGTTCAAAATACACAACTAAACGTTTCTATGCAAATTAATCTGGTTGTAAAGGGATGCCTTGTGTTAAAAAACGTTCCTCGCATTTGCATAGAATTTACGTTGTGGAGGATATACAGTACATGGTGTTGTTATTTTGTTGTTGTTATTATTGTTGTTGTTTTGTTGTTGTTGTTGTTGTTGTTGTTGTTGTTGTTGTTGTTGTTGTTGTTGTTGTTGTTGTTATTGTATCCCACATGAAATTTTACCTGCCTTTGTATGGTAAATTACCCAACTACCTATAAGGGTTCAGAGCGTCACCTTATAAATGACAACAGAAAGATGAACAACAATAATTAAAGGTGAAACAGAGTAACACAATCTATCTTATCTGTTTTTATTTTCATATATTAATCTATTTTCATTATCATTTATCATTCTCTTACTATTTTCATTATATTTTATCATTCTCTCACTATTTTCATTATATTTTATCATTCGCTCACAATTTTCATTATATTTTATCATTCTCCCACTATTTTCATTATATTTTATCATTCTCCCACTATTTTCATTATATTTTATCATTCTCTCACTATTTTCATTATATTTTATCAGTCTCACTATTTTCATTATATTTTATCATTCTCTCTCAATTTTCAATATATTTTATCATTCTCTCACTATTTTCATTATATTTTATCATTCTCTCACTATTTTCATTATATTTTATCATTCTCCCACTATTTTCATTATATTTTATCATTCTCCCACTATTTTCATTATATTTTATCATTCTCTCACTATTTTCATTATATTTTATCATTCTATCTTTTCCCACGTTTCCTTTTAATTTTACTTGACTTAAAAATCTCGAGAAATAATCTAAGACGTCTTGAGTGTCAGTCGACCTCATCAAGCGTCGTACAGGAGTAAAAACTTTAGCCTCCATTTAAGTATAAGACCAACTTTTACTCTCACGCACCACACAAACATCACTAACGCACTCATGTCCAAAGTTGCTCGTAGAATTCCGCTGTTCTAGGAAGTGGGTCTGGATTATTTCCGCCACAGTTCCAGGGAAGTGGGTCAGGAATATTCCCTCCACAGTTCCAGGGAAGTGGGTCAGGAATATTCCCTCCACAGTTCCAGGGAAGTGGGTCAGGAATATTCCCTCCACAGTTCCAGGGAAGTGGGTCAGGAATATTCCCTCCACAGTTCCAGGGAGTGGGTCAGGAATATTCCCTCCACAGTTCCAGGGAAGTGGGTCAGGAATATTCCCTCCACAGTTCCAGGGAAGTGGGTCAGGAATATTCCCACTACAAATCCGGGGAGTCGGCCAGGAATATTTCCTCCATGACGTCACACAAGTTTCAATATGTCTTGATAATGATGATGGTAATAATAATGATGACCACAACGATGATGATGATTGTAGTGATTATGATAGATAATGATTATGGAAATGGTGATAATGACGATGGTGATAATGGTGATGAAGATGGTGATTATAATTGCAAACCTGTAGAGGGCAAAAGCTGCAGAGGTCAAAGTACATACGTAATACTCCTATCTGACAACACCCACAGGTTCTATACTTAGCCAGGTTGAAAGATCAAAGACCACCTGTTTGAAAAAAGTCACAAAGGTCATCGTGAATTAGCTCTAAAATCGAGTGTAGTTTAGACCTTTGAGCATATACAGTAATGATGCATGTAGTCAATGAGCATGTCACCCTTATTAGGTCATGCTTTATGTGTCACTCTTAACTCTTTAATGAGCATGTCACCCTTATTAGGCCATGCTTTATGTGTCACTCTTAACTCTTTAAGGAGCATGTCACCCTTATTAGGTCATGCTTTATGTGTCACTCTTAACTCTTTAATGAGCATGTCACCCTTATTAGGTTATGCTTTATGTGTCACTCTTAACTCTTTAAGGAGCATGTCACCCTTATTAGGTCATGCTTTATGTGTCACTCTTAACTCTTTAAGGAGCATGTCACCCTTATTAGGTCATGCTTTATGTGTCACTCTTAACTCTTTAATGAGCATGTCACCCTTATTAGGTCATACTTTATAGGTGTATCACTCTAACTCTTTAAGGAGCATGTCACCCTTATTAGGTCATGCTTTCATAGGTGCATCACTCTAACTCTTTAAGGAGCATGTCACCCTTATTAGGTCATTCTTTATAGGTGTATCACTCTAACTCTTTAAGGAGCATGTCACCCTTATTAGGTCATACTTTATAGGTGTATCACTTAATTAGCATGTCTTATTAGGTTTCTTTATAGGTGTATCACTCTAACTCTTTAAGGAGCATGTCACCCTTATTAGGTCATACTTCATAGGTGTATCACTCTAACTCTTTAAGGAGCATGTCACCCTTATTAGGTCATTCTTTATAGGTGTATCACTCTAACTCTTTAAGGAGCATGTCACCCTTATTAGGTCATGCTTTATAGGTGTATCACTCTAACTCTTTAAGTGTCACTTTAACTCTTTAATGAGCATGTCACCCTTATTAGGTCATACTTTATAGGTGTATCACTCTAACTCTTTAAGGAGCATGTCACCCTTATTAGGTCATGCTTTATAGGTGTATCACTCTAACTCTTTAAGGAGCATGTCACCCTTATTAGGTCATTCTTTATAGGTGTATCACTCTAACTCTTTAAGGAGCATGTCACCCTTATTAGGTCATTCTTTATAGGTGTATCACTCTAACTCTTTAAGGAGAAGTGCCTCATGTTTAGGGTTTTCGTCTGATGATCTTGTTGAGGTGAGAGTAACCCCGACCAGTCACTCGTTGCGTTGAAGAGGTTGAGATACAGGGTGGCTGTGTGTTGCTCCACGTATGTCTTGAGTCATAATTCTGGAGATGGTTTCTGGAGGCACGACCACGAGTTGTTTTGGTGAGATGAAATTGATATCTGGTCTTACTTTATGTTTCCTAAGCCAAGCTGATCTTATATAAGTTTCTATAAACTGTCTTTTTCTAGTCTAACCTAAGCTTAAGTATCCTCACCTAAGCTAATCTAACCTAAGCTAAATCATATTCATCTAAGCTAAGTTATAGTAGAGTAAGCTAAACTAATACGTCGGAGAATAAACACCAAAGAGATTTCTTAAATAAGGGGGGGAAGTCTTCAGTGGGAGTCTTTACTGTGATAATTGAGCCTTAGTCTTCCATGGTGGTGTTACGTTGTAGGTGGGTAATTGTGGTGGTATTAATTTTATTTTTTTTTATTTTTCGACTTGAACCTTTTTTTATGGTGAGAATTTTGTGCTATGGAACATTATGTGATGGGAGCTTCTAAAAGTATGTGATTTTGCTTATATACCGTGGGATCTGTATTCTACCTATGTCCTAACCCTCCATCTGTGTCCTAACCCTCCACCTATGTCTTAACCCTTCTCCTATGTCTTAACCCTCCACCTATGTCCTAACCCCCACCTATGTCCTAACCCCCCACCTATGTCTTAACCCTCCACCTATGTCCTAACCCTCCACCTATGTCCTAACCCTCCACCTATGTCTTAACCCTCCCTAACCCTCCACCTATGTCTTAACCCTTCTATGTCTTGCCCCCACCTATGTCCTAACCCTCCACCTCCACCTATGTCCTAACCCTCCACCTATGTCCTAACCCCACCTATGTCTTAACCTTCCCACCTATGTCACCAACCCACTCCACCCTGTAACCACCCCACCTATGTCTTAACCCTCCCACCTATGCCCTCCACCCCTAAACCTCCACCTATGTCCCTAACCCCTCCACCTATGTGCACAACCCCCCCACCTGTGTCCCTAACCTCCCACCTATGTCTTAACCCCACCCATGTCCTAACCCTCCCACCTATGTCCCTAACCCTAACCCTCCTATGTGCTTAACCCTCCACCTATGTCTAACCCTCCTATATCCTAACCTCCACCTATGTCCTCCTATGTCCTAACCCTCCACCTATGTCTTAACCCCCACACTGTCCCTCCACCTATGTCCCTAACCTCCACCTATATCCCTAACCCTCCCACCCACCTATGTCGCCCTC
>NW_024723833.1:4609870-4637370 GCF_018991925.1 Homarus americanus | reverse complement strand
CTCACCGGATCAACATCACTTGTAATTGGCGACTGACTTTCCTCCCACCTGTTTCCCATAGCTTCATTTACCAACCTGGCTCTCCTTTTTGTGTTACTACCTCACCCAGGGAAGTATAAAGTAACATGGCAACACTATACATCCTTGAAACATCCTTGACGTAGTCCTACTCTCACGGGAATCCATTTACTCTCTTCCTGGCACAGGTTGGTTCACTCGTATAAAAGTTTTTGACGGTATTTAAAAATTTTTGCCTGTTATTTTAATACTGATTCTAATCGTAATAGTTAAGGATCACCAGAAGATTGGCTCCCTAGTTTATTTCACGTTAAAATTAGCACGTTAACCTAGCCTAACTTAACCTAACCCAACCTAACCTCTCTGGGAAGAGTTAGAATGGTTAATCGTCAGGTGAACATAAGAACATAAGAAAATAAGGAGACTGCAATAGGCCGGTTGGCCTGTGCATGGCAGCTCCTGTCGAGAGTTACAACCACTCTCTATCATCCATGAATCTATCTAGCCTTCTTTTGAAAATTTCCAGAGTTCCAGCACTTACTCTTCAGGAGAAGGAGCCTGATGAGGAGGAGTCCGAGGTAGAGGAAGTGAGTCTTCAATTAAACCATAATAAAAATATCCACTCCATCGAAAAAAAAAAAAAAAAATTCTCCCACACAATTTACAACGAAGTGAAATTGGCTGTACAGATCAATTGGCAGTTTCATACAGTCACAGTAACCACTCGTCCGCCCCTGATTCAGACCCCCCCACCCCGCCTCTCTAGGGAAATTAGCTCCAGGGCAGTGACACACTACTCTGGTCCTCCTCCCACTGTTGTATGTGAACTGACCAACTCTTAAATATAGAGAACCGTACTGTAGCTGGACTCGATAAATCTAGTGTAGGAAATTGGCCCAAATAAGCCGTCAGTTGTAAACAAAAAAGATGACAGATGCTGATGGAGTTTAGCAAGTGTCTGGCAGGTGTAAGTTTACAGGTATAGGTGTGTGGTTGGGTGTCTGGCAGATATAAGTTTACAGGTATAGGTGTGTGGTTGGGTGTCTGGCAGGTATAAGTTTACAGGTATAGGTGTGTGGTTGGGTGTCTGGCAGGTATAAGTTTATAGGTATAGGTGTGTGAATGTGAGTGTCTGGCAGGTGTAAGTTTACAGGTATAGGTGTGTGTAAACGTGTGGGTGTCAGACAGGTATAAAATGACGTCACTATTACCATGACAACCGGGCAGCAGCCTCCAGGAGACAGTAACTTGGCTTAACTCTATACGACCTTTAAGCTAACCTAACCTAACCTAACCTTCTCATAGGCTAAGGGTGTAAGTGGTGCCTCTACACTACACTAATCTAATTTACCTAAAGCAAGCCTATTAAGAATTCCTAAGCTAGCATGTTCTATTAAGTGAATGCTGGTTTACACACACACACACACACACACACACACACACACACACACATACACATACAGATAGATAGATAGATAGATAATATTTTCACTATGATAATATTTTTGACAGAGATAAGTCATATAAAAGCGGTAAATATAAGGAAAGTACATGTCCGTCTCTGAATGATTCCGTTCTAAAAGCACTTCTGAGGAACCATGCCCTGAGTCTCCACCTGTCCAAGTGTTTGAATAAGTAATGGTGGGAAGCATTCTCCGGGAGGGGCGGAATGACAGACAGATAAAACAGTGTTGTCCTTCTCCATTGATTGCGGGAGAAACTAACAGCTAGAGCCGAGCTGGGAGGGTGTCGGCGCTTCAGTGTTGGGGAAAAGAGTTGGGAGATATTGAACATGAAACTCTGGTGCAGTGTATTACTTAGTGAAGGAAGGCCTGGTGGGCTGTAGTGTCTATACTGGTTGTTGATGTCGTGTTTCTTACTTCTTTTACTTGTTATTGACACCAACAAAGTAACGTAGTGTTTCTCATCCACTACTTGTTATTGACACCAACAAAGTGACGTAGTGTTTCTCATCCACTATTTGTTATTGACACCACCAACAAAGTGACGTAGTGTTTCTCATCCACTACTTGTTATTGACACCACCAACAAAGTGACGTAGTGTTTCTCATCCACTACTTGTTATTGACACCAACAAAGTGACGTAGTGTTTCTCATCCACTACTTGTTATTGACACCACCAACAAAGTGACGTAGTGTTTCTCATCCACTACTTGTTATTGACACCAACAAAGTGACGTAGTGTTTCTCATCCACTACTTGTTATTGACACCAACAAAGTGACGTAGTGTTTCTCATCCACTACTTGTTATTGACACCACCAACAAAGTGACGTAGTGTTTCTCATCCACTACTTGTTATTGACACCAACAAAGTGACGTAGTGTTTCTCATCCACTACTTGTTATTGACACCACCAACAAAGTGTCGTAGTGTTTCTCACCCACTACTTGCTATTGACACAAACAAAGCAACTTGGCGTATTAGGGACGCTCTGGTGTGTGCCAGAGAACCAGCTATCACACACAACACTTCCTGATCCTCTCGGACGGTATTCTGTACAATATATATATATACCGTATATATAGCCGGACGCTTCATGTCGCTTATGTTGCCTCATGCAGTATGCTCGTGAATATAGTGTTAGTCTTGTGCACAATAGTATTCATTTTATATTTGTATTACTTATGTTATTGGTATAGAATTTTTAGTGGCAGAAACGTACTTTTGTGGAACTGACGATATAAAGCCATTGGCTCAGATGATATTACTTGTTTGTTACTTCAGCCCCGCGTGTGAGGAGGACCGCAGGCTACAGTGGGAAAATACAGGACTGTACTCTTGTTCAATTGTGTTTTTCTTCTACAGTGAGATATTCAGTTATATATACACACACTTACACAACAAACATTCAGTTCACGGTGTTGATATCTGAGCTTGTTTATACAATCCTCTTGCATCTTGAACAGTTCAAATAAATCGCATTGTATCCAACAAGCTGTATTATCGCTGGACGGTCGCTACAGCCTCCTGTACTTTAACTAAGTTATGTTAAGGTGGATTAACAATAAAACAACATTGTTGGTAACATGTGTTGGCTGCTGTGTTATCAGAAATGTAAAATTACGCCAAAATGTTTGCACCGTTATTGCTGGAAACACTGTCGTCAGCAGATATACAGGGTATGTTATGTAAATTGACTGGTGTGGCCTTTATTATTATCTAACTTTTGTTTCCTATAATGTTAGCATCTTTTATCCAACATGTTAACGACAATGTTAACAACAATGTTGTGTTTTGTGTGGATCCACCTTTAGCTTACGTCCAGGTGATACCACTAGAGTGTGTGTGTCTGTGTGTCAGAGACGGTGTACGATATATGTTTGACAGCAACGAGCCTTGGTCACTGATGCTGCCCACGGGACCTGCCACCACTCACTACCACTGTCCACTGCCACCACTCACTACCACTACTCACTAACACTACTCACTACCACCACTCACCACCACCACCACCACCACCACTCATCATCACCACCACCACTCCCCACCACACCACCACCACCACCACCACCACCACCACACCACCACCACTACTGCCTCACCGCTCCCCACACACCACCACCACCCCCACCACCACACCACTCACTACCACCACTCACTACCACCACTCACCACCCCACCACCACCACCACCACCACCACCACTCACTACCACCACCACCACCACTATCACCACTCACCACCACCACCACTACCACTTCACCACCACTACACACCACTGACTACTCACCACCACCTCTGACCACCACCACTCACTACCACCACCACCACTCACTACCACCACTCACCACCCCTACTACCACCAACACCACTTCCCATTACCACCATTACTACCATCCACTACCACCATACCACAGTTCACATTACGCCTGCTGGTCATCTGTCTTTTGGGTTTCATGAGCCTGAATGAGAAAAACTATATAGATGGTCAAAGGAAATACTGATATGTAAGGTCCTGCTTGATGTGTACCTGGAGAGTATCATCACCGGGAAGGTGTCGGTACCGGGAGGGTGTCGATACCGGGAGGGTGTCGATACCGGGAGGGTGTCAGTAATGGGAGGGTGTCAGTTATGGGAGGGTGTCAGTATCGGGAGGGTGTCAGTATTGGGAGGGTGTCAGTAACGGGAGGGTGTCAGTATCGGGGAGGTGTCAGTACCAGGGGTGTCAGTATCAGGATGGTGTCAGTATCAGGGAGAATTAATCAGTAACGGGAGGTGTCAGTACCGGGAGAGTGTCAGTACCGGGAGGGTATCGTATCGGGATGGTGTCCCAGTATCAGGAGGTGTATTAACGGGAGGTGTCAGTATCGGGAGGGTGTCAGTAACGGGAGGGTGTCAGTATTGGGAGGGTGTCAGTAACGGGAGGATGTCAGTACCGGGAGGGTGTCAGTACCGGGAGGGTGTCAGTACCGGGAGGATGTCAGTACCGGGAGGATGTCAGGACTGGCAACATTAAGTATGCAACACAAAGGAAAATGTAAATTTAACTCGTGCAGTAATGGCGTCATTTTGTATTTATAGGACAAACATTTCCTGTTTTGACTGGTAAATATTTCACAGAGAGCAAGAGGCTATTCCGGAGTCTGAAATGTTACTCTTATTTATTCATAAACAACAAGTATGGCTGCTGAGGACGAGGGTGTAGAGTCGTTAATGTTAAATAAGTACCAAGAACAGGGCCCCTCACCCCCTATGCTCCCACGGACACAGAGCATCCAATATTAATTTTACCACAACTACTCTGGGAGCCTTAAGTTGCTTATCTTGAGCACCGTAAAGGTATTATTTCATTATGTTACATCCTCTTGTGTACATAGACACAAAGAGACTTATATTTAGATACACAGTGTACTGTATATAGTGCTCAGAATATTATTTTACACTATTGTATATTATATAATATTCCAGAGTTTTACAATGCGATAGTGCATAATGGTGTTCCGGGTGATATTTACAATACAGAGAGGCAATTATTGACTCGACTCTAAAATTGTACACAGTTCTTATGGTCATAGAGTATTAATGAAATAAAACTACATGTATTTAAGACACTACTTAATAGGTCAATATAGGAGAAGACACTCAATAAAGTGTACCACTTAGGAGTACTGTACTGTGAGCATCATTGTTGAGTGAGGCGTGAGTTACATCTTTAGATATTCTTCACTGTACTCAAGTGTAACTTTCTGCAGCACACAGTGAAGTGTTGAACGATGTCCTTCATGTGTTACAATGGGTAGGTCAGCTGTGTTAGAAATATAATGAATTAAATACTTTTTTCAACAAGTTTTGTCCATTCAACATTTATTGTCTTATAGTCTGTGTTTAGTTACTATATTTATTACTGCATACTTAGGAGGATGAATAAATATCCAGCGGCCTATAAAGATCTTCCTGAAGTTAGTTATTTTCACTTTCATGGTTTTCCTTGGTTGGTGTGGCTGAGCGGCGGACGCCACCACGTGAACTATTGTTTTTAAACTTGCAATGTTTCTTGTCCTCCTCAGTTGTTCTGGAGTGTAACAAAGCAAACTTTTCCTCTGGCCCAGACATTAGTCCTTGCTTGTCTTATGACATTTCTAAGGTTTTCACCAAGTTTGTCGCTCAGCTGAGAGCATCCTCAGTATTTTCCCTCGACCCACAAGTTGGCACGGACGTAATCGACTCTTGTGTTGAAAACCCAACTGGGCGTTCTTGTATACCACATGTTGATTTGATTTATAGAACGTTTGTGGTTCTGGGTGTTAAGGTAACTGACAGGTATGAGGGAGTCAGTGGTCTCACCCGTTACAAACCCACATACTGTACACAAGGAAGCTGTGAGTGTCCTTTTGAGCTCTCTGATGGGAATCACTCTTATTAGGTTGGTGAGGGGCGAGGCAGCTGAGTGGATACTGTATAGCGCTCACCTCCTGTCATTGGGGTCACTGCTTCACACCCACAGCACCCACAGTCCAGCCAGTTGTGAATGGATGCCTTCCTTTACAACTGGGGAAGTACAGACTGTCTAGTATAGCGTCGGCCACACTGCCTCCTCGTGTATCCAAGATTCAGTATACAGTACAGTGTGTTGTATCCGTACCTCTTAACAGGTCACCAGGCCTCTGAGACCCCTTTCATAAAAGTACTCAATATATGTATTTTTGGTTGTTGGTACATTAATATCTGGCCGAGGCCTAAGTTGCCCCGTTATGAAGTTTAGTTTACACTTCACAGATATAAAAATTCTTTGTTTCTTGTCAACAGCAGTCACCACAAAGAACCAATTGTGCTTCTTTTCGAGCCTTTGTACCTTGGTAAACATCTTCTTCCTCTTATGAAACATTTTTTCCAATTAAGAGTTGAGTGTGATCGACCTGGGCGAGGTAAACAAAGCACCCAGGCATAGTTATTGAGCCATCACTACCACCAGCACCACAACAGTGTGAGGCAGTGTTTGCTTTCTGAATATTTTCACGACCAACGTAGGTGGATGTACTGTACTGTACGTGACCAAGACATCTAACGAACATTATATTACAAGGGTTTAGCATCTTTGGCCTTGAAACGTCTTGTAGTCTTATCATAACGTAGAACACAAGCAGACAACAACGACTTAATGTTTGCTTACAAATGCAAAATCAAGGAGAACCATATTTTGGTGAAGTACATTTCACACACTTACAGTAACATTGTTGTATAACATAGCCAGTAATTGGAGGTGCGCGGGCTTTAGTGACAAGCTGACACATTACTTGCGTGAGAAGACAGGTGCACACCATCAATTGTCTCTTAACAACAAAATAACAAACTGGCATTGTTGTATAACATAGCCAGATTGTTATTTTGTTGTTAGGAGATAATTGGTGGTGCGCACCTGTCTTCTCACGCAAGTAATGTGTCAGCTTGTCACTAAAGCCCGCGCATCCATCCAATTAATTATTTCCATTAGAAGAACGGTGGCTGAGTTACCTCCTTAGTCTGTGATCTACTGTACAGTATACAGTATATATTGTTAAAGCGATTCCCATAACAAGTGGCCTTCTGTTGTACTTGACATTTAAAACTTATTCTTATGTTGCGGACGCTGGCATCTCGTGAGAGCCTTCTACTGTACACGAAGTAGAGCGTCAAGTCCAGGTGGAGATAGAACGTCAACTCCAGATGCCACTTGACCTTCTATAAGGCGTTTAGTCATCGGCTGCCCTCCGTCTGAGATTGACTGTGTCGGGGGATCGGTGGTAGAAGCGGTACCGTTCTTGCCTCGCACGCGAGATGTCACGGGTTCGATTCCCGGGCCGGTGGAAGTCGTTTGGACTTACTTCCTAGCCCCCATTAGTCCCTGTTCACCTAGCAGTAAAGTAGGTACCTGGTGTAAGTCGAAAGAAGCGAATTCGTATTCAGGGACAAGTTGTTGGAGCTTCCAATAACTTGATGACGTAAACCACTGACTCTTCAGGCTTCTACGCCCTTGACTCTTCAGGCTTCTACGCCCTTGACTCTTCAGGCTTCTACGCCCTAACTCATGAGACATAAAGGCAAGCATGAACTTAGCATGCTTCCCTGTTGGGCGCTGTAAACGCTTCTGCGCTTCACCTTACACAATGATGTAGGGGAGGTCCATCAACAAAAAAAAAAAAAATTGTCTGTGTCGTGTTGAGGTGGATAAGTACCATACTCACCTCAAACTGTCTCACACCACATGTTTCCTGTATTGTTTTTGTTCGGGTTTTTGTATTATTATTATTATTATTATTATTATTATTATTATTATTATTATTATTATTATTATTATTATTATTATTATTATTATTATTATTATTATTATTATTACCGCGACGTGGCTTAAAGGAACTATGTAATTAACATGGATTCGGACGTGTATGTGTGTTTATCTGTGTACAATCTCAGTTGTAGATTAACTTAAACATAAAATAGGTGTTAAAGGACCGTGTGTGTGTGTGTGTGTGTGTGTGTGTGTGTGTGTGTGTGTGTGTGCAATTGCTTCAAACTAATGACCTGTTCTGACCTCGGTGTTTATGAGTTGTCAAATTTATGAAGGTCAAGGTCATCGGAAATAATCGACATTCTGGGTGTATGTTAGATAATCGACGTTTTTCATGTATGTAATATAATCGGCATTTTTCGTGATGTTAGATAATTAATCGACATATTTGGGACATTTGTCTTACACAATTAACTCGACAAATATACCTGCCATGAACTCAGACAAAAATTCATCAGCATTTGGGTATAAAACCTGTGGCTGTGTTAGTCTTCATCGCGTTATGAGAATGATCGTCTTGGGTTCACACCTTAATGCTAAAGAGATCTCAGCATGATTTCTATGAGGTGATGTACTTGTGATGATTTTGTACTTCTTAAACATGATATACGTTTTATTACTTTAACAGGATATATTTTGAAGAACTCTAATGGGTATATCTTATAGGCATTGCTGCTGCTGGGTGATATATGAAGCTTTTAATGGCTATAGATTTTTTGTTAATGACTGTGGTTAAAGGTACGAGTTTTATTTGTGTCAGGCAGCTCTGTGAATACGTATTTTCACTGACTCGCTCACTGAGAGAGAGAGAGAGAGAGAGAGAGAGAGAGAGAGAGAGAGAGAGAGAGACTATTAGACCAGGCAACACTGACACAGGTTATATTATGACTCTCTCTCTCTCTCTCTCTCTCTGCCTCTCACTCAGCTGATGTAGTCGGCTCCTGGCATAAAACTCAGTCTCCATAGCTCTCGCAAACTCCCATCTGTCTGCGTTCGGTAAAACTTGGATCATCAAATTAAGTAAACGCTACAAATCTACAAAGTTAAGACGGAAGGAGATCACCTGAAGGTTTAATCGGTGCCTCCCCCCCCCCTCCCCCCTCAGGAGAGTGATATCCTGGGTGGTGAGAGTACCCCCCCCCTCCCATCCTTCCCCTCCTCTCTCTCCTCTCCGCCAAGGTTATGTAGGGACTCGGCCGCTGTTATAGATCCTGTTTAAGTAAGATGTCTGGCTTGTTCTGGTAACTATGACTTGGGAACTAGTTGCTTAATTAAATCACCCCCCCCCAGCACCCAGTCAGTCAACAACAACAATAACAGCGTCAACAACAACAACACAACAATAACAACAGCGTCAACAACAACGACAAATAACAGTAATAACAATAATTACGAACAACAACAACAACATAATCAAAGCTTCAGAGGAGAGATGACTACCTAAATATCCGATGATTCATTTATCTGAAGATTCATTGGACAGAAAGTATATGTTAAGGTTCGAACCCATGAACCTACGAATCAGTGAACCTCCAGTACAATGTCTACCTTTAGAATATACATATGTATAACCTAAACCATAGCTAGGATAAGGTTTAATGGAGACTTTGCTACCTGTGTTTAGTGTAGGTTAAAACATGTTGAGTATTTTCTGACTTATGCTACATACAAAGGCCCTTGTGGTATTGTTCAAGTTTGTTCAAATATTTAAACCATTTTCATGTGTGTACAAAATATAACATTAATAGGGCTAACTTTTTTTTTACATATAGAGCACTGATCAGGCTCTTTTTTTATAACAACATTGACCACGACCACAACAGCTATAACAACAACACTGACCACGACCACAACAGCTATAACAACAACACTGACCACGACCACAACAGCTATAACAACAACACTGACCACGACCACAACAGCTATAACAACAACCACGACCACAACAGCTATAACAACAACACTGACCACGACCACAACAGCTGTAACATCAACACTGACCACGACCACAGCTAAAACAACAACACTGACCACGACCACAACAGCTATAACAACAACACTGACCACGACCACAGCTATAACAACAACACTGACCACGACCACAACAGCTATAACAACAACACTGACCACGACCACAACAGCTATAACAACAACACTGACCACGACCACAACAGCTATAACAACAACACTGACCACGACCACAACAGCTATAACAACACTGACCACGACACTACAACAGACCACGACCACAACAGCTATAACAACAACACTGACCACGACCACAACAGCTATAACAACAACACTGACCACGACACTGACCCACGATAACAACAACACTGACCACGACCACAACAGCTATAACATCAACACTGACCACGACCACAACAGCTAAAACAACAACACTGACCACGACCACAACAGCTATAACAACAACACTGACCACGACCACAACAGCTATAACAACAACACTGACCACGACCACAACAGCTATAACATCAACACTGACCACGACCACAACAGCTATAACAACAACACTGACCACGAACACAAAAACAAATGAATGTGTCAGTGTTTTGTCTGGTGATATTTTTTTTGGTGTGACAATATATATATACAGAATTAAACGTTTGCTGGGGTGAAGTATTGCCCGAACACTGAACGACAGCCGCGTGTGTGAAGGAACAAATGTTTTCCCGAGTGTTATTCACGTTATTGGGTCATATTTTTCAGTCAGATCACATTCCTTCTACACAGTTTTTTTTTTTTTACCTTGAGTCGAGTTCTTTACATTAATATAATCTATAATATTAGTTTATTATGTGTTATGAATCTCAGGTGTAAATAATTGAAGTGTTTAATTGTTGTACCTGTGTTTTTGGGGGGCATGGGTCAGGAGGCCTTGTGTTGTCTGTGAGTTAAGGTGTCTTTAATACACCTCTGTCTCTACTTCGTCATGGTGGTTTTAACCTTATAAGTAAACTCTGCTTCCTACACCCTGGAGGATTTCTTATCTACTAGTATCCTTCACTCCTACTTATCCTTCACAAGCTTTGGTGTTCTTGAGACAGTGTTTTTTCCTCACCTGATATAATATCGTTTAGAGTAGATTAAATAGAGTGATTAAATGTTATTAATCATCCACCCTGCAGGCCCACCTCTCCTCCCTTAGGCCTAACAGTCCAACACAACACAAGTGTCCAGGCTCGTGACTACAGTACTGTTGTTATACATGTCCTGTGGAGTAGTATATATGTTGGTTTAATACACAATGATGCTGTTGACTCTCTCCTTAATAATCTGGACCTGAGTCTTTCTTATGCTGAGCCAACACCCTCCTCCATCCTCGGCTGACAAGTGATAATGCTTTCAGACGCTCTTCTGTTTGTAAGGAGGCGGCTGATAGCACAGGTTATATTAAAACTATGATCACCTTATTTCTTTCTCATATAAATAAAGTCGAGTTGGATTTCTGGTTTGCACGCATAATGTTGCCTCTGTTTACATTAGGTTTAAAAAATACAGATCTCTCCGGGAAGTCTCAGTGGAGGAGGAGGAGGTGGACGAGGAGGAGGAGGAGGACGAGGGGAGGAGGAGGAAAACACACACACACACACACACACACACACACACATCTCTACCAACAAACTGCGTCACACTCCCTCAACTAACACCCTTCAGTTCGCCACTATTGTCTCAACTGTTCCACTGTCAGAGTCCCACCACAGGGAGAGTCGTTGCACCCACTACACGTCACCACCTGCAGCTCCTACTCGTCCGCCGCTACTCTCACTTTGTCGGCTCTAACTTCTTCCTCCATTGTGTTGGACTTGAGTTACGCTTTACCACTTGCTCTTATGCTACGGGTATTTAATATTAAGAGTTCGTTCGGTAGTCATTGGTTTTCGATTATTGAGAGTTCGTTCATTCGTTCGTTCGGTTATGTCAGTGGTTTTCGATTATTATTAAGAGGTCATTCATTCGTTCGTTCGGTTATGCCAGTGGTTTTCGATTATTAAAAATTCGTTCATTCGTTCGTTCGGTTATGTCAGTGGTTTTCAATTATTTAGAGTTCGTTCATTCGTTCGTTCGGTTATGTCAGTGGTTTTCAATTATTAAGAGTTCGTTCATTCGTTCGTTCGCTTGTCAGTGGTTTTCGATAGCTAAGAGCTCGTTCGGTAATATCACTGATTTTCGATCGTCATCATTACAGCCATTACCCCAATTGTAATTTCGGGCCGGTAGAAGCATATTTTGTGTGTGTGTACCGTTTATGTGTACCGTTGATGGGTAACATCTGTGTATACCGTTTGTGCACAGTTTGTATGCACCGTTTGTGTATACCGTGTATGCCGTTTTTGTGCATCTAGATGTAACTAAATTGAAGACGAGTTGTTTACAAGTTGATGGAACCATAACAAATTTCATGACAAGTCCTTCACAATCTAACAAAACCCATGACATACCAGAACTCATGACAAGTCCCTGACAATCCAACAAAACCCATGACATACCAGAACTCATGGCAAGTTCCTGACAACCCAACAAAACCCATGACATACCAGAACTCATGACAAGTCCCTGACAATCCAACAAAACCCATGACATACCAGAACTCATGACAAGTCCCTGACAACCCAACAAAACCCATGACATACCAGAACTCATGACAAGTCCCTGACAACCCAACAAAACCCATGACATACCAGAACTCATGACAAGTCCCTGACAACCCAACAAAACCCATGACATACCAGAACTCATGACAAGTCCTCCTGACAACCCAACAAAACCCATGACATACCAGAACTCATGACAAGTCCCCTGACAACCCAACAAAACCTATGACATACCAGAACTCATGACAAGTCCCCTGACAATCCAACAGCAAACCCATGACATACCAGAACTCATGATAAGTCCCTGACAATCCAACAAAAACCATGACATACCAGAACTCATGACAAGTCCCCTGACAATCCAACAAAACCCATGACATACCAGAACTCATGACAAGTCCCCTGACAATCCAACAAAAACCTATGACATACCAGAACTCAAGGAGCAAGTCCTCGACAATCCAACAAAAACCATGACATACCAGAACTCATGACAAGTCCCCTGACAATCCAACAAAACCTATGACATACCAGAACTCATGATAAGTCCCTGACAACCAACAAAAAACCATGATACCAGAACTCATGACAAAGTCCCTGACAACCTAACAAAACCTATGGATATACCAGAACTCATGACAAGTCCCCTGACAAACTAACAAAACCTGCGACATACCAGAACTCAAGACAAGTTCCCTGACAACCCAACAAAACCAATGACATACCAGAACTCATGACAAGTCCCTGACAACCCAACAAACCTATGACATACCAGAACTCATGACAAGTCCCTGACAACCCAACAAAACCTAATATGACATACCAGAACTCATGACAAGTCCCTGACAACCCAACAAAACCCATGACATACCAGAACTCATGACAAGTTCCTCGACAACTCAACAAAAACCTATGACATAACAGAACTCAAGGACAAGTTCTCGATTAACCCAACAAACCTATGAGATACAGAACTCAAAGACAGTCTCGATAATCCAACAAAACCCATGAAATACCAGAACTCATGACAAGTCCCTGAAATGCATAACGGGTTCCAAAAACAAAAAAACAATAGACCTGGCAGTTATTTTTCTATTTTCTTGGCTCGACAATTCACAGAAACAAATAAAAGATTAACTAATGATAGACCTGTGAAGTATTGTGTACATATTCAGTCACTGGTGGAAGATGTAAACACCTTTTTTTTTTTTCTCTTTCTCGCTGTCTTTGGTGCATGGCGGAGGTGGTTGTCTGGTTTGGGCTGTGGGGGGATTTTGTGGGGGTGTGTGTGTTGTGGGTGAGTGCATAGGGTGGGTGTGGGGATTTATAGGGTGGGTGTGTTTGTGGGTTTGTGGATGGGTTGGATGTATGTGTGGGTGTGTGGAGGTTTTTCTGGGGTAGATGTGTGTAGGGGGTGTGGATGGGGTTTTGGGCTTGTTGGGGGGTGTGTATGTGTGGATGGGGTAGGTGTGTTGGGGTGTGAGGATGTGGATAGGGGTGAGTGTGTGTGTGTGGATGTGTGGAACTGTGAGTGAGAGGATGGTGTGTGGGTGTTATTATTATTCTTATTATTATTACTGTATTAATATTACTACTACTACTACTACTACTACTACTACTACTACTACTACTATTACTACTACATCTGTTCTAGTCCATATTATCCATCTTTTATGTTCCTCGCATTTGCTCAATTTAACGAATATTCTCGGGGTCACGATATAAATCACATTAGAGCATTTTAATTCGTTGAAAGTTGAGGGAAGAGATCAAGAGTTCTCCTCTCTCTCTCTCTCTCTCTCTCTCTCTCTCTCTCTCTACGCACACATCCTGGCCTCCAGTCCGGTGCGTAAGCCTTTCCAAACACCATCAATCTAGCCCAGGTAAAGGTAGGATTAGCACATCAGGTAAACGTCATGGTTCAGTCAGTCAGTCATGTCAGTTGTATCTGTGGTGGGAAACGAGAGAATGTGTTGTGTGTGTGTTATTATTGTGTGTGTGTGTGTGTGTGTGTGTGTGTGTGTGTGTGTGTGTGTGTGTGTGTGTGTGTGTGTGTGTGTGTGTGTGTGTGTGTGTGTGTGTGTTTCCCAGGTGGTGGGGAAGCGTGCAGGTGAAGCTCAAGACAGGAACCTTCTTCACCATTGACCATAGTTTAAGGGGATAACCTTTTTCTCGCAGTCTATCCATTTATCGCTTTCTATGTATTATTCCGTATTTGTAGTCTCTCTCTCTCTCTCTCTCTCTCTCTCTCTCTCTCTCGTAGCAGCAGTGGAGGTACAGTACAATAACCAATATCATCACAGGGAACAAATGATGGCGTCTCACCAATATAAAAATGTTAGAGGTGTCGGTCTTGGCAACACCTGAATGCCACCTGCCACTATCCACAGGTGAGGAACACAGGTGGTAACTGGCTAGGTCCGGGTGTCGTATAAGAGAAAACAATTATTAACTCGCTGATGTGACACTTTTGATGACAAGTACTGACCTCGACCTAAGGGTAACACACACACACACACACACACACACACACACACACACACATATCAAGACCAAAATGTACAGTGTTTTCAGTAACCCAGAGAAGCGCCTCCCTGAGCTTCCAGTCCAGGTGAGTAGCAACGAGTCCTGACATAAAGGTGACCGAGCTAATGACCTTATAAAGTACACCAGTATAGCTCATGACTGACTCAATTACTCCTGTGTGTAGTGTAACTCATGGCTGACTCAATTACACCTGTGTGTTGTGTAGCTCATGACTGACTCAATTACTCCTGTTTGTAGTGTAGCTCATGGCTGACTCAATTACTCCTGTGTAGTGTAGCTCATGGCTGACTCAGTGCTCCTGTGTGTAGTGTGGCTCTTAGCTGACTCAATTACTCCTGTGTGTAGTGTAGCTCATGGCTGACTCAGTGCTCCTGTGTGTGAGTGTAGCTCATGGCCCAGCTCAGTACTCCTGTGTGTGAGTGTGGCTCTTGGCCTGACTCAATGCTCCTGTGTGTGTAGTGTGTGGCTCATAGCCCAGCTCAATTACACCTGTGTGTAGTGTGGCTCTGTTGTCAGTGCTCACCAGCCAATAGTCCTTGGCTCACTGACTGACTCAATTACTCCTGTGTGTAGTATAGCTCATGACAAACTCAGTACTCCTGTGTGTAGTGTGGCCTCGCAGCTGACTCAGTACTCCTGTGGCAGATCAAATCATGACTGACTCAATTACTCCTGTGTGTAGTGTAGCTCATGACTGACTCAATTACTCCTGTGTGTAGTGTAGCTCATGACTGACTCAATTACTCCTGTGTGTAGTGTAGCTCATGGCTGACTCAATTACACCTGTGTAGTGTAGCTCATGGCTGACTCAATTACACCTGTGTAGTGTAGCTCATGGCTGACTCAATTACTCCTGTGTGTAGTGTAGCTCATGACTGACTCAATTACTCCTGTGTGTAGTGTAGCTCATGACTGACTCAATTACTCCTGTGTGTAGTGTAGCTCATGACTGACTCAATACAATGTAACGTAACGTCATGTAATATAGCGCGTTCGATCCCAGTCCAAATCAAATGTTGGGGTAAATAATTTTGACCTTTGTGTCCCTAGACCGTAGTGAAGGGCAACTGAAGGGGAGGTGTTGCGGTTATATGTTCCTATAGTTTATTTATCATATAGTATTCCACATGTTTCCTATTTTTTTTATCTTAGGGGTAATAAATCCTGTCAGGTTATCTTTTAAAATGATAGTAGTTAATTATTTCATTGTGTCGTGAGAGTACTGTAACTAGATGTGAATTTATAGGTTAATTAATGTACTGTACACCTGTAGTTTATGTAACCCGACCTGTAACCAGAACTTGCACGAGTACTAATGTTGTTATTTAAGCTTTTTGAACTTATAATTACTTTCTGAACCCTATGAACAGATTCTGAACCTATAAAAACTCCCTGAACCTAAATAAACTTTTAGGGTAAATAAACTTGTGTAACCTAAATAAACCTTCTGGACTCAAATAAACTTCTTGAAGCCCCCCCAAAAAAAAATCTTCCGAATCTAAATAAACTTTCTGAATCTATTAACCGAGAAAAAAAATACTTTGTTTTTTCTCGGCTAAAGTTTGTAGAAGTCAGAGTGAGTTTGAACAGTGATTATGTCTTAAACGGTGCCGTCTCTCTCCCTCTGTCGCACACACACACACACACACACACACACACACACACACACACTCTCTCTCTCTCTCTCTCTCTCTCTCTCTCTCTCTCTCTCTCTCTCTCTCTCTCTCTCTCTCTCTCTCTCTATCTCTCTTTAATTATCTTTTTTCTTTCTATTTCTCTCTTTCTCTTATATTTTACTTCCTTATATTTTTCTATCTCTCCTGTCCCCCGTCTCTCACTTACCTTTTTCTCTCTCTGAATTTTTTCTCTTATTTTCTCTCTCGTTTTTTCTCTCTGTTCCTGTCTTACTTTTTACTCTCATCTAATTTTTTCTTTCTCTTACTTTCTCTCTCTCTTTCTTTCTTACTTTTCTCTTTTTTTTACTTTCTCTCTTTATTAAGTCTCAGCCATTCATTTGTCAGTACTTTGGTGAATGTTTGATCAGCTCTCAGTATGTGGGAGAATGTTGATCAGTCTTGCCACCACTATCCACATGGTCGACCTATACATCCAACTCCTGCCAACACGACAACATGATCAACTCACATGTCCACATTCCACTCCTGCTACCACTGACACCATAATCAGTTCACTTCCCACTACTGCCAACATTGACAACATATAATCAACCCACATACTACTCTTGACAACACTGACAACATATAAGCAACCCACATACTACTCTTGACAACACTGACAACATATAATCAACCCACATACTACTCTTGAGAACACTGACAACATATAATCAACCCATATACTACTCTTGACAACACTGACAACATATAATCAACCCACATACTAATCTTGACAACACTGACAACACCACCACATAACACTGACTACCAATGGTCATATTCCCGTATAACGCCCACAAAGACCCTCACTGCCGGAACATTTTGTGAATACTGAACTGAAAATTGAAAAATAGTGAGCGGAAAAGGGGATGAAGCGAGTGCTTATATTTTTGTTATGGGAGACTGCCTGTTTTTATATATAGTATATACTGTGTGTGTGTGTGTGTGTGTGTGTGTGTGTGTGTGTGTGTGTGTGTGTGTGTGTTAACCTTTTCCCACCGATGGTCGCACTTTAACATTTTATTCTTGCTGCTGTCGGGCGATTTTATTCTGCTTAGAGAAACCTCCAGGAGAGAGAGAGAGAGAGAGAGAGTTTTAGTATGAAGATATTTCTGGATTATTAACTGCCCTTGCTAAACTGCCCGGGGAATGAGGTTATCCCAATAATGTAGGCCAAGACGTAAAACTGCCCCATTCGGTAGTTAAACTGGTCGTCAGGGGCTATTTGACCGAGGTTGTTTGGTCAGATCAGCGTTTCCAGTCTTCGTTATTATCATGTTGACCACCAGAACACAGATCAGTGTGTGTGTGTGTGTGTGTGTGTGTGTGTGTGTGTGTGTGTGTGTAAACACTAATATTTGAAGGAACGAATACAAGATTACACGGTGCATGTCTTTTGAGAGCGGCCACATTATCCCTTTATAAATATCAATATCAATAGTGTTCATAAGACCACTCCATGAACAGAAAAAAAAATTACATTAAACTTTTATACGCTGTGAAAAATACCTCTTTGTATACTGTCTACACAATACACATCTTCAATACAATTTATATACAGTGACTACAATGGCCTAAGGTGTAGAAAAGGTTGTGTTTAAGAGGAAGGTGATAATATATTGGACAAGAGCACTGGTTGGTTGGACTTATGTAAATCACGTGGAGGAGATCAAGCAATAGTCTCCTTTGACACCAGGATCTGAGGCGCCAAGGGGGCGGTAGGGAATATATATACGGAGAGAGAGAGAGAGAGAGAGAGAGAGAGAGAGAGAGAGAGAGAGAGGCAGCAAAATAGACAGATAACAGATAGAGATATATTTTTTAAAACTCCTTTAATTTACCATCATTAATATAATTTAGTGTTTAGAACCATATTTTTTAGTATAATGTATCCTTTTGTTGAACTAAACTTACAGTACAATAAGGTATTTTGTCTCTCCCGCTGAGCCAGTTCTTAGAATGGTGGTCGATCGGGTTTCAATGCGTACATTTTTATACCGAGTGTATATTTTTTTCTTTGTTCTTAAGGCGAAGTTGTAACACACACACACACACACACACACACACACACACACACACGCACACACACACGCACACACATTGGTTTGTTCATATTCAAAATAATTTAAAAATCGTAAAGGGAATGTTTTAATAATCGGATTTCCAGAAGATTGTGACTACTAGTGCACTGACCCGGTAGTGTGTATGTACAGCATGTATAAATGAATAAATAAATGTATAGAAAGTAATAAAATAAATATGTACACACACACACACACACACACACACACACACACACACACACACACACACACACACACACACACACACACGCAGCAGTAAAAGACACATTAAACAAGATATTAAAAATGTTTCTCCGCGTTAAAGGACAAAGTTTTGTGTAATTGGTGAGAGGCACGAGTGCGACCACTACCACAGTACACCACCACTACCACAGTACACGACCACTACACAGTACACCACCACCACTACCACAGTACAGACCACTACCACAGTACACCACTACCACAGTACACCACCACTACCACAGTACACGACCACTACCACAGTACACGACCACCACCACTACCACAGTACACGACCACTACCACAGTACACGACCACTACCACAGTACACGACCACTACCACAGTACACGACCACTACCACTACCACAGTACACGACCACTACAGTAAACGACCACTCACCACTACCACAGTACACGACCACTACCACAGTACACGACCACTACCACTACCAGTACACGACCACTACCACTACCACAGTACACGACCACCACCACGACTACGACAGTACACGACCACCACCACCACGACTACGACAGTACACGACCACCACCACCACGACTACGACAGTACATGAC
The DNA here is from genome assembly GCF_018991925.1 of Homarus americanus. Classification (NCBI taxonomy): domain Eukaryota; kingdom Metazoa; phylum Arthropoda; class Malacostraca; order Decapoda; family Nephropidae; genus Homarus; species Homarus americanus. The sequence continues at coordinate 4,617,842 of NW_024723833.1, read as the reverse complement.
CACCACGGAAGTACACGAGCACCACCACGACCAATACAGTACCCGCCCATTCCGACTACAACGACGCGACCACAGAACCACAACGACCAGACGACCATGACCAAGTTCTTGTATGATAATAATGACCAAAGTAATAATGGCTGTGGAAGTGGATCCTAATGGCCTGGTGACTCGTTTGGGACAATGTGAATACGGCACTGCACTTGACCGTCTTTTTCTTCCTAAACTGTAAAGTCAGGTACCTATTTAGAACTGGGTGGTGTGGGGATGCCCTGGCTCTAACCGGTGTCCCTTAGGGCAAGGAACGAATATTATATCCATTCAGCCGATCAGATCATTGTACATGTACTTATTTGGTTACAAAACATGATAGTTCAGAATGTGATAATTTGTGCACTGGAACTCATATGAGGATCTTGAAACACACACCTGGAGGACGCACCTGGAGCATACACCTGGAGCATACACCTGGAACACACCTAAAGGACGCACCTGGAGGACACACCTGGAGCATACACCTGGAGGACACACCTGGAGCACACACCTGGAGGACACAGCTGGAACACACACCTGGAGGACACAGCTGGAACACACACCTGGAACACACATCTGGAGGACACACCTGGAACACACACCTGAAACACACCTGGAGGACACACCTGGAACACACACCTGGAGGATACAGCTGGAACACACACCTGGAGGACACACCTGCAGCATACACCTGAGGGACACACCTGGATTACACACCTGGAGGACACACTTAGACCATACACCTGAAGTACACACCTGGAGAACACAAAATGAGCAGCACAAATTAACCCTTGATTACCTAACATCACTTATATAAGTTGGTGCATTAATCTCTCTGTGAAGTTGAGTCAGCAGACGAGGCTGTTGAACCTTAGCAAGCAAGAGCAAAGTTAAATATATTTGTTGTGTAAATATATTTCAGATCTATCTTGATATTTAGTTCACTTACCTTTACTCTTTGTAGATTAAAATAATTCAGGTGGAGGTGGAGCGTATTCCATGGATGAATTATTTAATACCCGGTAAGTTATCTGTAAAGTTTATGTTCTCTGGAGTAAAGTGAACACCAGCATGTTAGTCATATCTCCCTCCCCCCCGAGCTGTACTTAAGATACACGAGGAGGACTCAGTATTAACAGTGGTCCCAAGGTACCGCTAGATCCTCCCAAAGTTGGCAACACACACACAGTGTAATGCTCCTACTGGAAGGTTTTTAGTAGTAATAAAAGAATGTTATAGTCGGGATCTGTTTTTCTATTAAGATAGCGTAAGTAATAGTCTGTATGTGTTGACTGATAAACTGTGTAAACCAAAAGATTAAAATGGGTGTGGCGGCTGAATGGAGACAACACTCGTTTTCTGTCCAAAGGGTCGATGGCTTGTGCCTTGGTCACACCGAGTTCACCCAGCTGTTCATGGGTACCTAAAATGACAATCACGAGAGTGAAGGAGGGAGAGTGCCGTATCGGCCACGTTGCTCCTTTTGTGTACAGTGTGCTAGAGGCACCTGTTCTTACGGCCGTTAGGGGCTATGTAATAATGGTGTGTGAAACGTCTACTACACTGTCCACGTCAGCTGTTACCGTGTAAGATTGATACATGTTTTATTATATACCATAGTAAGAGTTACAGTCAGGGAGCTGTACACTCACACTCTCCAGCCTACATCAGTAAGTGGTAGGCATTATGTGATAGAGATTACTGACTCTCTCTCTCTCTCTCTCTCTCTCCAGCACTGTAAGTTTGAACAGCATTAATTTACAGCATGAAGGGAGTTTATCACATCACCACACTACTACACTACCACTTTACCACATCACCATACTACTACGTCACCACACTTCTACATCACCGTATTACCGCATCACAGTATTACCACATCACCGTATTACCACATCACCACATCACCGTATTACTACATCACCACACTACCACATCACCACACTACCACATCACCGTATTACCACATCACCACATCACCGCACATTACATCACCACACTACCACATCACCACACTACCACATCACTGTTACCACATCATCACCACACCACATTACCACACATCTCACATCATCACACTCAACACACCACCACTATCACACACCACCACACTAACACACCACCACACTACTTAAACACTGCGACCTACTAGCTGGGAGAGCTCTGGAGGGGGTCTGGAAGTGTAGTCTGATTTTGGAGTGGTTGGTTAAGTTGCATCTCATCAGTGTAGAGGTGAGGGATTCACTGTGTGTGTGTGTGTGTGTGTGTGTGTGTGTGTGTGTGTGTGTGTGTGTGTGTGTGTGTGTGTGTGTGTGTGTGTGTGTGTGTGTTGATATGTTTTATTGGCTATATATTTAGAAATGGTGCTGAGCTTTGGCATTTCCATATATAAATACAAATATTATTCATCTATTTTTATGCCGGCGATAATGGTGTCCTTTTCAGTGGGTCATTTTCTCATCAAATACAAATAACGTTATGCAGTCAGTGAGAAATAATAGCCATGAGTGGTAGTTTGTCTCTGAAGTGCGTCATTACGGTAACTGTGAGAGCTAATTTTAAACTGTTGGTAAGAGCTGGAAACCTGTTGAGAATGATAGCTGACTTTATGATGTCATTCCCAAACAACATCAAGTAATATGTTTAGCTGTAAGTTAGTGGAAGGGGGGGGGCGGCGTCTGGTTTACTGCGTAAGTGAGAGAGCATTAAGTGTGTCAGTAATTCACTCACACTAATGTAACGCTTAACACTGTAAAATTATAATGCATTGTAGAGTACTCCAGGTTTGTGTGTGTGTGTGTGTGTGTGTGTGTGTGTGTGTGTGTGTGTGTGTGTGTGTGTGTGTGTGTGTGTGTGTGTGTGTGTGCGTGCTTACATTTGTGCCCACGTACACGAAATATCAAACCTCCCCCCCAAAAACAAAAAATCAACATTAATGAGACACAACACTTAGTTAGAATGTGGAACAATGGAAAGATAATTTTATTTTTGGATATGATAAGTCCAAGTTCATATTGAAATTCCTCTACTTTAAAGTTTCGTATTATTTCGACAATTCATTTGACAGAAAAGCTAAAAATTCCTAATTACTTTATGTCGAAATAAAAAATAATAATAATTGAAATATTCGTGAAAATTTCTCTCGCCTCTCTGACCTGATGTATGAAGAAACTCACCTCTGACGTCAAGACCAGTGATATTAAACAGATAGCTAGTCTTATATATATGCAAATGAGGTTGGAATTGTGTGAGAAGGCTTGTGAATTTACTTATGAAAAAACACTCATATCGCAAAGGCTTAACTGAGATGAACAAAAGAAACTTAATGAACACAGCTGGTGGGAGGTGGTGGTGGGGGAATGTGTCTGTCTTTCTTCTACATCTACCTGTCTACACTGTCTCGTTTACACCTTCCTGTCTACTGTCTCGCTACACCTTCCTGTCTACTGTCTCGTTTACACCTTTCTGTTTACACCTTCCTGTCTACATATTCCTGTTTACACTTTCCCCTCTATACTGTCCCATCTACATCTTCCCGTCTCCACGTTCCTGTCTACACTTACCCGTCTACACTGACCCATAATCACAACAACAACAAATTCACCAAAATTACAACAAATCGCTAAAATATTATATGCAATTACTCAAAGAAAATGAATTTATTTGGCCAGACTTACAGTACAACTTCTGGAGTGGCTAAGCAAAGGGTGTGACCTCAACCCTAGCGAGAACTACTAACGTGACGTACTGTGTTAATATTGTTATGGTCTCGAACATGAAAATAACAAGTATGTATATGTTCCCTCTATTTTTTAGCTCCTGTAGATGACGTATTATTCACGCCCGCTTCTAACTCCTATGTAACTTATTGCTATTTCAACTCCACTAGTGGCAGTGTGTTTAACGAGCATAAACGTGAGCTGCGTGGAGAAAAGTTTTACCATAAACTAGTGTAGAAATATATTTATATGTATTTATATGTTTTTCTTTTGAATTACTTGGGTGAATCTCTTAAGTTTATAATCAGCTTTGTCTTATGAATGAATAATGGAACAGCTGTACAACAACTTCACTTACAACACTGGCAGCAAGGTGGCTAGTAGATAACTATGCTGCCGGAGTACGATTACACTATGATTTATTATAGTTCACCAGCCAACAAACATACAAGCCGTCGAGAATATGTCTTCGTGTCACAGTCTAAAGTAAGCCATTTAAATGCGGCCTCCCCCCCCCCCCCCCTGTTATGTAATGGGGGAAGCCTACCATACCACCCCCCCTCCTCATTTTTTTTGTAGTAGTAGCTTAAGTGAGTCAGTTAGATGCGTTCTCATATCTCTGGCTGGGGACTCGGGTGTAAACTTTAATGTACCAAGTTTTGAGAATTCATCTTTATGTCGTGAGGCAGATAGATGCGTCCTTCCATCTCCATTTACTTTGGGAAATTTGACGTAAGAACCGCTAAGAATTCATGTGTGTGTGTCGTAAATTAAGTATGCCATTTACTTCCGTGTATTAGAAAATTTGGGGTTAAGAACCTTTAGGACACTTACTTGGAGGGAAATGTATCGTACGAATCTTTGAGAATATGTCGTAGTAGAAGTAAGGCAGATAGGTCCATTCTGTCATCCTCACTGGGGAGCGGGGTAGTCGATCCTTTGAGAATCCAAGATTTGTTTTATCTTAAGAGAGACTGTTAGATAGGTTCTCACATAACCAGTTTGGGGGAACATATCACACGAACCTTTGAACATGGACAGGCAGACAGGCAGGCAGGGTGGAGGGGAGAAAACAGAGGGTGATAACATTACACTGGTGACCTGTAACCAAAGTCAACACAAAGTTAAATGTTTGTTGAACTTAGATATTGGACAAACATCACACGTGACAACAACACACCCGCCGGCTGAGCCACCCTGCCAGTGTACCGCCATGTTGTAAATAGTTACTAGATTTCCATAGAGTATAAACCACGGTGTATTTGTATTATATTTTACTGTTCTACTATTTTAGGTAACCGTCTAGAGAGTAATGATTATTTTTTCTTACTAATTGTTAAAGTGTGTGGTAAGCTTTCTCCTTCCCCCAATAATAATAAAAAGATGGGTGGGTTAGTGTGTTAGCCTATTCTTAAGTCTCTGTTTGTTCTCTGTCTACTAAAACAAACAATGTTTTCCACACAGTAACTCGAGTTGTACCTGGAACACCTCACTAAAACTTGATACACAAGTTCTTTATACACAGCTGGTGGCCACTGAACTATTGTGCTCGAGGGATGAACCAAGCCACACAAAGAGGGCAGTGAGCACAGTTTAAGCTCTGACCCAGGAGTTCCAGAGGCTGTGAGTGGCTCTGAGTGGTAGTTTGTCAGCTAACATGGTTATTGTCTCGTTAAGTCGTTATTCATCGTTGTCTTGGCCTCTTGGCGATAAATGGGCCAGCAGAGAGCATCAGCGGAACAACAGTCAGCAGTAGGTGTGCAACAGACAGCAGTAGGTGTGCAGCAGACAGCAGTAAGTGTGCAGCAGACAGCAGTAAGTGTATAATAGACAGCGTGAGTGATGTAGTACACAACAGGAGTGGGAAACACAAAGCAAAAAAAAAAAAATTCATACAGACAGCAGGAAAGGACCACTGAACCTCTCCACCAGAGCACAGCAGACATCGCCTACACCTCGCCCACACTAGGTGACGGTCACATGAAGCTAAGGGTTAAAATTCCCTCTCAGCTCGCTTACAATCATCAAGCTAATCATCCACTTATCTTAACCAGTCCAGTCCCGTGTAGTGGAGTGGTCCTGATGGTTGTTAATGTCAGTGTATTGGATCTCAACAGGAAATGTGTAAATAAGTATATAGTGTAGTGCCAAGATACAGTGTTTATAGTGTTTCTTTTTTATAACCAGTACTGTATTCACTGTTTCTCTGCACTGTTGTCACTTATCATTCATTCTTCTCTTCCATCAGCAAATATCGTGTACTTCCTCTCTCCTCGGTGTGTCCTGTTGACCTGTCCACCAGGCATCGTCCACTTAATTCTGCCTTGGCAACTGTATCAGCTGGGTGAGGTCAGTTGCTAGGTGGGTGGGTGGGTGGGTGGGTGGGTTGCTCTGCCACATTGATGAATTTACCGCTATAAAATTCCTTTTTTTTTCAAACCTGTTGTTATCTGTGTGTGATGTAAACAGTGTAGATATATATATTTCTTTTTTCCTCTTTTTACTGAGGTGTTTATTTACAGCCTGAAGTTATGTATTGGGAAGTTATTTATTGGGATAAAAACATGGTCAGTATTTTAGTGTAGAAATGTTCTTGTGCTGCACGGTAACGCAGTTATGTATATCATAATATTATTTTCTCCATTTTTTATCATTATTCATTATTTTTGTGAAAACGTAGGTTCAACATCTGTCAGTTAAGAGTTTATGGGTAATGAAAAAAAATTGTCATCATATTGAAATATGTCAGTAGTGCACCGTAGCCGTGTGACAGATATATGATGTAATGTTATATGACGACAGTATATTAATGGTGGTGAAGCGTGAGCGAACACCTCTGTGCTGGGAGATATGTCAGCCAATCAGGGAAGTCAAAGCAGTAAGTAATGTAAATAATGTTAGCCAATCAGGGAAGCGAAATCAGTAGGTATAGTAAATATTGCCAGAGGGTCAGAGAATATCCTGCGTTAAGACAACAAGTATGTGTGTTGGCGGTGATGTGATGAACCAGTGTTGTTTACCATGATGTATTGATGTTATAACCTGCTGCTAGTGGCCAAGCTTGGCTAAGAATATCTTGTTCTGGTGGATTATGAACCTGTTGGGGTTTACTACACGTTGGCCTGACACACACACACAGAGGGCATGAGAGACAGACAGACAGACGAACAGAGACCAAGCATCCATTCTGGTGAGACTGAAACCTAATAAAGAGCTAGATATAGTTTAATTAGTGTAAACAACCCGTGATGGTCCCTGACGGATCCTGTGTAACAAAGTTGATGATGGAAATGTTGGGCTTTGTGTGTGTAAGGTGATCCTTGTTTGGTGCCGAGTTGTGTGTGTGTTTGACTAGTCAGTCTCTATACAGGGAGTCCAATATCTCGTCTACAAGATTCCTGCCACAACTTCCACGGTGATCCGGAAGTCCTAATAAGGCACAACATCTGTCGATTTCAATTTCATATTGCTTCAGGCTCCGTGGGAGTCACTTAAGAGTCTGGGATCTTGAATAGCAGATAATACTTTTGTTGAAAACTCTCACTTGAAGTGTCCGCAGAACTGGCTTGAAAATTTATTACCATCAACTCAATTGTGTGTGGAAGACGTAGACAAATTTTGCAATAATTTTTTTGTGGGGGGAACCGGATTTTTTTTTAATTCCTCTTCTCAGTTTCACGCTCTAGATATCTGCAGAAACTCTTTTTAAGACGTCGCAAAAATTTTCATCCTTCATTATTATGTTTTTATCAATTTCAATTTCAAGGGCACTTGGGGCACCACAGAAGACCTTCTCAATATATTTTTCAATATCTTGGAATTGAGGAACTCAGGAGGAAGAAAGCTCGAGATCGAGGCCTCTCGTGTGAGATATTTCCTGCTTTAATTTCTGTGAACTCGGTCGAGACGTCAACATTAGGTGTAGGGGAGGGAGGGAGGATGGCCCATAGCCACTACCTGTTCCCCTATACTGAACTTTACGTCTGACCACAGGGCGTCACATGTCACACACAGGGTGAGACAGTCGCATTACGTGCGAAAGTGACCAGAAAGTAACAATGACAGTGCCAAAAAGTTGTCAGTGACAGACTGAAGGTGATGTTAAATTGGGTTATGGAAAGTTAAGTTGGTTAGAATAGAAAGGGTTAGATTAAATAAGACTAAATTAGGTCAGGTTAAGTTTAACTGTATTTGGTTAAATTACGTTATATCAAGTTAAT
>NW_024723833.1:4534870-4607370 GCF_018991925.1 Homarus americanus | reverse complement strand
TCATTACCACAGCTCCCCCCCAGCAATGTTTCCAAGATGTCAGGTCATTACCACAGCTCCCCCCAGCAATGTTTCCAAGATGTCAGGTCATTACCAGCTCCCCCCCAGCAATGTTTCCAAGATGTCAGGTCATTACCACAGCTCCCCCCAGCAATGTTTCCAAGATGTCAGGTCATTACCACAGCCCCCAGCAATGTTTCCAAGATGTCGGTGTACACACAGCCCCCACCAACAATGTTTCCAAGATGTCAGGTCATTACCACAGCCCCCCAGCAATGTTTCCAAGATGTCAGGTCATACCACAGCTCCCCAGCAATGTTTCCAAGATGTCAGGTCATTACCACAGCTCCCCCAGCAATGTTTCCAAGATGTCAGGTCATTACCACAGCTCCCCCAGCAATGTTTCCAAGATGTCAGGTCATTACCACAGCTCCCCCAGCAATGTTTCCAGATGTCAGGTCATTACCACAGCTCCCCCAGCAATGTTCAGATGTCAGTATTACCCCCCAGCAATGTTTCCAAGATGTCGGTATTACCACAGCTACACAGCCCCCAGCAACGTGTCAGGTCAACCAGCTCCCCCAGCAATGTTTCCAAGATGTCAGGTCATTACCACAGCTCCCCCCCAGCAATGTTTCCAAGATGTCAGGTCATTACCACGCCCTCCAGCAATGTTTCCAAGATGTCAGGTCATTACCACAGCCCCCCAGCAATGTTTCCAAGATGTCAGGTCATTACCACAGCTCCCCAGCAATGTTTCCAAGATGTCAGGTCATTACCACAGCTCCCCCCCAGCAATGTTTCCAAGATGTCAGGTTTGTTTGTGTGGTGTTTTTTGTCATTACCACAGCTCCCCCAGCAATGTTTCCAGATGTCAGGTCATTACACAGCCCCCCAGCAATGTTTCCAAGATGTCAGGTCATTACCACAGCTCCCCCCCAAGCAATGTTTCCAAGATGTCAGGTCATTACCACAGCTCCACCCCCCCAGCAATGTTTCCAAGATGTCAGGTCATCACCACCCTTCCTCTCTGACGTCTTGGGAACGTTTCAAGGAAGGGGAGGAGGAGCGGTACAAGAGTCCTTCAGCAACGTCCCAGATGTGAGGTCAAACAATATAAAGATTAGTTGCGTCAGATGAGCTGAGATGTGACGTATTATATCGGCTGGCTGAGGGGAGAACTAGGAGTTGTCTGGGGGAAGGGGGGAGTTATCTAGGGGAAGGGGGGAGTTATCTCTAAGGGGAGGCCTTCCAAAAACAGTAGGGTTCGTTTTCTTTGGTGTGAGGAGAAATGGGTGTGTTTGTCTGGGAGAATTTTGTGTTTGTCATGGTGTAATAATAATAATAATAATAATTAACGGTTTATTGAAAGAGCTTGGCAGCCAGAAGGCTGAAAATATAATTACATATTTGGGGAATGGGTTTCGAATTACAAATAATATACAAGTAACATAAGTACAAATAAGATATATAATAACTAGATGGGGAAAAGCTCAAACTGCAGTGCATTTCAACATAGTGACAGTGCAAGAAGTAGTGTTTACTGGGAGTGAATACACTGGTTTTATTACAAGTTATTGATAATTTTACAATGGTTGGGACTGGGCTGTTCTTATAGCGATCAGTTCGTGCACGTATGGGCTGGATGCGGTTGTGGTGTCGAACAGCAATTCTCGGGCTAGGGATCTCAGGTGGTAGTAGGCCGGTGTGTGTGTGTGTGTGTGTGTGGTGTGTGTGTGTGTGTGTGTGTGTGTGTGTGTGTGTGTGTGTAGCGTTACATTGAAAGGGGCAGATAATTTATAATTTATACTATCCTTTCTTTCCGATAAAAGTCATAATTTTGGTATTTAATATATATATTATATATATATATATATATATATATATATATATATATATATATATATATATATATATATATATATATATATATATATATATATATATATAATATATATTGTAGGTGTAATTATAGATATTTAACCACAGGAAAGAAAGAAAACACAGGATTCCTAGTGCTTTGGTAATTCACATCTTCGGGGTGAGTACAGTCTTCGTGTTTTCTTCTTTCCTTCTGGTTATCAGCATATACCTAGACCACGCACCTAATGTTACTACATTATATATAAATATATATATATATATATATATATATATATATATATATATATATATATATATATATATATTATTATTTATTTTTATGATTATTTATTTTTTAGTAATATACGATCAACATCTATTCATAAATTCTCTAAGTTATTATCAAGAAATTTATTTTCCTTTCTTCTCTCTTATCTGTTAAGTATATTTTCTTGTTATTCTTTTCTGTGATAAACTTCATCTTCCCCCCCCCCACACACACGATGCTTTGTTTCCCGCCATGGTGCCACGTACCTTGTTCCTCTCACACACACCTAACCTAACGTACACACACCCAGCAAGTTGTTTTCACCCTCAATCAACTCACTCGTCAATCCTCGGTACCCTGGAGGATAATTCCCACTAACAACGTCAACAAACCTCCCCCCACACTGTACCCGGGTGAGCTAGTGCAGGTATTTTTCTCTGGGAATTTTCTGAAGTCAATTTACCAAAGTTAGTAATGATTGTGATGTATGAAGCCTCACTGGTTCCAGGTAAGAAACTCTGAGGGATTCATTCTCTGCCATGTTAGGAGGTTTCATTCCGACCTCATGTTAGAACGTTTCATTCTGGCCGTGTTAGAAGGTTTCATTCAAAGTCTAATTACACCAAGTCAACTCACTTCGAGTCAAAAATTCGTCCTTCACCGCGCATGACGTCATCTGGCCGGCAGGTGGGGTGGGGGGGTCGTCTGTCTAGTCATCTGTAATATATCTAGTGGCCATGTTGATAAATTGAAAACCTCTACACATATATACTCGTATTCACTGATATACTGTAATAGCTTGGGGGGAGAGAATGATGATAATTATAATCATAATTTTTTTCTGTGATTTTCTGTAACTATTTTATTTAAATCTTGTATTCCTTCTGCCCCCCCTCAGTAAATAGCTCGCCTATATGCCAGTGATTATTTATTTTCCTTTACACTGATACTGACAGCAAAATCATAATAATAAGAAGAGGAAGAAAAGGATTAATAATAATAATGATAATAATAATTTTTCAATAATAACAATAGGAATATCATAAAAATAATGATTACATGAGAAGTTCAAGTGGCGAACTGAAAGATAGTGTGCTAGGGGATGAGAAAATCAGGAAATATGACAAGAATATCCACCTTGGCCAGCGACGTCACATAATATTTAGACTTTGGTTTCATCTTGGTCATGTTAGGGTATGGGTAAGCGTGGGTAACTGTCACTACCTGTCACTAAACCTACTGTCATTACCTGTCATAGACCTGCCTGTCACTATGGTTGTGGCAGCAGTATGTGGGACGTCATTAACCATAAGGCACCACATTGGTTGATTGATCCCAGACATTAATCAAAGGAACACTGCTATTGGTTTGCCCCCCATAGCGGCTTAATAGCTTAACTATGATTGGTTATTACGTAGGATGGATTTAGCCAATCAGCTGGAGGGTAGAAAGTAATCTCTCATAGATGTAGTTGGTTTATCCTCTTCCTAGGCAGCTTGGACAGAGTGAGTTGTCGTGTCTGTCTGTCTGTTTGTATTGGAATTGAAGTGTGATTTACTGCTAACTATATTGATTTTTTTAAAATAGAAATAAGAATATTTGTTGAATAGATATTATATTAATTAACTTCTGATGGGAACAACGAAATGAATTAATTACCTTTATTTTGTCTCTGACGTAATGATGAGAATAAAAATTTGTGTATTTTAAAAGCGAAATATATTGTAAATATATTTATTGGTATGTTGTTTAAAAGAATAATTATCAATAAATTTTGTTAATAGGATAATAAATATCGGTGAAATATGTTAACAAAACACACGTGTGTGTATGTGTGTGTGTGTGTGTGTGTGTGTGTGCGTGTGTGTGTGTGTGTGTGTGTTGCACTACATACGTGGAGCATAACAAGTTTATTAAGTCTCTCACAGAGTCTAATAAACCAAACCTTTATTACTGTTTCTGTTTTATTTTGTTGTTTTTTATTGGTTTATGGGATACAAGGTACAGGTATGTCGGTTTAACTCAATGTAGCGTGGACGGTCTTTAATAACTCGTCTGTCTGTGCGCGTGTCGTCGTTTTATATAGATAGATACCGGTATATACACTATAGAGTCTATATAAATTAAAAAAAATACGAAAATAGGTCAGTTAGGCATCAGCCGAAACTCCAGAAGAGTGGAGGGTGAAATAGGTTTGGAGGCTTGGCGCTGGGGTTGTGAAGCACCATGTGGAGGAGGACCACCACGAAGGCCCACGACATGGAGGAGAGCAACACGGCCCCCAACCCTGACTTGAGGAGGATCAAGTGAAAGATGAAGACCCTCTGAACCCAGGTGGAGATGTGGCGGTCTCCCAGGCGTCTGTCCTCCACCCTCAGGAACCCACAGAGGAGGAGAAGCGTGAGGGCCTGGAGGCAGGAGGTGAGAGACACGCTGGCGTACACCTGTGGGAACATGAGGATGATGGCGAGGATGCAGAACAGGGTGTAGTAGTCCCCGGAGAACTTAGCCTGGTTGGCAGCCATCCGTGTCTCCACCTCCGTCAAGCTCCAGGGCCATCGTAGACCCCACACGGAGGACAGGAAGGCGTGAGCGCCTGCAGGAGGGGAGTCCCCACAGATGTGATTGAAGGCGGAGAGGAGCAAATAAATCAATTCCTTCCCGGCCATGATGATGTCCTTCACCTCCTGCTGCTTATACGGCGGCAGGAAGGTGGCCTTGTGGTGTGAGGAGGAGTCCTCATCAGCATGTGAGGAGGAGGAGAAGTCCTCATCAACATGTGAGGAGAAGGAGTCCTTATCATCATGTGAGAAGGAGCAGAAGTCCTTATCATCATGTGAGGAGAAGGAGTCCTTATCATCATGTGAGGAGGAGTCCTTATCATCATGTGAGGAGAAGGAGTCCGTATCATCATGCGAGGAGAAGGAGTCCTTATCATCATGTAAGGAGGAGAAGGAGTCCTTATCATCATGTAAGGAGGAGAAGGAGTCCTCATCATCATGTGAGGAGGAGGAGTTGTCCTCGTGATCATGTGAGGATCTGTCGTCATTCATGGACGGTTCAGGGTCCACCGCCTCTTCACCGTACACCCTGGGGTAGCCCTCCACTAACTCCCACGACCCACGGATAATAACATCTGAACCTTCTTGGACCATCTTCTGGATTTTGATGGTTATATAAATTTTATATATATATAAGGTTAAAACGTTATGTGGATATTATTTATATCTGAAGCAGCGACTGTTATTATGTTAAACTGGGATGTGTCAGAGCGAGTTATGTGGTGGCACACACATACACACACACACACATGCTTGAAGGAGCACCACACGAGGTGTGTGTGTGTGTGTGTGTGTGTGTGTGTGTGTAGGCGAGGGGGGGGGGTTAACTAGTCAGCAGAGCTCTTCTTTATTTCCTGTATATAAACTGAACGACTGCTAGTATTTTACACCTAATATACTCCGACAGTTTCATTAATACAACTGCCAGTATTTTACAAGTGATATATTCCGATGCCCTTACTAATACAACAGCCAATATTTCACTCATAATATATTCTGATAGCTTCTCTAAATATAATTGCCACTATTTGTACACATAATAGAGCAACAAAGACCAGATTCGGGATTCTGAAAGAATCCTAAGTTATATAATTTCTCTCTAACATGGATTAAATAACACATCTACGGGTATGGTAGAGTCTCACTGCAGTTTTGTTGACATTTTTAATACTTACTGTTTTGTTGTTGATAAGGTGAGTCAGTTAGGTACGCTGCGTCATTCTTAGATGGGTTAGGTAAGAAATAAACTTACAAAACTGTGAGAATCCATGGTTGTGTCTTCAGTTAAGTGAGACAGTAGATAGGTTTTCACACTCTCCAGTAAAGGGAAGAAGTTAACTTAAGAGTGTCTCACACTCCAGATTTAGGATCAGTAGGTAAATTATGTGCTAACTACGAAGGTGATAGACGTGGCGCTCTGTCGTGTAACTCTTGTGGGGTAAAGAAGGAGGCATGGCACTCTACGCCGCCATAATATTCACTGCTATACAGTATAGAGTGTTTACTATGGTACAGTTGCGGAAATGTGTTCCTATCACCTCCTGTGGTAATCCGTGTCACCAAACGGCCAACCTACCGTATAATATGACCTATTGCAAACCTATCCACCACTCACGTCCGTCGTTACACGACCAATATTCATTCATAAACAGTGATACTACTACTGCGAGGGTGCCGTTTGGAGACACGGGTTACCACAGGGGGCGTAGGACACATTTCAACAACCTGTACCATTCCTATAGTTACTAGTCCTACACTCGCTATGACACCCACTAATATACTTGTCATGACATTCTGCTGCAGTTAACATGACACTTTTCTACAGATACACTTTCCCTCCTAAAGTTGCCATGGCATTCTCTCCCTTAATGCCAGTTTCATGCATTGCACCACAAGGACTTTCGTCAATCGTGAAAGTGAAAGGGGGCTCCATAGGCATGACGGCATTCACTCCCCCAAGTTGTAAACTTAGGTACCAATTTACAGATGGGTGAACTGGGAGTGGTCGGGAATCGAAGCACCGATCCCCAGAACAGGAGGCGAGTGCTCATCAATAGTACCACATAACAACAGTAAGAAACTAGCGTTATTACCGGCTATGGCAATGGTTCCCATTTTTTTTCTCACATGACTCCCCACTTTTTCTTTTTACCAAACACCCACGCACCCCTCGCTACCCCATTTTAAAAATCAATTTAATTAACTTTTAATAAATTTCATACCTTGTACTCGTATTTATGTTACTTTCAAGATAACTAACTCGTAATTACTTTATCCATATATATGTTTCTCACACGGGCTCAACCCCCTCCCCCTCCCCCCCTCACACCCCCACAGTTTGGAAATCACTGTATGACAACACTACATGTCACCAACACTACATCACCAACACTCCATCACCAACACTACATCACTCCATCACCAACACTACATCACCAACACTCCATCACCAACACTACATCACCAACACTCCATCACCAACACTACATCCATCACCAACACTCCATCACCAACACTACATCACCAACACTCCATCACCAATACTACATCACCAACACTCTATCACCAACACTCCATCACCAACACTACATCACCAACACTACATCACCAACATTCCATCACCAATACTACATCACCAACACTACATCACCAACATTCCATCACCAACATTCCATCACCAACACTACATCACCGACACGAAATCAAAGCCTCAAAGATTCAAAGGTTCAGCGATTCAGAAATTCAGAGGTTCAAAGGTTCAACGATTCAAAGATTCAATGATTCAGAAGTTCACTGGCTCAAAGGCTCAACGATTCAAAGGTTCGGTGATTCAGAGGCTCACAGGTTCAACGAGTCAACGATTCAAGGGTTCACAAGCTCAAAGATTCAACGATTCAGAGGTTCACAGGCTCAAAGATTCAACGATTCAGAGGTTCACAGGCTCAAAGATTCAACGATTCAGAGGTACACAGGCTCAAAGATTCAACGATTCAGGGGTTCACAGGCTCAGAGATTCAAAGATTCCAAGACCATGTAAGAGTCGGTTAATGGTCAGTCGTTGTGTGAATCAGTTGAGTATTTATCCAGAGTTTACGATGGTTAATGAGGCACTACACCTGTGATTTTAGGTTCGTTGGCACAGCTGTTTCTTGTTGATCATCACCTGTGAATCACCTGTCCTTCTTGTCTAATTAGGGTGGCAGGTGTCTTGGATTGTGTCATTATGTAAGGTGTCATGGATTGTGTTATTATGTAAGGTGTCATGGATTGTGTTATTATGTGAGGTGTCATGGATTGTGTCATAGGTTAGGTGTCATGGATTGTGTCACTATGTAAGGTGTCATGGATTGTGTCATAGGTTAGGTGTCATGGATTGTGCCATTATGTGAGGTGTCATGGATTGTGTCATTATGTGAGGTGTCATGGATTGTGTCATAGGTTAGGTGCTATGGATCATCTGTTATAAGTTAGGTGTCATGAATCATCTGTTATAAGTTAGGTGTCATGGATTGTCATAAGTTAGGTATTATGGATCATCTGTCATAAGTTAGGTGTCATGGATTGTCATAAGTTAGGTATTATGGATCATCTGTCATAAGT
Organism: Homarus americanus; assembly: GCF_018991925.1. Taxonomy (NCBI): domain Eukaryota; kingdom Metazoa; phylum Arthropoda; class Malacostraca; order Decapoda; family Nephropidae; genus Homarus; species Homarus americanus. Next base: position 4,599,078 of record NW_024723833.1, on the reverse strand, counting down.
TAGGTGTCATGGATTGTCATAAGTTAGGTATTATGGATCATCTGTTATATGTTAGGTGTCATGAATCATCTGTTATAAGTTAAGTGTCATGAATCATCTGTTATAAGTTAGGTGTCATGGATTGTCATAAGTTAGGTATTATGGATCATCTGTCATAAGTTAGGTGTCATGGATTGTCATAAGTTAGGTATTATGGATCATCTGTCATAAGTTAGGTGTCATGTATCAGCTTTAGTGAGAAGTTTGAACCACTAACACTGACTGACTCAATAAACATCAGTAAACATATTTCGTGTTGGTATTAAAGTTATTGTTTAGTGATGATTATATGCGTCATAATGGCTGCTGCTGTGTCTCATATGTCATTACACTTTTAATTAAAACTCGCTGGCTTTGACAGTGAAAATATTCAACTTAATTGTTTGGGAAATGACAGTGAGGCGACCGCTGTCAGTCAGGTATTGTGGACGGTAGTTTTATCTCATAGTCTTATCTAAACAAATGGTTATATACACTGTAATTGAATCTACACTTCTACGTAATGTTGGTGTTTTTTATCAATGATTTAATTAATGGAAATATAACACAATCATGTTTTTGCAGTCATCTAAATAATTTTCACAAAAACTGAATTCATGAAAATATAATTTGATCATCCTGTGTAAAGTAATGTTAATTTGATGAGTATTTGTATATATGATAGAATTTATTTTCTACATTTTCTACAAAGCGTTTAAGGATATGATCAACATTTTAAAGTAATCTGAAGAAAAACAAATCGTAGAAATTACCCTCACTATAGCTTGTGCCAGGCCGTTTAAAACTTGCGTAAAATCCATCAGCCCTTTTATACTAACTGACTGACTGACTGACTGACTAACTAACTCACTCACTCACTCAGACAACTTTAGGCATCTGGACGTATGAGTGCTGCCATGACGTCATAATGTTATCACTGCGCTTCAACAACTGAGGTTCTTGAGACGTGTAATTAGATGGGCAATTATACTAGTCCATCAACAATCAATAATTATGATAGATCGCTCTCTATAATAATTGCTGTATATCATAATTCCGGTTTTGATTATAGATTGAAGCCATTGTGATATAGAAGAGTAAATTCTATGTTGATAATGAGGGTCTTTGTTATTATTGCTTATTATATTTTGCTTTTTATTTTTACGTTTAAGTATACAATAAGTAGTTTTAGGTACAGCATAAGTAGTTTTAGGTACAGCATAAGTAGTTTTAGGTACAGCATAAGTAGTTTTAGGTACAGCATAAGTAGTTTTAGGTACAGCATAAGTAGTTTTAGGTACAGCATAAGTAGTTTTAGGTACAGCATAAGTAGTTTTAGGTACAGCATAAGTCGTTTTAGGTACAGCATAAGTAGTTTTAGGTACAGCATAAGTACTTTTAGGTACAGCATAAGTAGTTTTAGGTACAGCATAAGTAGTTTTAGGTGCAGCATAAGTAGTTTTAGGTACAGCATAAGTAGTTTTAGGTACAGCATAAGTACTTTTAGGTACAGCATAAGTAGTTTTAGGTACAGCATTAGGGAGCCCCTTTTTATGACTAATATAAGTAATAGCCATAACAGTTAATCAGAGGTAATAACTGTTAGTATTACCCAGGAAGGAGGAAAATAGAAGGGAAATTTATTAAGGCAGGAGAAGTATATTGTAATACTGTACTCTCTCTCTCTCTCTCTCTCTCTCTCTCTCTCTCTCTCTCTCTCTCTCTCTCTCTCTCTCTCGGATGTAACGCTCGTGTAAACATTAGTATTTTGTCTTCTGTGTAAAAATAAGTTATCAGTGTCCCTTTGGTCCTGTTACAAATGATGTAGTTCTGTTAATTTTTACTTCGTGATGACTAATGCGTTTATTAACCCTAGGACAAGGTTGCATTCATTCATTCATTCATTCATTCATTCATTCATTCATTCATTCATTCATTCAATCATTCGTTCATTCATTCATTCATTCATTCAATCATTCATTCAATCATTTATTCAATCATTCATTCATTCATTCATTCAATCATTCATTCAATCATTCATTCAACCCTAGGATATACGCTTAAAGTTGTTAGTTTGTGAAGTGCTGTAATATATTAGCACAGTAGATGAAGTACGTGTAGGTAATTAGCACAGTAGATGTAGTACGTATAGGTAATTAGCACAGTAGATGAAGTACGTGTTGGTAATTAGCACAGTAGATGAAGTACGTGTAGGTAATTAGCACAGTAGATGACGTACATAAAATAATTAGCACAGTAAATGAAACAGAACCAAACATAATCACTATGGTAGTTCACATCCAGCTGCTTGCCATTTTTCCAATAATTTAATGAAACCTGTTATGTTGCTGACTCGTAAACCGTGAAATATTTTCCAGGAACCATATAGAGAAAATGTCAGCTTGCCATTGTCCAGGAGAATAGGGTCTATCTCATCTATTCTCAAGGGAAGGGAACTTCTCTATACCTCTCATCCCAATTACCAATCCAATTTTATAACACCAATTATTTCTGAGATTCTGCCGCCATTTTAAAGAAATATATTTTTTTCTTATTGTTTATCCCTGAATATTGTCATGTGTTCTCTCCTGTTTGTTCCTTCACCATCGTGGTTCTGTTGACACCTTGATAAAGATTAATACCAACATGAATTAAACTTCTCATAATAAAGTATTGTCCTAAAACCTAAACCACAGTATAAAACTATTTCTAATCTGAATATAATGACTGGAGAATAAGCTGTTGGGAAAAGTCTTGTGAGTAAGAGGGAGAAGCCTAGCGGGTTACCTCAGGACTATGTTATATACAGAAATTATATTGTATGAGTTCCCGTCTCTATAACATCGCTGATATAATATTGTATTTAAATATGTGTATTTCGGATTATTGTGTGTAGGAGAGAGATAGAGCCGAGTATCTTTCATATTACCAACCAGAAATAGATGTGTGGAGAGATTTTTAATTACAGTCAAACCATTGGAATTAATTTTGTTTGTAATATTGTGGCGGGGAAAGTTTATTGTGTTCTCTAGGAAAAATAGATATGAATGTCTTGCAATTTCAACGCTAGAAAGGTGTTAATGGTGATTTTATTTCCTCACGATAATTTTAGTGTTATTTTAATTGTGTGGATTTTTTGTTTTTCTAATGATAAAGATTTTAACATATGGATTGTGATTTTCAAGAAATTTGTTCTGTGATTTTGTAAGGAGATGTAGTTGTTAATGGAGGAAATTATTGGACTTTGGCTTTTAAAACATAATTTATATAATATTTATTGAATTCATTGGTGGATCGGAGAAAAATAGCAAGTACCAAGTCTTCATAATGTCCAGGAGAAAATGTGACCAAAAATAAGTGTTGTGTGAAGAACATCTGGATTCAGATTTTTAATATTCAAATCTTAAATTCGTTTTCTCTTCTCTGAAAACCCATTTCCTCTCCATTTGTGAGATGCGGTGTTCCAGCCTTTTGTGTCCAGCATAAAGTTTGACTTTTATGATTCAATATTTTATTCTAGGTAGTGTCCCTGTAGTTGACGACTCAGGGGAAAATATGACTGTATCAACTATAACAAAGTAAACAGGTCACCCCAGCCCCCTCTCTCCCCCCGCCCGCCCTGTTTCCCCACAAAGTTTCAAAGATGAATATTGTGTAGCGAGAGGCCAACACTTACATCAGGTTAAGATATTAGTGATGTGTGTCCGTATAGAAACACTTTTCATCTCCCACAGCCGACGTCTGTGTGTTTATTTATGTTACTTCATAAACAATTCAATGATATTTTTTGCCGTTCAAGGCGACCGTCTGGTTTATCTCGTGGTAACACTGGTGGTGGTGGTGGTGAGGGTAAATAATTATGACACTCACCAAGTAACTTACCTGACCTAACCTAACCCCAAGCTGTGGTGGGCTTGGTTCGAAGGATAAACTCGTACTTATGTGTGCGTCATAATTAAGATATATAGTGTTGTGTCTCATAGATAAGTGTTTGATCCAAATTGTACTTCACACACACACACACACACACACACACACACACACACACACACACACACACACACACACACAGTCGACTTAATGAACTCAATGTTATATACCATCACAATTATCAAAAATTTTCCTCCCGCTCAGCTGAAGGAGACTATAGTCGGTCACCGTCTGTTTACTTAATACTTACAATACACAGTTGGGTTCAAGGGAGCTGTTGTGTTTTTTATTTGATTCTAAAACGACAGAGTAAGATATGTTTCTTATTAAAGCAGTGGTCCCCAACCTCTTGTAGTCTCTGGGCCACATTTATCATTGTAAACATAGTGGAGGGAGCCAAAACCTTGCAGCTACATTCAAGAAAAAAAAATCTGTACAGTTAGTTGCAGTTTTATACTTCTAGCTGTTACCAGTTACATACTTTTTACATTTACTCTTGGACTGGCTCTCCCACTGTGCCCGATCTGGGGTAAACACACACATTCTGTACACGACAGTTGTATCAAGTTATTATATATTTTCATTAAATTTCACTCTTACTAAGATTTCCAAATATTTAAAAAAATTCTGATAAACCATTGCTGGGGACAAAAGTAAAACCAAAATATCAGGTCAATGTTACATGTAAAGGCTTGACTATATCACCTCATTCATCATTATTTATCAGTCATCAGTCATTATATATTTTCAACCTTCAGTCGTAATAATGCTCAGTGAAACATTTAAAAAAAAAACTGATGGAAAACAAGTGTGTGTAAGAAAACTATTTACTGTATTGTGTTCAAGAATGATGAGAGTGTTTTGATATATTTGTTGACGGTCCAGGGAAATATAATGTGACGCTGATTTTTGTATTCTGATGTATTGAGTTGGTAGTTTTATGGTATTAGGACATGGGTTTATGGTATAGATATTAGGACATGGGTTTATGGTATAGATATTAGGACATGGGATTATGGTATAGATATTAGGACATGGGTTTATGGTATAGATATTAGGACATGGGTTTATGGTATAGATATTAGGACATGGGTTTATGGTATAGATATTAGGACATGGGTTTATGGTATAGATATTAGGACATGGGTTTATGGTATAGATATTAGGACATGGGTTTATGGTATAGATATTAGGACATGGGTATAGATATTAGGACACATGGGTTTATGGTATAGATATTAGGACATGGGTTTATGGTATAGATATTAGGACATGGGTTTATGGTATAGATATTAGGACATGGGACATGGGTTTATGGTATAGATATTAGGACATGGGTTTATGGTATAGATATTAGGACATGGGTTTATGGTATAGATATTAGGACATGGGTTTATGGTATAGATATTAGGACATGGGTTTATGGTATAGATATTAGGACATGGGTTTATGGTATAGATATTAGGACATGGGTGGGATTATGGTATAGATATTAGGACATGGGTTTATGGTATAGATATTAGGACATGGGTTTATGGTATAGATATTAGGACATGGGTTTATGGTATAGATATTGGTATAGATATTAGGACATGGGTATATGGTATAGATATTAGAACATGGGTTTATGGTATAGATATTAGGACATGGGTTTATGGTATAGATATTAGGACATGGGTATATGGTATAGATATTAGGACATGGGTTTATGGTATAGATATTAGGACATGGGTTTATGGTATAGATATTAGGACATGGGTTTATGGTATAGATATTAGGACATGGGTTTATGGTATAGATGTTAGGACATGGGTTTATGGTATAGATATTAGGACATGGGTTTATGGTATAGATATTAGGACATGGGTTTATGGTATGATATTGGGACATGGGTTTATGCTATAGATATTAGGACATGGGTTTATGCTATAGATATTAGGACATGGGTTTATGGTATAGATATTAGGACATGGGTTTATGGTATAGATATTAGGACATGGGTTTATGGTATAGATATTAGGACATGGGTTTATGGTATAGATATTAGGACATGGGTTTATGGTATAGATATTAGGACATGGGTTTATGGCATAGATATTAGGACATGGGATTATGGTATAGATATTAGGACATGGGATTATGCTATAGATATTAGGACATAGTAAAGTAAATTATTAACCTTATAAGGATTGACAGGTGCTTAAGTGTAGGGTTTCTCACTCTCATTTACTGAAGAAATCTTGTCTACTTTCTTTTTCCTTTAAAATATAACATAAACGAGTGATTAAACCGTCATGTACGGATAGTTATTTATATTCCTACGTATATTATTTATAGGAATATATTTTGTAGAGTGAAGTAAGATGCTATAAATTATCTTCGTTTTTATTCTACAGGTCAGATAACTTTATACAGGTGTCGTCCGCGATAGAGGTCCACATCCTCAGGTAAGTCATTTATTAAAGGTATATGTTGATTATTATTTTTTTAGTTCATTCAGGTATTTTTATGTCAGTACTTATTAACTGACTCACTCTGGCCAGCCCGCTCGACCAGCCCGATCTGACTGGGTCTTGGTAACTTTTAAAATCGTTTATGGTAATTAGTTGTTTATGAATATTATTATGGAGGTTAATCTCGAGGGTTACTGCTTCCCATAAATTCCTGGTTAATGCGGAATTTTGGCCTTAACCCGTGACTGAGCTATTGTTGGTAAAATTAAACCTTATCAAAACCCCAAATCACCTGGCAAGTATCGTCAATGTTCATCACACACACACACACACACACAATGATGTTTTAGTACACATTTTAATTTAGTGATTTTGCTGCGCTCTCTTCATTCTCTTGTTGACTGTGATAATAATGTACAAGGGAAAACAACTTGTGTATTCTTTTTGAAGATTTTAATTCACTCAAGTATGATTGTCTGTGTAGGAGTATTGTTATTATTTATACGTTATTCATTGAAGGTGACGTCTGATATTGTTCACTGGTTTAGTAAGTTGGATAGTGATGCATAATACATTGCTTTGTTAATTAGTATAATGTAACATGATGATTATAAACCCTAACCTTACCTTACCTAACCCAACGTCATAAAATTAAATTTAACAAAAACTAAATAATTTAACCTAACCCGATTTAACCAAACTTAACCTAACCTAAACTAACCTAATTTAAGCTATCCTAATTTAACCTAAACTAAACAAACCTATTTTAACCTATTCTATCTAAACCAAATTAAACCTAAACTACCCTAATCCAACCTAACCTAACCTAACCCAACCCCACTAGGCAGCGTTAAGGTGTTCAATCATCAGGTGAACTAAACTAGGGTGCCTAATCTTCAACTGATCCAATACAGTATTCATTTTTTAAGGCAAAACTTACCTATGTATTCTGTCACATAATAGCTCGCCTTTTATAATACATATATAGTGAACATATGTTAAAGAAATATAGTTTATATATCATTAAGTCAAGTATATTGCCGTTGGTATATGGTATAAAGGTGATGATATATAATGGTGAGAGGATGATAAAGTTACCTCATTCCTGGGCATTAATCAGTGGTAATTGACAGAGGCAGGACGGTGCGGGGTGAGTGTTGGGCGACTCACAGTAAAATGTTTTAAGATGTTGCTGGTATGATGTTCCCTGCCTCCCTCTACACATTCCCTTCCTCCCTCCCTCTACACATTCCCTTCCTCCCTCCCTCTACACCTGCCTCCCTCCCTCCCTCTACACCTGCCTCCCTCCCTCCCTCTACACCTCGCTCGCTGCCTTCTTCTACATACCTCCTACTCTGCCTCCCTCTTTACAAATACATACATACATACATACATACATACATACATACATACATACATACATACACACTCTCCTCATGGTGCCTGTAATATGTATAAGCTCCGTGGTACAGTTGATGGTATAACTTTTATGCCCAGTTTTACCTTGGAACTACAGTGAACCTCAACAGTGTATGACTAAAAACTGAGACTTGTAGTAAGGCATTATAATACTAATAATAATGATAATGATGATGATGATGATGATGATGATGATGATGTACTACGGCGCTACCATCATATGCTTGGACCTCATTTAAGTGCCTCGGTTTGACATTTTAATTAGTTACCTTTGTCCTTTAGTGTAATAGCCTCAGGTGTGAATATATAATAACACTGGCTGTATTACCCTGTAGGTATTACCAGGATGTTAGACACTTAAAACCGACAAAAAAAAAGGCATTAATTAGTTTACCTCCAAAAATCATTATACAAATATTATGCAAAACATCACAACACTTATTAAAATGAATTATAATTAACCAATTAATTTCATGCAAAAAATAAGTAATTTTTATTAATTTTCTAATTTTTGGCTTTGATGCTTCTTGGAGATAAGACGTGGAGAAACAAGTTATTTGAAAGTGTTCCGTAACGTAGCCATACTTCGTACATTCTTATTGGTGTATTCCTATATAAAAAAAAATGCTGAATTATGTAATATACTGGTAAATATGTCACTCGGTCAATACCATGTCACATTACTCCCCTAACGACATGGATTGGTAATCAAATACATGTGTAAATAATTCTCATAGTTACTGTATTATACTGTAGCTACATCAGTGATATGTATACAACGTGGTCCAGGGGTGATAACTTATGCGCATGGCGTTACACACTGGCAGTTACCGAGATCGTCTTTAAGTAATGCGCTGTGTAGAAAGAAATTAGTAGATCCTCTTATAGTATAATGGTATAAGAACTAATGAAAATAGGCAGTTTTATAGAGGAATTCCAAAACTAAACATAATTTGGCATTTGTGGCATTTTGACTGAACATAGCCTCAGTCACTCCTTTGCTGGGTGGTGAGTCTGTGTACCAAAATTTAGCATGGAGGATGGGGGGTGAAATAGTCTGACTTCTATGAGATTAAATAAAATTATAACCCTTAGTTTAACATCACAATCTTATCCTTTCATTACAGTAAATTGTTTTAACATGTAATCATTATTCTTATCTTTCTTATCTTCATCCTCATGGAAATATTAACAGGATTCTTTTGGTAATTCTCAACAATAATATTAAGGTATTTTATCTCAGGGACACAGATGGTAGTGTGTTTATTTTCACCCTTTATACCCCATATACTAATACTCCTTATACTAATAACCCCTTATACTAATACTCCTTATACTAATACTCCTTATACTAATACTCCTTATACTAATACCCCTTATACTAATACCCCCTTTTACTAATACTCCTTATACTAATACCCCATATACTAATACCCCTTATACCAATACTCCTTATACTAATACCCCTTATACTAATACCCCTTATACCAATACTCCTTATACTAATACCCCTGATACTAATACCCCTTATACTAATACCCACTTTTACTAATACTCCTTATACCAATACTCCTTATACTAATACCCCTGATACTAATACCCCTTATACCAATACTCCTTATACTAATACCCCTTATACTAATACCCCTTATACCAATACTCCTTATACTAATACCCCTGATACTAATACTCCTTATACTAATACTCCTTATACTAATACTCCTTATACTAATACCCCTTATACTAATACCCCTTATACTAATACCCCCTTATACTAATACTCCTTATACTAATACCCCTTATACTAATGCCCCTTATACTAATACCCCTTATACTAATACCCCTGATACTAATACTCCTTATACTAATACCCCTGATACTAATACTCCTTATACTAATACCCCTTATAATAATACCCCTTATACTAATACCCCTTATACTAATACCCCTGATACTAATGCCCCTTATACTAATACCCCTGATACTAATACTCCTTATACTAATACCCCCTTATACTAATACTCCTTATACTAATACTCCTTATACTAATACCCCTTATTATAATGCCCCTTATGCTAATACTCATATACTAGTATCATATACTATGCATGTATACTAATGCCTTGTACTAATACCCCTTATACTAAGTACTTATATACTAAGCCTCTTATACTAAATACTCCTTATACTAATACCCTTATACTAATACTCATATACTAATACCCCTTATACTAATACTCCTTATACTAATACTCCTTATACTAATACTCCTTATACTAATACTCCTTATACTAATACCCCTTATACTAATACCCCCTTATACTAATACTCCTTATACTAATACCCTTATACTAATACCCCTTATACTAATACCCCTTATACTAATACTCCTTATACTAATAATCCTTATACTAATAATCCTTATACTAATACCCCTTATACTAATACCCCTTATACTAATACTCCTTATGCTAATGCCCTTATACTAATACCCTTATGCTGTACACATATGCTAATACTCATATACTAATACCTTATGCTAATGCCCTTATGCTATTACTCTCCTTATACTAATACCCCTGATCTAATGCCTTATACTAATACCCCTGATACTAATACTCCTTATACTATACCCCCTTATACTAGCCTCCTTATAGTAATACTCCTTATACTAATACCCCTTATTCTAATACTCCTTATACTAATACCCCTTATACTAATACTCCTTATACTAATACTCCTTATACTAATACCCCCTTATACTAATACCCCCTTATACTAATACTCCTTATACTAATACTCCTTATACTAATACTCCTTATACTAATACCCCTTATACTAATACCCCTTATACTAATACTCCTTATACTAATACTCCTTATACTAATACTCCTTATACTAATACTCCTTATACTAATACCCCTTATACTAATACTCCTTATACTAATACTCCTTATACTAATACCCCTTATACTAATACCCCTTATACCCCTTATTCTAATACCAGGGGAAATGATATAATGTAAGCTATATGCTTGTGTTCTAACGTTCATCCATTGATTAAATATATAGTTAATTAGAAATAAACAAATTAATATTGATAATTAGGTAAATATTATCCAACTGCAATGGATAGATTCTCAGGAATATACGTGAAAGGTAGAAACTAGATGTAGTTTTAGAAGTTTATATATTTTTTGACTAATATGGCTCCTTTGTGTTCATTTAAATCCTATATATTTTTGACAGACACATTCCCTGGTGACTTTTTCTTGATCCACACCATAATACTCGTGAAAAAAACTCTTGATGGGGAAAAGAAATCCGTAACAGAAGCAAACTCAGTTCCTCATTAGTTATAAATAATACTACCTACTAGCTATTCCCATCTCCCTGCAGGACAATAGTTTGAGAGCGAGTCTTTGGCAGCTAATCAGTACTGGCGGGCGTACGATGAAAGCTGTTTATTTTAGTAGTTTCATTATAAGTTTACCTGACGACTCCATCTCATTTACTGGCATTTATTAAAGAACTTACTCACCTGGTTAAGATTTATTCCTTATATTAAGAGGATTCATGTTATAGGTGTTTTTATTCTCATTAATGATTGAACTTTCTGCAAGACTGACAGCTTTCTGGTAGACTGATAGTAGTAGTAGTAATAGTAAGTAGTAAGTAGATGAATTTCTTAGTGTACTTTCTTATTACTTTCCCTTACGATATGTTTGAGAGGGAAGTTAAACTCTATGAACGGATTGACCGATAACATGTCTGCCCGAACTGCTGCTGTCTATGATGTAAGCCCGGGCAGTTTTCTATCTTACATAGCTAGGAACTAAGATAACGTGATATAGACTGTCAGGTGTTATCTTACATAGCTAGGAACTAAGATAACGTGATATAGACTGTCAGGTGTTATCTTACATAGCTAGGAACTAAGATAACGTGATGTAGACTGTCAGGTGTTACCTTACATAGCTAGGAACTAAGATAACGTGATATAGACTGTCAGGTGTTATCTTACATAGCTAGGAACTAAGATAACGTGATATAGACTGTCGGGTGTTATCTTACATAGCTAGGAACTAAGATAACGTGATATAGACTGTCAGGTGTTATCTTACATAGCTAGGAACTAAGATAACGTGATATAAACTGTCCAGGTGTTATCTTGCATAGCTAGGAACTAAGATAACGTGATGTAGACTGTCAGGTGTTATCTTACATGGCTAGGAACTAAAGATAACGTGATACCAGACTGCCAGGTGTTATCTTACGCAGCTAGGAACTAAGATAACGTGATGTAGACTGTCAGGTGTTATCTTACATAGCTAGAACTAAGATAACACGTGATATAGACTATCAGGTGTTATCACTTACATAATAGGAACTAAAGACGTGATATAGACTTTGTCGAAGATTATTTATCTTACATAGCTGGAACTAAGATAACGTGATATAGTTGTCGGGTATTTATCTTACATAATAGGAACTAAGATAACATGATGTAGACTGTGAGTGTTATCTTACATAGCTAGGAACTAAGATAACGTGATATAGACTGTCGGGTGTTATCTTACATAGCTAGGAACTAAGATAACGTGATATAGACTGTCAGGTGTTATCTTACATAGCTAGGAACTAAGATAACGTGATATAGACTGTCAGGTGTTATCTTACATAGCTAGGAACTAAGATAACGTGATATAGACTGTCAGGTGTTATCTTACATAGCTAGGAACTAAGATAACGTGATATAGACTGTCGGGTGTTATCTTACATAGCTAGGAACTAAGATAACGTGATATAGACTGTCAGGTGTTATCTTACATAGCTAGGAACTAAGATAACGTGATATAGACTGTCAGGTGTTATCTTAGACTCAATATTGTTATCTTACACAACGAGAGACCAAGAATATGTGACATACTCATCATTGTTATCTTAGACCCAATAATGTCATACTACACAGAGATGTTGAATTGTGAAGGTTATTTTGAGTTTTGTTATTATTATTATTATTATTATTATGTTGTTGTTATTAATAGTATTATCTTTATTCTTATTCTTATTCTTCTTCTTCTTATTATTATTATTATTATTATTATTATTATTATTATTATTATTATTATTATTTTTTTTTTTTTTTATTGTTGTTGTAGCAATATCTTATCTAACACCTGACTCACAGTCCTCGTGTGTGGAGGAGACAGGTGGTGGTGGTGGTGGTGGTGCTGCAGGGTTCAAATACCCCCAAACTTTGTGCTCTAATTTTTTCATCTAACTGCAAATGTGAAAACTTGAGCCACGACGCCAAGATGACAACAAGAATGGCGACGAAATTACCCAGAAACTTTTACCGTGACTAGACGCACCTTCCTCCTATTCATGGTTAAGGGAGAAAAAAAAATACACGTGTTTAATGTTGGAACTTTTGAGAACCAGGGAAGTATTTATAGAGTAGTTGTTGGTGAATCGTTCTATTCTGATAGGGTGTGATTGTGTGTGTGTGTGTGTGTGTGTGTGTGTGTGTTAATATAATCAAGAGTGCATTCGTGAGGTTTTATATACCCTTGCTTGCTCGTAACTGTGTTTGTGTGCATGTTAACCCTTTGAGAGAGAGAGAGAGAGAGAGAGTACTGTTTACGTATGCACTAAGCTATAATTATGACACACACACACACACACACACACACACACACACACACACACACACACACACACACACACACACACACACACCATACAACTTCACAAACGATATATTCCTTTGATGTTTTCACTAAGAGTTTCATTGTGCTCAGTGTCACATAAAGGTGTAAACAGAATAACAGATATTTACGTATATAATTGGCGGCGTGTCCTTCGTGTCCATGTCTGACACTCGCTAACACAGATTACTGAATCCCGCATTAACTGTCTGTATATATTATGTCATTATCGTAATGGCTGTTCACTAAATAGCAATTAATCTGACAACTAGGTGATATATGTTGGTGTGTGTGTGTGTGTGTGTGTGTGTGTGTGTGTGTGTGTGTGTGTGTGTCTGATGCATTGAGGTATTGTCACATTCAGAACCAAACTAGATTTTATATATACTTTTTTACTGGGTTAAATTTTCAGTAGTTTGCCATGAAAGTGTTTAATTTTCTCTGGTAAAGTATTGTTTACATAAATCAGCTGACAGGAACAAACTCGTGGAAATTTCTGCTATGAATTAGTCTCGAGTTTCTATATTCTATACATTATGACTTGAGTTACTGAAATAATAGAATCCTTTTATTACACACCTTCTCCTGGACTAACCTCTCTTGTTTAATCTTAGCTCTGCGTTATATAGTTGTTGTTTATTTTTAATAGGGTTTTGTAGCGTGAGAAGCCTGGCCACGGTTGATGTGTTGACCTTACCTCATATACGACTGTACTTTCTTCATTGTTTAACTTATACAAATAAAGGAGAATTTTACACAGTTACGTCCCAACATTTAAAACAACATCCTCATTATAATTAACCACGAGTATATTTAGTGATTAGTAATGGTTAAATTATTAGATGATATGGACGATAACTTTAAATAATGAATAAATAAATTAAAAAAAATATATGAATAAATGAACATTAAACCATCATGACAAAAACAAACTATAGACGCTCATAATACTACAGTTTTATTTAAGTACTATAGTTATAAAGTCTTATGTGATTGGTTCATATTGTGTGACGTCACTCTAAGTATAGCCCAGAAATAAGGAAATTTTGTGATGAATTGAAGAATATTTTACCCTCGAGCTCTTAAGTATAATTAGGTCAACAACTTCCTGGTCTAAATGGACTGTGCTGTATTTTACCGCGAGTTATGTTCTCTGAGTGGCAAGTAAGTTATGTTCTCTGAGTGGCAAGTAAGTTATGTTCTCTGAGTGGCCATTAAGTTATGCTCTCTGATTGGCCAGTAAGTTATGTTTTCTGAGTGGCCAGTGAGTCAAGCTCTGTGAGTGGCGAGTAAGTTAAGCTTTCTGAGTGGCCAATAAGTTATGCACCCTGAGTGGCCAGTAACTTATGCTCTTGGGCAGTAAGTTAATCTCTGTGGGCAGTAAGTCAAGCTCTGAGTTGGCAGTCATCAAGCTCTGAGTGGGCAGTAATCAAGCTTTGAGTGGGCAGTAAGTCTAGCTCTGAGTGGGCAGTAAGTCAAGCTCTGAGTGGGCAGTAAATCAAGCTCTGAATTGGCAGTAAGTCGAGCTCTGAGTGGGCAGTAAGAAAGTCAAGCTCTGAGTTGGCAGTAAATCAAGCTCTGAGTGGGCAGTAAATCAAGCTCTGAATTGGCAGTAAGTCGAGCTCTGAGTGGGCAGTAAGAAAGTCAAGCTCTGAGTAGGCAGCAAGTCAAGCTGTGAGTGGGCAGTAAGTCGAGCTGTGAGTGGGCAGTAAATCAAGCTCTGAGTAGGCAGTAAGTCAAGCTCTGAGGGCAGTAAGTTGTTTCCTGGAGTGGGCAGTAAATCGAGCTCTGAGTGGGCAGTAAATCAAGCTCTGAGGGCACTAAGTCGAGCTCTGGAGGGCAGTAAATCAAGCTGAGTGGGCAGTAAAATGAAGCTCTGAGTAGGCAGTAAGTCAAGCTCTGAGGGCAGTAAATCAAGCTCTGTGTAGGCAGTAAGTCAAGCCAGAGGGGCAGGTAAGTCGAGCGAGGGGCAGTAAATCAAGCTTTCCTGAGTGGGCAGTAAGTGTCACGCTCTGAGGCAGTTGCTTTCCTGAGGGCAGTAAATCAAGCTCTGAGTAGGCAGTAAGTTAAGCTCTGAGGGCAGTAAATCAAGCTCTGAGGGCACAAATCAAGCTCTGAGTGGGCAGTAAAGCCGAGCCTGGAGGGGCAGTAAATCATTTCTGAGGCAGTAAATCAAGCTTTCCTGGATGGGCAGTAAATCAAGCTCTTGAGTGGGCAGTAAATCGAGCTCTGGAGGGCAGTAAATCAAGCTCTGAATGGGCAGTAAATCAAGCCTGGAGTGGGCAGTAAATCGAGCACCTGAGTGGGCAGTAAATCGAGCTCTGAGTGGGCAGTAAGTCGAGCTGAGGTCAGGGGAGGCACGTGTCATGCTAGTGGGTGTCGAGAGTCAAGGGTCAACCATTATACACCTGCAGCTATACATTATACATCGCTATACCTTTTTACACCAGCAGCTATACACATACACCAAAGAAGCGCACATATATAACACAGCTATACATTATACATCAGCTATACCTTTTACACTAGGAGCTATACATTATACACCAGCAGCTATGCATTATACACCAGCTTATACATTATACATCAGCTACACATTTTAGCACCAGCAACGGTACATTATACACAGGCTATGAATATACATCAGCTATACATTTTACACCAGCAGCTATACATTATACACCAGCAGCTATACGCTATACACCAGCTATACATTTTACACCAGCAACTATACATTATACACAGGCTATGCATTATACACCAGCTATACATTTTACACCAGCAGCTATACATTATTCACCAGCAGCTATGCATTATACACCAGCTATACATTATACATCAGCTATACATTATACACCAACAGCTATACATTATACACCAGCAGCTATACATTATACATCAGCTATACATTTTACACCAGCAGCTATACATTATACACAGGCTATATATTATACACCAGCTATACACTATACACCAGCAGCTATACATTATACACCAGCTATACACCATACACCAGCAGCTAGACAGTGAGTTAACATTTAGGTCCACAAAATATGACCAACGTAGCTGACTACATAACCCAAATTCCCCCTTAAATGCGAGACATAAATTTTCCTTTTGAGTTAGAGTTTTATGTGCGATGAACATGAGCGCTTACAGCAGTGCAGCAACAGTGAAGGGATTAGTATGGAGTTTGATTCGTGACATTATTTGGACAGTGATTTTTTGGTGTTCGTTCATAAATAGTAGGTAGTGTTTTGTTAGTAAGGATTGAGTCACTGCTAGTCACTGTTGGTATTAGGCCGGTAGTGTGGTTATTTTTCTTCCTGGCAGCAGCAGTGAAGAATTTTGGTGATTTTTGATGTTGGTTGATAAAAAGTTGTCACTGGTCGTCACTGTTAGCGTTAGGCAAGTAGTGAGTTACTCCACTCTCTTGGTAGCAGGATGATGTCCCACCCAAGGGTTGTGCCACCATCATCGATTAGCAGACCTGAGAGCTTAATCATTTAATGTTCAGGTTACAGTGGTTTTTGTTAGGGGGTGTAGTGCACACACACACACACACACACACACACACACACACACACACACATTAATATTGTTTTTCGCAATCAACTCCAAAATGTCAACACCTGATCAAGAAAATGGTAAACCTCATTAAGGAATTACCTGAGTCGTTATTAACACAGGTGTCACGATGGCGGGGGAAAAATACCTCATTAACCTGAATATATGAGCGAAGGTTTAATAGTCTGTCAAATTTCTTATTAACTGAGGATGTCTTTTGTTATTATGGCTTGGTGTGTCTCAGCATATTATGTCTAAGTATGTCTTATTATGTCTCAGTATGTCTCATTATGTATAAGAGTGTGTCATTATGTCGTAGTATGTAGCAGTATGTCTTATTATGTCTCAGTATGTCTCATTATGTATAAGAGTGTGTCATTATGTCTTAGTATGTAGCAGTATGTCTTATTATGTCTCAGTATGTCTCATTATGTATAAGAGTGTGTCATTATGTCTTAGTATGTAGCAGTATGTCTTATTATGTCTCAGTATGTCTCGGGGTAAGACATATTAGACAGGGGCGTGTGTGTATTTAAGGCTTCGGCCACCCGGAACCTAAAAGATGCGAACCCATGAGCTGTTGAAGCCAAAGCGAGTCCTCACACCACAAAGCCACCAGGGAGAGGGAGGAATATACTCTAAACACCTGAGGGAGAGTAGAGAGGGAGGGAATGAGGGAGAGAGATGAGAGGGAGGAAGAAGAAGAGAGGGGGGGAAGGAGGGATGAGAGGATGGTAAAGGGAGGAGTGGGAGGGAAAGGGAGGAAGAGAAGGAAGAAAAGGAAGAGAGGGAGGCAAAGGGAGGAAGAAAGAAGGAGAGGAAGGACGATATGGGTAAAGGGAGGGAGGAAAGGGGAATGAAGAAAAAGAACAGGAGACAGAATGGGAGGAGAGAGAGAGAGAGAGAGAGAGAGAGAGAGAGAGAGAGAGAGAGTATTATTTAATTATAACTACAGGTAATACAGGTACAGTTTTTACATTTCAGAATCAGATATAATGTAATATATATTTTTTTAAAGTCTTTCTTCTCATCCTAATAGAATATATATATTGCGGTTATATATTTCCGTACGTATGCTTATTAACTCGTGTGAACTTGTATGTATGCGTGGTTGTCTATATATATATTTACGTATGATTGTGTATTATGCTCGAGTATGGAGATGTATAATTGAATATTTACTTTCATACATAAAAATATTCATAACATTCAGAATCCTTTTATTCAGATTGACTCAGTGGTGGAGCGTATATCTAAATGCCGGTGTTCTCTTTATTTTTTGTAATTTTTTTTTTGTGTGTAGTTGAATTTTACAGAGCAGGATACAAAAGTGGCCGTGAGTGAAATGACTGTAATATTTATGCAACTGTATCATAGACAGATTAACTCTTAATAATAACAGTTGATGTATTTACTTAACTCTACTGTATTACTGAAATATGAAGTTATTTATACCTGTTATTACTGTATTGTGTGTTGGCCTTCTAGATGGTATTGGTTCATTGTGTATCGTGGTTCAGTGGTTCTTCAGTGGTTCATCTCCTCAGTACATAATGGTTCTACTGGTATATTTGTCTGTGTGAACTTATTGGTGTATTCTTTAAAGGTGTAAAAAATATAAAGTATTAGTTGTTACTTTTTGTGTTTGGGTGATATTTTGTATACAAACACACACACACACATACGGTTTTATATATTGTTTTAAAAGATACAGACATAACACAAATTTACACTGTGTATATTTTCCTCTTTAAACACCTGTATAGTTCCCCTTTTAAACACCTGTATACTTCTTTTTTAAACACCTGCATACTTTCCTCTTTAAACACCTGTACACTTCCTCTTTAAACACCTGTACACTTCCCTTTTAAACACCTGTATACTTCTTTTTTAAAAACCTGCATACTTTCCTCTTTAAACACCTGTATACTTCCTCTTTAAACACCTGTACACCTCCTCTTTATACACCTGTACACTTCCTCCTTAAACACCTGTACAATTAGTATTATTATGGTTATTGTTGTTATTGTTGTTATTGTTATTAGTGTTGTTGTTGTTATTGTTTTTGCTGGTATTATTATTATTATTATTATTATTATTATTATTATTATTATTATTATTATTATTATTATTATTATTATTATTATTACGACCATTGCCATTATCACAGAGGGTTCATAATGCACATATTCACCCGGTGTTGGCTGGTGGTCATGCCGCGTGCCTTACTCACTGCATCAAACAACTGCTCCACAATTAAATATATTTTGTGGCGTGTGTAGTGACGGGATGAAAGAGGGAGGCTGCCTGGGCTCCTAATGGCTCTCTGCCAGACTCCACTTAACACAGTATACCTCCAACATATGCGGGATAAATTATAAACGTTATAAAATTTAGATGAATGATAAGTAATTCTATTTTTTCCCTAAAGTATATTGAATCTTGAGTAAAATTTCATATATATTTTTTTTGTATTGAGTCTGATAGAAATATATTTATACACGTTAAAATCTATACGTGGATGTCAGCCTCCAAGAGAGTTCCAAATATATTTATAGACAGTAAAATCTATACGTGGATGTCAGCCTCCAAGAGAGTTCCCTCCAACACTCGACAGACCCGGCCATGTCAATATTATTGTTGCTGTTCACTGTGTGTCTGTTATTCTGGGCAAACTTATGACAGTATTCTGACTAAATAAACTGATTCCATTTCAATTTCAGTCACACAGTTTAGTATGAGACTTAAGCTTGGGGATGATCTGCCAGTGAACACAGCTTAGTATCAGAGTTAAGCTTGGGGATGATTTTCCAGTGAACACAGGTTAGTATCAGAGTTAAGCTTGGGGATGATCTGCCAGTGAACACAGCTTAGTATCAGTTAAGCTTGGGAATAGTCTGCCAGTGAACACAGCCTAGTATGAGACTTAAGCTTGGGGATGATCTGTCAGTGAACACAGCTTAGTATCAGAGTTAAGCTTGGGGATGATTTTCCAGTGAACACAGGTTAGTATCAGAGTTAAGCTTGGGGATGATCTGCCAGTGAACACAGCTTAGTATCAGAGTTAAGCTTGGGGATGATTTTCCAGTGAACACAGGTTAGTATCAGAGTTAAGCTTGGGGATGATCTGCCAGTGAACACAGCTTAGTATCAGTTAAGCTTGGGAATAGTCTGCCAGTGAACACCGCTTTTTATAAGAATTAAGCTTGGAGAAAGTCTGCCAGTGAACACAGCTTAGTATAAGAGTTAAGCTTGGAGATGGTGTGTCAGTGAAGGCCTTTGAGGGAGATATTGGTAAGGTTAAGACAGCGTGTGATAAAGTGTTCTCAGAGGGTAAATACTGTGGCTTCCAGACTCACCTCTTAAGGGTGTACAGTACAGCATACACGTAACTGGGTGGTGAGGGCTGTCTTAGTGTGAGCTATTGGTGTTACAGCATGGATCTTACGGAGGAGGTATACTTAATATTAATAATGGTTATATGATAATAATAACAACAACAATAACACTACTACTACTACTACTAATACTACTGATAATACGAGCAACAACAACAGCACTACTACTACTACTAATACTACTGATAATACGAGCAACAACAACAACACTACTACTACTTCTACTACTGATAATAATAATGGTATTAACAACAACAAAAACATCAACAATAACAAAAACACCTAAAACATCAACAACCAACACCAACAATAACAACACCAACACCAACAACAACACCAACAACACCACCACCACCACCAACAAAACACCAACAACATTATCAGTAACAACACCAACACCAACAACAACACCAACACCAACACAACAACACCAACAACAACAACACCAACACCAACAACAACAACAACAACATCAACAACAACACCAGCAACAACAACAACACCACCACCACCACCACCAACAGAGGTTCATCAGGTGGAAAATAATATCCCACCACCTGTTTAAACGTCACCATTATCTTCCTGCACCCAACATAAGGTATAATCAACCATCAGCCTTATAACACCTGTATACAGTATATTGGTGTCTAAATGCTCTTTATTGCCCACCTAACATTAACCCTTTCATTTGTCGAATATCACAGTCATAACAGTAATGGCAATTAGTCGGGCTCGTCGCCAACACTAATTACATGGCGACGATATGGCAACTTTCATGACGTCACACTAGGCCTTTGCTGTCACAATCATTGACTTTTTTTTCACCAGCAGGCAACCCTCATGACATCACACCAAACTTGCACTATCCCCAACATTATTTAAAAAGATGTTTACTCCTGTGACGTCACTTCCAGACTGACAACACTAATTGTTAGCCCTTTTGACGTCACTTGCATCAGTAAACTAACGACTTGGCAACTCGGGTGACGTCACTTCAACACCTCGCGGGGAGCTTATCCACAGGGAGAATTACTGGATAAGCAAACACCTGTCTTAGGCACTTGTATACTGCAAATAATCACACTTGTCCTATATAAACAAACACACCTGTTCTCCCCCCCCCCAAAAAAAAACTGTCCCGGAAAACAAACACATTCCTGCCCTATATAAACAAACACACCTGTCCTGTATAAAATAAAACACCTGTCATGTATAAACAAACACACCTGCCCTGGATAAACAAACACACCTGTCAACACCTGTTCCAACATAGAGTAGACAAAGAGGCTTTTAGATGATAATGCTTCAGAATACACAGGTAGGATTTACGCTTTCCTCTATTATGCTTCAGTTGCTCCTAAAGCCTTGGGTCGTAATGCTCTTGTCATGTTTTGTGGAAATACTTTGAAATATTTAAGACGGTGGTAGTGGCATGTTTTTGTTTTTTTAATACAGAAAGTTGGAAAGATCAAAGGATAATATCAATGTTACCAGCTTACAGTACAAAGCTTGTAGTCTGACAGTCACTATAAGCTGCTTTAGAGTAACATTACACTCTAATTATTATAAACGCTTTCGAGAAATGTACTCCTTAGAAGCTCTAATTTCAGAATCTAATTCCTGATATTTTGAAAACTTTGGGTCTAATTTGAATAATCCAAAATTACCGCCAATTAGCAGAAAACTCCAATAACACCTGAACTACGTAATTTGAAGATACAAATTATGCGTCTTAGGGTGCTGAGGTAATGGGAAGTGAGTGAAAACGTAATATTTATATCGTTAAGTCATCTAATATGAGTAATTCCATGCACTACCGCAATTAATGGTGTGTAATGCATGGTGAGATACCGTTAATAGAACTTGAGATTGCTTACAGGTATATATTCAGTAGAGTTGACCAAGGTTAAGACTGTCGCAGAGAGAAGACCTACCAGACTATCGCGAACTGGAGCTTCGGTTAATCTGTCCTGAATACAAACGTTATGTATATGGAGAATAGCGATACTGATCCCCTCCTCGTTGATGATGACCGTGGTAACATCATCTGTGCATCAAGTTCTACAGTGGCTTTTGTATACTCATATGTTGTAGGATTATGTGTGGCGTAATAGCTGTAGTGGTTGGAGTCAGGAATACAGGCAGTGGTGGTGGTCAACATAACTCTAGAAATGAAGAATAAACTCCCTGTTGATGCCAAGGCTTTCTTCATGGATGGTGCACTAGTACACCGTGACAGTGAAGGTGCCCGGGAAAGTGTCTCCTTGGATCAGTTCGATGAGGAGATAAACATACAATCGGTGTCACAGTCGTATCAGTGGCTCCTTGGGGTCTCTCACGCCATCTGTGTCACATATTTCTCCTTCTATAGATTCGTTATTTACACCAAAACAACCAAATAAGTAGAGATTGATTACACAAAAACAACGTGATGAGAGAAAGAAAGAGTGATGTTGAGGACTGTAGATGGATTGATGAAACCCACGTATATAGCCCCCTGGTTAACGACAGTGATCAATTGTTCCGTATAGTTCTTGGCCAAGTTGCAGGAAACGACATTAACGTGGGGGATGCTATTTCAATTGCCAAGTCAATGACCACACAATTTATGGCGAGGCAAAAGAGTTGCGATAAGCAAATTAAATGTGTTGAGCCCTTGGAAACATTAGAAAGAGTTGTTTAGTGAGGGGACTATATACCACCTACCACCTGGAAATATCCGTGAACGATTATTGCTTGTCGGTTATTAATTAAAGTGATATATCAACATGTCTGGTGTGTCCGGTAAGATGTGTGTGCAGTGCTGTACCATCCTCGCTGATAGAGGAATTTGGGAACGGGAAATAAATCGCTTGTCGTGGAGAAACTAACAATTCTCTCCTACACAAGGCACACACCCGAAGTTCACATTGTCGATGGACTTCCATTAATCTATCACATTGTCTGACCGCATGTAGGTAATGTGGTGGACCTGGCTAACAACACGGCAACCAGGCTGGGTTTCTAGGCCATGAGGCAAATAGAAATGACCTGAATGTTGTGTTGGATCAGCACCAGTTAGGCCAGCCAAAGACCACGAGAGAATACGACGTGATGGTTTACTTTCTACCAGGTACAATTTTCATGCCCTAGATGGCACGATATAACACACACGACACGAAGCATGGTAATGGTGGTGATGTATGTTATAAATGTTTGTTATATAAAGTCAGAGTGATATATACACGTTATATAGTTATAGATAGACGTTTTAATTAGAGTAGTGTTCGTTCTATGTTCATGTTAATAGTATATTGTTCATGAGGCACAGGTGTTGTCAGGGATTGATTAATTTGTTACCTGGATAATAACGCAGGTGCTTTGTTTACCTGTGTTTGTGTGGCACTACTATATCACTTGTTGTTGTTGTTGTTGTTATTATTATTGTTGTTGTTGTTGTTATTATTATTATTATTATTATTATTATTGTTGTTGTTGTTGTTGTTGTTGTTGTTGTTGTTATTGTTGTTGTTGTTGTTGCAGTATACATGTGTTATGCTAAAGTAATGTAAGATATAACAAGCTTCTCACTACAAATCAGTGCAATTTAATTATACCACTTGACCTCTCTCACCGCTGGTCATTAAAATCGCATTACAGTAAAGCCAAGTTCCTAATGACCTCTGACCTTCAACCTTCAGAAGATCAGGGAGGTCGTTATATTAGAGGAGAGAAAATAATACACACACAGACACACACACACACACACACACACACACACACACACACACACACACGCGCGCCAAATGAACAACTAACACAAAATTTCATTGAAGAACATACACAGGTTCTCCAACAAACACACAAACACAGGATCACAACCAAACAAAAAACACAAACAAACACAGGATCTTCCAACAAACACACCACACAGACACACACACACACACACACACACCACCTAAACTAACAGGTAAAGGTCATATCTTAAATTCAGGTAAATTCATCAGCTTTTAGTATTATTAAACACCTCCCTCGAGTACAGTCTACCTGGTATTAGTAATTATCATAAACCTTGGTCTTGTATGTTAATTAGTATTATGTAATTAAGGCATAAACGTCTGTGTCAGCCAAGGTAATTAGAGGGATAATTTATTACTGAAATACTTAAATAGATACTATAATGTGGTAAATATTGACAGTCATTATTAGTCTTTTTCTGTTGATAGTGGTTAGTGTATAAAGTGCGTTGGTTAGTGTATAAAGTGTGGTGGTTGGTGTATAAAGTGCGTTGGTTAGTGTATAAAGTGTGGTGGTTGGTGTATAAAGTGCGTTGGTTAGTGTATAAAGTGTGGTGGTTGGTGTATAAAGTGCGTTGGTTAGTGTATAAAGTGTGGTGGTTGGTGTATAAAGTGCGTTGGTTAGTGTATAAAGTGTGTTGGTTGTGTGTCCCCGTACTTGATAAAGGCTGCATCTCACTGCTTGACGTGCGCCCCCGTACTTGATAAAGGCTGCATCTCACTGCTTGACGTGTGCCCCCGTACTTGATAAAGGCCGCATTCACCGCGTTTGACGTGTGCCCCCGTACTTGATAAAGGCCGCATTCACTGCCGGAGATGCCCTGCTGATAAAGGCCGCATCTCACTGCTTGACGTGTGCCTCCGTACTTGATAAAGGCTGCATTCACTGCTTGACGTGTGCCCCTGCATTCTGATGCCAAAGGCCGCATCTCACTGCCTGACGTGTGCCCCCGTACTTGATAAAGGCCGCATCTCACTGCTTGACGTGTGCCCCCATTGATAAAGGCCGCATCTCACTGCTTGACGTGTGCCCCTGCATTGATAAAGGCTGCATCTCACTGCTTGACGTGTGCCCCGTACTTGATAAAGGCTGCATCTCACCGCTTGACGTGTGCCCCGCACTTGATAAAGGCCGCATCTCACTGCTTGACGCGCCCCCGTGCTTGATATACTGCATTCACTGCTTGACGTGTGCCTCCGTACTTGATAAAGGCCGCATCTCACTGCTTGACGTGTGCCTCCATACTTGATAAAGGCTGCATTCACTGCTTGACGTGTGCCCCTCGTACTTGATAAGCTAAAGGCTGCATCTCACTGCTTGACGTGTGCCTCCGTACTTGATAAAGGCTGCATCTCACTGCTTGACGTGTGCCCCCGTACTTGATAAAGGCTGCATCTCACTGCTTGACGTGTGCCTCCGTACTTGATAAAGGCTGCATCTCACTGCTTGACGTGCGCCCCCGTACTTGATAAAGGCTGCATCTCACTGCTTGACGTGTGCCCCCGTACTTGATAAAGGCTGCATCTCACTGCTTGGACGTAGCCTCCGTACTTGATAAAGGCCGCATCTCACTGCTTGACGTGTGCCTCCGTACTTGATAAAGGCCGCATCTCACTGTTTGACGTGTGCCCCCGTACTTTGATAACCCCCCCCCCTACTGGTCCACACGAGTAACGCCCTCACACTCAACTCCACCATCACCATCTCGTTAACTTGGCCTCTAACATTATCTCCTGTCGTCGGTGATAATGGTGGAAGAATGAGCTGTGTTGGCAGCTCACCAGATGCGTCCTGACAACACCAATTTACTTACATAATTAAAGGTACTGGGGGGAATGGGCGTGACGCTGCTCAACAATAGTCAACAATACTTCATTTACTGAACTGCTAATTTGACTTTTTTTTCCCCCTGCTGTGATGATAATGTTGTAGTGGACACAGTCAATACCGTGTTTTTTTTTTCTTTTTTTTTTGGTGTTTGTAAATTATTTGTTTGCATAACGATGTAGATTATATTTCAATATCTAATTTGTTTTAGAGTAGTGAAATATTCCGGTATTTTATTGGAAAAGTAATGTTTATTTTTTGTTCGTTTGATAAATTTTCGACGAAATTACACAGAAGTTAATGATGACGATGTTGTTAGTTGTCCAATGAGATAACTCGTTTACTGTGTGTGTGTGTGTGTGTGTGTGTGTGTGTGTGTGTGTGTGTGTGTGTCGCCCATCTATGGTTGACACACACGTTTGATAAATAAAATACTGTTATACATTAAAGATAAAGAACACGTTATTCATAAGCAAGTTGGATAAGATGTTATTTAATTCTTATTGCAACAAAACATCACGTATCTTATTAACACATATCACGTATCTTATTAACACATATCACGTATCTTATTAACACATATCACGTATCTTTAACTATACTATCTATATATTACAAACAAAACTAACTAATATCCTTATGTTTATATACAGTAAATACATAGATATATATTTATTTTTTTTTACTTTTTTTTTTTAGATTAAAGATTTATGGTCTCGTTAGGTCATAAAAAAAAGTCATTGGAGGATTTATTGTTGTTTTCATTAGGGTGGAGGACCATAACAAGGGCGTGAGTATGGTGTGTTTGATGGTTATTGTCAGTGTGTTTATCTGTAATACAAGTTGGTGGGTGTGATGGATGGTGGTGTGGGGTGGCATTGGGTGAGAGGAGTATGAAGTATAGTTTGTCCCTTTTGTCTATCTGTCTGTCTGTCTGTCTGTGTCTTTCTCTGCGTCTGTACCTGTCTTTCTTTATGTCTTTCTCTGTGTCTGTCTCTGTCTGTCTTTCTCTGTGCCTGTCTGTTTCTGTCTTTCTCTGTGTCTGTCTGTCTTTCTGTGTCCTCACTGTCCCTCTGTCTTTCTGTCTCCGTCTCCTTCTCTGTCTGTCTGTGTGTATCTCCCTCACAGTATAGTAAGTAAATATGTAACTATGGAAGAATATATGACCCTTACAGAGCCGTTGTAGAGGTTAACGTGTGGCGGTGTTGTGTGGCGGTGTTGTGTAGCGGTGTTGTGTGGCGGTGTTGTGTAGCGGTATATTGTGTGGCGGTGTTGTGTGGCGGTGGTGTGTAGCGGTGTTGTGTGGCGATGTTGTGTAGCGGTATATTGTGTGGTGGTGTTGTGTGACGGTAAATGTATGGTGGTGTTGCGTGGTGGTGTTGTGTGGCGGTGTTGAACCACTTTAAAGATACAATCACGCTGGTGTTATGGCAGTTAGTGACGACATGTCTTGGCCGAGAGATATGGCGTCACTCTCCCCGCGTTCTCTATATTAGTCTCACTTTTAACATTGATTATTAAAGCGTCACTCGCGGTCTGGACACACAAAACGCCGTTGAAAAATACAAGGAACTTTATCTCTGGAATACATCAAACACACTGGAAGTTTAAAGAGTTTGTGACAAGGCGAAAGTTGGGGAGAAAAGTTGAGCTTTATAGTTTGTACACTGGTGTTGGCAGCTTGCAGGAGGACGGGTGGTGTCAGCGGCCAAGGTCACACACACACACACACAGCAAGACGGCACAGTACAGGAGTCTGCTGATATATTACTGTGGTTGATAAACTATCTATCTACCTGTCTGTCTGTGGGTTCATGGGTGTAGGACAAAAAAAGGACAAAACCCCCTTGGACAAAAACCCCTTGGACAAAACCCCCTTGGACAAAATCCTCTCATGTAAAGTGGAAAGTAGGACAAAAGCCCCTTATTTAGAGTAAAAAAAATAGGATAAAAGTCCATTTTAATTTAAAAAGGGCGCCTTAAAAAATAATAAATGAAAATTAAATAAATTTAAACGATGAAACAATCCTAAAAATATAGTTGATCACTGTTTTGTCACCATTTAGTGGTCATGTGATCTATCCTGGCATCTTAGCAGACTGTCAGGCATTAAATCAGAATGAACCTCAGGTCAGTGCAGGGTAGGTCAAGTCAAGTGTGTATATAAAGCTGCCACATTTAATCTGAAGCATCATTTTGGGTCGCTATCACGTGATGTAAACTGTCTGGTGGGAGTATACTGTTTGTGTGAGCTTGGTAGTGTTTTAAAAATTGGTTATACTCTCTGAGTGACCCCAAAAACCAGTCTCTTCAACCACCATGGAGATCAACAAGAACAATAAAGGAGGTTCCAAACTGTGTGCAGAAGGCTACCAAGAAGAGTTCCAACAGTACACGAATAAGAGGGTTTTGTCCTACTTAGCACTTTACATGTGGGGGTTTTGTCCAAGGGGGTTTTGTCCAAGAGGATTTTTCCTACTTAGCACTTTACATGTGGGGGTTTTGTCCAAGGGGGTTTTGTCCAAGAGGGTTTTGTCCTACTTAGCACTTTACATGTGGGGGTTTTGTCCAAAGGGGTTTTGTCCTACTTAGCACTTTACATGTGGGGGTTTTGTCCAAAGGGGTTTTGTCCAAGAGGGTTTTGTCCTACTTTAGCACTTTACATGTGGGGGGTTTTGTCCAAGGGGGTTTTGTCCACGAGGGTTTTGTCCCATTTAGCACTCTTTTTTACATGTGGGGGTTTTGTCCAAGGGGCCTTTGTCCAAGAGGGTTTTGTCCTACTTAGGCACTTTACATGTGGCTGGTCCAAGGGGTTTTGTCCATGATGATTTTTCCAACTTCTAGGCACCCTGACATGGGGTTTTGTCCAATGGGGTTTTGTCCAAGAGGGTTTTATCCTACTTAGCACTTTACATGTGGGGTTTTGTCCAAGGGGGTTTTGTCCAAGAGGATTTTTCCTACTTAGCACTTTACATGTGGGGGTTTTGTCCAAGGGGGTTTTGTCCAAGAGGGTTTTGTCCTACTTAGCACTTTACATGTGGGGGTTTTGTCCAAGGGGGTTTTGTCCAAGAGGGTTTTGTCCTACTTAGCACTTTACATGTGGGGGTTTTGTCCAAAGGGGTTTTGTCCTACTTAGCACTTTACATGTGGGGGTTTTGTCCAAAGGGGTTTTGTCCAAGAGGGTTGTTTTGTCTTGTGGTGGTTTTATCCGGACCCCGTGAGTGCATTAAACTCCTTTTGAGCCGTTGTGTCGTCTGCCTAGAGTCTGGTGGGACCTTCACTAGTGTGTTTGTTGTGCTGTATAAGATAATTAGTCTGGTGATGGAACGAAGGATAAACAAGTGTGAAAACCTTTTATGGAGTAGACCAAACCTACCACAGGTCAGCGCCACCAGTCAGGTGTGTGGCACTACACTACTGCCTCTCGTTACTGGTGGTGCCACTGGTCAACACCACCAGTCAGTTGTGTGGCACTACACTACTGCCTCTCGTTACTGGTAGTGCCACAGGTCAGTTTATAATATAAGCTGACCTATGTAGTTAACGAGGTAAGTCACGTCGGGTTTAGTGTTGTTCTGGCACTCTGGGTTTTAGGCCGTTGGTATAGGTCATCGATTGGGCATGAAAAAACAAATTCTGTTTTTGATTGAGATAGTTAGAAAAATTCACAACGAGAGAATGATTTTGTTTACGTCGGGTAAGAATAGTTGGAACGTGAATGTATAAGAGAATGTAGAGGGTAAACATAGTAATGATCTCATTATACCATAACAGCTGGGAGTTTAGAGAGGAATTAGTAGTTTAGTGAAGGTAACACAGCGAGGGTGAGGCAGTGTGGTAGTGAGGGTCAGTAGTTAGCCCCGGCTGTTGAGTTTTACTGTAGGTGAAACTTTCTGTTTTGTGAGCTTATGGCAGCCGCTGGCTGAGTCACTACTGCCAACACACCTGATACCTGGGATATATATATATATATATATATATATATATATATATATATATATATATATATATATATATATATATATATATATATATATATATATATATATATACAATTAGTTTATGTGGGTTGGATCCTGTAGTTAGGTAAACAACTCTGGCAAAGGTTCCCAGCTTCTCCTTTAACAGCAGCCTTTAGTTCATATTAGTACAAGTTATGGTTATGTTTATATCCACGAACCAATATTACCGTCTTAATCACTACACCGCTGGACCAGCCCTGGGAGGGGTGGTACAGTTGTCTGCACAACTCCCGGGTAACACTCGGGTAAGTGTGGCAAGGCACCGCCCAGTTTTCTTCCACCCCCCCTTATGGATAATAATATTTAATAGATAAAGGAGCTATTTTCAGTAGAGGGAGGCGCACGAGGCTCCATGGTAATACTTTTGTTGTATTGTTGATGACCTGATGGTAGTTCCTCCGTCCCCACTCCTCATATAGCGCCCACCTCCACATCCTGTCAGGCTCACCCTCTCCCACCACACCACACACATTTAGTCTGGTGCTCTGATACTGTAAGTCTACACATGGACGAGTAAAAGAGGGAAGGGTAGAAAGAGGAACTGTTATCCCCGAGTGGCTGGGAACTTAAACATGAGGCGAGGCACAGAACAGATGTAAATTGCAGTAAACCCATTTTATTGAAACTCTGCCAGTGTCTCTCACTCACCCATTCAACATCCACACTTAACAAGGCGGTACATCAGTGAGCACAGAGCCACAGCGTCACTCATAACACCGTGACCATCACCGTATATGTGTTTATATAAAGTTAATACAACATATAATTGCACCTCCTGGTTTACCTCATCTTAACTTGTCATTCATTCCGTACATTCATCATTACCCATAATATTTAACAGTGTTCGTTAAGTGACAAATAAAACATGATAAATAATCCTCTATGTTAAGGCGACTTGTTAGTTATTTAAATCGTAAAAGCCGATTACTCAATGACGTAAGCCAGCATACGACTTTGTCCAATCAAAGCTGTTTTTATACGTATCCTTGGCTGAGTTTTAAGCTGTGTTTTATTGGTGGGGATGTGACAGGCTGGTCGACCCTGTGACAGATGTGTTTGTTTATGTTTAGCTGGTAGGTGGGCTGGTCGACCCTGTGACAGATGTGTTTGTTTATGTTTGGCTAGTGCCGTTAGGCTGGTCGACCCTGTGACAGATGTTTGTTTATGTTTGGCTGGTAGGGCTGGTCGACCCTGTGACAGATGTGTTTGTTATCGTGTTTAGCTGGTAGGGAGGCTGGTCGACCCTGTGACAGATGTGTTTGTTTATGTTTAGCTGGTAGGTAGGCTGGTCGACCCTGTGACAGATGTGTTTGTTTATGTTTAGCTGGTAGGAGGCTGGTCGACCCTGTGACAGATGTGTTTGTTTATGTTTAGCTGGTAGGAGGCTGGTCGACCCTGTGACAGATGTGTTTGTTTATGTTTAGCTGGTAGGAGGCTAAGAACACCATATGCAGGTGGTGTAATAAAACAGCTGAAATGGGGACGTACACGACCCCTTTAAGAAGAAAAGACTCTATCGGACTGTTTTTTTCAGGTAAGCCTGAATATGAAAATGTATGTAAGGTAATATTTGACATACTGAAAATAAAACAGAAACAAATAGTTGGCTTTCAACTATTAAGAAACAATAAGGTGGTGATGATATTTGGGGAAAATACTGTTTTTGACAAATTTTGTGAGGAATATGAAGACAAAATTATAAGAATTCCTAACAGTGATGGGACTGTTAAAGTGATGAATTTTAGTAAAACTTTAACTTATGTATCAGTTAAAGATGGTCCCTTTGAAATGGGAAATGAAATTATAATGAACGTCATAAGTAAATATGGTAAAGTGGAAGGAATGAGGCTGAACAAGTATACAAAAGGACCAGCGGCCGGACTGTTGAATGGGACAAGAACCGTCAAGGTAAATTTAAAGAACAACATTCCTTCATCAGTAACAGTAGGTGGCCATAGTTTAACTTTCCTTTATGCTGGACAGAAGAAAACTTGTCACACCGAGGAAGTAGATAAGGGGAACACTTTTAATGAGGAAGACTTCCCGGTGATGCAACTTTCTGGTGAGATCCACAGCTCAAGGCAGGAGAAGAAAGTGTCACAGTAAGTCAGGTTCCAGCAACAACCCGGCATGGGGTAGAAAGGGAAGAAGTGCCTGCTGAGACTATAACCCAGGATGCTGTAGATCCAGAGGGTACCACACACCCAGATGGTTCAGAAAATGCAGTACAGGAAACCCCCACTACATGTGAGGCCGAGATACATACAGAGAGAAATAATGCGGATGAAACTAAAATATCTTATGAAAATATGCAATATGATAAAGCAGATGACATGGAAGCAACAAATATGACAGGGACAAAGTGTGAAGTGGCAAGAGGTGAAAACATGGATAGAACGGAGGAAATTGTTGAGGTTACCTGTATTATGTCACCAAGCAGAAACAAGAATGATGCAAACAAGGAAGATCAGAACAAACCGGAGAAAATGAATTAGAAATGAACGGCAGTGATGATGAAAATCAAGTAAAAGTGAAAACAGATGGAGGAACGAATGGTGATATTAAAAAAAAATATGGAAAAAAAGGATCGTACGAGGCAAAATAAAAACAATGAAAACAAAAGTGATTTGAGTGGTCAAGTGAATAGCCAGACAGAAAATGGATTAGAATGTGGGAAAGGAAGGAAAGATGATGGGAAGAAAATGGATCCAATTGGAAAAAATGATTCCTGGTGGGAAAGGTTGAACATGTACAAAGCTGGACAGTACGAGCAGTTAGTGGTAGTAAGGTGATGTTGAGTAAGAGGGATGGAAAAGAAATAGCCAAAAAGAGGTGAATAAAGGGAATTATAATACAGATGAAGAAGGGAAAAGAGACAAGAGGAAAAAAGTAAATTGGTGATTTTTTTTACATTATTATAACAATAATTATTATGTATATAAAGTTTACAACATTAAATGTGAATGGTCTAAATAATTTAGGTAAGCAAATGCAACTATTGTCTGTTGTTAAGTACTATAATATTGACATCCTTATGATACAGGAACATAATATTAAGGATCCAGGGAAATTATATTACCTAAATGATTATTTCGAAGTCATTATAAACAGTACACATTTGTTAAAAGGAGGAAGGCATCAGGGCTGTGTATTCAGGTCTTAAATGTTATCTTTATATTCATGGGGTAAGTGTTAGTGCAGGAGGAGACTGGAGCACTGGAGAACACCCTATACGTACACTAGGGACAAGTTGTACAGCCACCGCTCTTACCACATCAGACCCAAGCAGTCAGGGTCTCAAGGTTACCAATCACGTGGACGATTCGGTGTCCATCTTGGAGTAGTTCCAGGACACCAGGGACTTTTTTAGTTCTTCGTTTAATAAATTGTCTTTTGCACTCATTCGTCTTGCTCAGCTTTAATTACTTCTGTTAAAAGCGTCGAGGTTGTCGTGATGATGATAATAACGATGGAAGGATCACCGTGGTGAAATCTAATTAGTAATCTTTTCTTCTGGAAGATGTCGCCACCAGCTTCTTGCCGTTTGTTGACATGCTGAGTCCGGAAGTGTCAATATGGCTTCGTGACGCTGTATTCCTCTCCTCATTTGTCATATAAAAGATTGCGTTATAATTTCCAGTCATATACATTATAGGCTAATATTTCATAGTGTAGATCATGCTAATGCTAACACACAACAAATTTGTGTAAAGCTCAAGAATTTTATCGCCATTTTCGTGTTTCGGAGACGTCCATATCTCTTGATCGTTTTATTTGGAAACTTTTGCACGGCTTTACCGTTTTAAAATATACTATTTGTTTTCAAGCTATTACATGCCATAACAAACACACACACTAACTACAGTTATAGCTAAACTTAGCATAAATGTTAACACATTAGGACTTATGACCAGATGTTTTCTTTATATATAATGAAATAGGTGGATTATTGCATGGTCTGTTGTTTACCTTCAAAGCGATACATGACACATCCTCACAGTTAAGAATTTAATAAAAAATGATGAACAAACTTATTAAATAACGTAAATTTCTCCAACATGAGTCCCCTCCCTTTGAGTCGTTGGTTCGAACTTTGTGAATCGGTTGATTCGAAACTGTTTCGTTTGGAACACCAAGACCGGTGAACCATCTGATTAGTTTGTTTCCAGCAGTGAAGTGTGCCGGTGACGGTCTTTGTACTCTCCACTCTCACCTCTATCCTCGCCGTATAAGACATTTTATTTGTGTAAGAAGCTGAACCACGGCGCAACACATACACCACACGCAGGATCAGGTAAGCTATTAATTAGTGAGGGCCGGGGAACTGATGGTGGGATGATATATTACACCCGTAGGTGGACAGCCACGGGTTATGTTGGGGAGAATGGCAGGCCAGGGAAGGAGGAGGGAAGGATAGAAGGAGGTAGAGGGCGACGGGGAGAAGGAGAGATAATTAGCTCACAAAACACAGGGGGGGAGGGGGAATATTAAGGTAAAGAGGGTAGAGGTTTTTGAAAGGCACGGCAGCCATTTGCATTCTGTCATCGCTGTTTTTGAGCCCATGTTCCGTCCAGGTGTGCTGTAGGTGTTCACTAGTGCCTCATACGGCTTCACTGTCGCCTCGGGGAGACTTGTTATTGTAGGTAATGGCGTCTGGCTTCTGAGATGTAAAGTGAGGAATAAAAAAATAGGACAATATTGGGTTACGTGAGGCAAAAAAAGTGTGAAGTTAATTAGGTTTTGGTAAGGTGAACTTGAGTGTGAAATTTAGGTTCGTAAACTATGAAAAATTAAATAGAGGGAGGGCGGTCACGAGCCAGGGAGGGAGGGAGGGTACTGTTGATCTAGGAAGGGAGGGTATTGTTGAGCTAGGAAGGGAGGGTATTGTTGGTGTAGGGAGGGAGGATATTGTTGATGTACGATGTGAGGGTATTGTTGATCTAGGATTACTGTTGATCTAGGAAGGGAGGGTATTGTTGAGCTAGGAAGGGAGGGGTGGGTGGTTAGATGAAAAACACACGCGTCATCTTAAGTACGTTCTAGAGTATCTAGACTCTCGTACTATAGCCAGGATTATTTTTTTATAATTTTATTCTAGCTGGGTAACCCGACGTTGCCCGGGTCTGCCTTTGAGGGGGAGCTCATAGCTTATGTCCATGACTACTCTATCAAATACACTGCATACACACCACAATCCACTCCATATCCACTACTGTGTCGTCTACACTATCTGCTAGATTATCGTCTACACTACATTAAATATTTACTCTTTGGTACTGAATGAGGTCAGCCATGACCCCCCCCCCTCCCAGTGCCGCTAATGCATTTTTGGTAGTTCCCAGCGGCTTCAGGGGCTGACCCACCCCTATCACACCGTCAACATAAAACATAAGAATGGAAAACGGCGGGCCGATTCTGGCCCACATGCAGGCAGTTCATTTACGCCCCTCGCTCATGTTTGGTCAACTGTGCGAAGCTATCAGCGTGTTTCGGGTTAATGATGATGTTCGGCATCTTATTTCACTCTGCATCCTGCGCTGTTCCAAACCGATGTTTACACCTATCAGCGCCCTAAATCTAAGTGTCTAATTTAAAAGCCATTGCTGCAAGTTCGCTCCTGGTTGGGATAGTTTGAGGTACCTTTCCCTTAATGCTCCCTTTATTTAGCCCCTGGCTTCCTTATACTACCTCTATCGGAGTCGCCTCGCTCTACGTCCTCGAGAGGTTCAGATTCAGATGCTTTTAATCTGTGTCTGTACTCAGAGTTCCACGGCCACTGAGATTTGATGTCTATTCTGCCGTGCAGTGTAGAACATATAATCCCAGTGAGGTCTCTGGCCTGAGATATAGTTTTAGGATAACCTCGCCTGGACATGTAATAACACTTCTTTGTATAAACCAGTACTGTTAGCCTTGTTTCAAGCAAATACACATTATTTGTCTTAGTATAAGATTATCTACAGCGTACTGCATCACCCTCCCCCACAGCGTGGGATCACTTCCCCACAACTGAGTCCCTCCCAGTTTATTATTAATGTGGTAATCTATTTTACCACTATTTTTCGAAGCTTGAATGAGACAAATATTTCTCTGTCTATAAATATTTTCCAGGATGTAAAGTAATAGCATTGTCATTGTGTTGTGATACGGGACAGCGCCATACCTAGTGCAGAGTTTTTGCCAGATATAAATAGACAATTTATTAAAGGTAACTTGAAAGTTTTAAAATGAATAAATATTTATGGGCCTAACAGGGCATGCGTCGCCTCATGCATGCTGTACAAGCAAGGACGAGAATTGAGGTTAATATCTCAGAGACTTGTGTGGGGCCAGGTCGTCAGGGTTTTTGCACAGCGACAAAGACAATACTGAAAACTTTATTTATAGAAATGTTAAATCGTCTTGCTACTTTACGTGTTCCGGCAAGACATATACATTTACCAAAGTTCTCGCAAGATCTTCTATATACCTTGATGTTTACCTGATAGGAATAACATTTACTTTAGCAACCTAAAGATGGTACTGATAACTTGTGAATATAAAACAGCATCACTTGTCATCTATATTGTATTATAATTCGTACAAGCACACACGTTTCTTCATAATATATTGGGGCCATTGATTGGCACCATGTGGTGTTGGGAGTAGTTGCTGTATGGTGTTGCGGGTGGTGTACCATGTGGTATTCTGGGAGTGGTTAGCACTACATGTGGTGTTGGAGATGATTATTGCCATGTGGTGTTAGAATTGATTGTACCATGTGATGTTGGGGAGTGATTGTACCATGTAGTGTTGGGAGTAATTGACACTGCATGTAGTGTTGGGAGGTGATTGTTCAACGCATGTGATGTTGAGATGATTGTGCTGCATGTGGTGTTAGGAGAGTGATTGTCCAGAGAGTTATAGAGTTTTCCAGGAGCTGTGTTGGTTTTGTCTCAACGAACTCAGTTCACGTCTGGCTCTGGTGATTAACCTTCAAATATTTTACACATTTGTTGTGATGAACCCTCTCTTCTTGTCCCTTAATGTCATGTTTTCAAACTCCGCTACGGAAGTGTCACCATCATGACACTCTCTTCATACTAGGCTCTTTGTGGTGCAACGTGAATTATTGTTCTATATTGCTGGAGGTCTGTTGACGCTTGTGCTGGGTGGGCCCGTACTAGGTGTGGAATGTTGGTTGGTCCAAACCAGGCAGCCTTGCTAACTCACACTCACCTCACTAATCAGTATTATCCTCTATATTAAAACATAGATGGAGGAAACTGCAGCAGGCCTATTTGGCTTACAGGATGGGCAGTCACCTTTACACCCAACTCCAAACTATATTTTAAAGCTATCTGGCGTGTTCAGGTTAGATGTTTGTAACTTTATTCCACTCAACACTCTCCTATTACCAAACAATGTTTACCTACCTTCTCGTCTATCTTAATTTAAAGCCATTGCTATGAATCCATCTCTCAGTTAGGATAATTTGATACTTTGTTATAATTATCATTTATTTATCCCTGACTTCCATTACGCCACCTGGGTCATGTCGCCTCTCTCTGCGTCTCTCGAGGGGTACTGAGATTCAGATACACTATGTCTGTACTCAAAGTTCCTGCCTTGGAGATTTAATAATCTGAAATACCATAAATTTTAACTGCTTAAACTAAACTATATATCGAAATGAGGTCCTACTGGCCTCAAGAATGTAATTTTTGGATATCTCTTGGTCTTGCCTTCTTCCTTCTTCATATGAACTAAAAGTAGCACATAGCTTTATTTCCAGTAAATTACACATTGTTTATCTTGATTCAAATTCTACTTCATTACCCCAAATTCCACTGCCAGTCAGGAAATAAGAGTGTTCACTAGAATGGCGCAAGCCAATGAAGTCGCCTGCTCCCTCTCTCCTCAGAGACATGAGGAGGTCAGGAAGAACCAGGTGAAGGTATTGCTAAATCAACAACCTGGCTCAGCCTCTATTAAAATTATAGGCCTCTGGCGTACATGTGGGGACAGTGGTAAAGCAGTCTGTTCTTACTCTCCATAAAAATAGGATATCACCAAAGTTTCGATTCCCGGGCTGGTGGAAATGTTGAGCTTCCTTCCTAACCCATTAGTCCCACCTGTTTACTTCTTGGTAAAATGGAGTGTAAAGTCGAAGTTGCGGAATTCGTATTCAGGGGTTAATTCTTTAGACTTTTAACTTGATGACATCGAACCACTGATATTTCTCTGAGCTTCTACGCCCTTAACTCGCCAGGACGCCCAAGGCAGAGCGCAGACCCAGCATGCTTCCTGCTGGGCGCTGTAAACTCTTCTGCGCTTCATACAGGATGTGAGAGGGTGCCAATAAATGTCAATAATAATAATAAAAAATAGCATGCATAACATAAATCCTTCTTTAGAGACATTGTTGAATAACAGTGAATAACTACCGAGTCATTTGTTGAATAACTTCAGTGAATAACTACCAGGTCATTGTGAATAATTTAGTGAATATACCAGAGTCATTTGTTGACCTTGATGAATAACTACTGAGTCATTGTTGAACAACAGTGAATAACCTACTAGGTCATTGTTACTTGAATAACAGTGAATAACTACTGGTCATTTGTTGAATAACAGTGAATAATTTGGTATATACATTTAAATGATATGCATTTGGGTGATTTTTTATTTAGTATGAAGTTATTACAACATTTCGTTTGGTTTTCTTGCCGAACCAATCGGCTGTTAAGTATAGAGTCCGTGGCTGATGGACCAGGTTAGCATGGGAATACTATGGCGTCGCCCCCAATCGGATTTGAGTGCTATTCCAATGCTGCTCTCTGTTTTCCTGTCCTGGGGTTCATCCTCAATCCATTTGAATATCTCCTCCAGTTCATGAGCCTCTACTTTCATAATAGTCTTTGGTAGGGACTGTGTCGAGCTTTACTTCGCGTCGGTATACCACATCATAATTGTGTCCATCATCCACGCAGTTCAAAAAGCAGTTGAAAATAATGATACTAGATTTATCAGACATGGAACCACTTGTGGTCATGTTGGAATCGTCATCGGCAATAACTTCTCAGGTGATTTCAAATTGAGTTTTGAAATTATTACTTATCGATGATTTACTTACCTGATTGATCAATAAACTAATTTGAGCGGTAGTTTTGAGGATAATAATCTATCTCCCATTTTGAAGAAAATCTGATGTCACATTCGCTATCCTCCGGGATTCTGGTACCACACACCTATTTTAATGGCATACTGATTCTTCCTCCTGTCTTTTAATGCCTCTGCTTAAATATCTCACGTCGGGACCTGGCTACTTCAGCCAGTTTTTTAGTTCATTGTTTATTTCTTTTGTCATTTACTGAATCATTGAGTATCTTTCAGCAATCAATTTTCTTCCTCTCTGTAGATGATCCGGTGCCTCAGGTATAATAGGCGGTCAGTGCACACTCGGCATCAGTAGATAGTCGGTTTGGTGTGATAGTCTCATCCTGTTCGCATATTGTACCTCACTCCTTCTTTCATCAATCATTAATTTGTCTCTCTATATTCGCGTCAGATTCATCTCCTCCCGACTTCGCTCCCATACTGCCGACAAACCTTGGCACTGTCCCTTACGGTACAAATGTGACCATATTGTCAGCACTGCCTCGCCCTCGCCCTCGTCGCAGTATTAAGCACTCGACGCTCTTCGGTGACAAGTGGGCCCCGCCAAATGGTTGACCTGCCCGTACTTTATGATTGGAGCCGCGGGCCTGGAATGGCTCAAATCACTTCAATCCTGGTCCTTCAACATAACCTAACCTAACCATTAAGATTGAAGAGTTGGCCAAGGTGGTCCCAATCCTATTGGGTTGCGTGCAACTCTGTCTGAAATGATTGCCTGTTGGGGTTAGGTTGGAAACCCGCAAATGAACCCTGAAGCTCCCTCAGCCGGTTCTACATTAGGTTGAAGGTTCCAGTGGGGTCTGGGGTGACCCAGCATACGTGTCTTATGCCACTCGACAAACCAGTTACGTCAGGTGGCCTGATGCTGGAGCAGTACTGAGAACCCTTCACTTACTGGTTGCTGTTGTCTTAGTGTGAAGAGGCGAGATTCAACTCAGTGCAGTAATGTTTCTTATTGCTGTACTTCATGTTGGTTGGCGTTACAAAACCTCTCCAGCATGAGACAGTCCAACAATATGGAAATAGATTACGTCAGTCAGACGGTAACCAGCTTATTTATGGCTCCGAGTAGTTGAAACGGGTTGAAGGAAAAGAACAGCTTCTGACCTTCTGCTCTTACTTCAAAACCACTCAACCCCAACTATAAACTCTGAATCAGAGTTAAGTTGGTTCATCATCATTTATGGCACTCGCAGAAAGACTTAGCGTCGTTGACTCCACACTTCTTCATTGGGGAACTTCTCATCTGTTGTAAATCATGACCACATAATTGACTGCCTTCTCACACCAGGCTTTTACATGGGCGTAGCTCCATCTCCATCCATCTGCCAAAAGATCCCATGTGGTGGAGTGAATTCTTGAATGAAAAGAAACCCTCTCCCTCACCTATCCCACCGCAAACTCTCCCTCCTCTTGTCACTCCTTCTTGTCATAATTTATCATTAATTCTCAATTTTGCTGTCTCTCCACAACCCTTCATGGCAGAAGACACTATCTAATAACTACATTTTGCGTGAATAAATATTTCCACCACTCTATGTCGTCCTTATCCTTATTGGCCCTCCTTCCTTCTCTCATGTTTATATAATTTTATCATCATTTTTCCCCTCATATGTGCAAAATAACCTTCTTTCCTTTGTAATTTAACCATCACTTCCTTCACATCATCTGTATTTTCCATCTCGTACCTGTGTCCCCCTCCATCCGCCCATGAGCCCTCCACAGAACCGGAAGGAATGTTATGGGTGAAAGACATCCCGCCCGCAGGCCCCTTACAGAGCAGAGGAATGTTGTGGGTGGAGAAATAAGAACGTCTCGCATGGTTACATACTGGTGGATGTGCTTATGGTAGACCTGATTTGGGAGTTACAGCGCTGTGTGGACGTGCGACTTTGTGAGCGTGCGACTTTATGAACGATGCGATTATATGGACGTGCGACTTTATGAACGTGGGACTATATGAGCTTGCGACTTTATGAACGTAGCTTTTGGACGTAGGTTTTGTGACGTGCGATTATGTACGAGCGACTTTATGAACAGCGACGTTATGAACTTGCGACATTCTGAAGGCAATGCTCTTAACAAGTATAAGATATTACAGTTAATTTTTGGACCACCTGAATATTGGGAATATGATCACGTATTAATTAGATTTTATCGATATTCATCTCTTGTTCTTGGGTGTGGGGTGGTGTGGTTTGGGTGTGGCCTGTAGTGGGTGTGGCCTGTGGGGTGTGGGTGTAGCCTGTGGGGAATGTGGCCTTTGGGGGTGTCCTGTGGCGGTGGTGTGGTCTGTGGCAGGGGTGTGGCTGTGGGTTGGTGTGGGGGTTGGGGTGTGTGTGGTGTGGGTGTGGTGTGGGGTGTGTGGGGGTGTGGTGTGGTGTGTTTGGGTGTTGTGGCGGTGGTTGTGGCTTGTGGGGTTGGTGTGGGGTTGTGGCCTGTGGGGTTGTGGCCTGTGGGGATATGGCTGTGGGGTTGGGGGTGTGTGTGGGTGGTGGTGTGGGGTGTGGGGGGGTGTGTTGTGGGTGTGTTTGGGGTGTTGTGGGGGGTGTGGTTGGGGTTGTGGCTGTGGGGTGTGTGTGTGTAGCCTTTGGGGTGTGTAACCTTTGTGTGTGTGTGGGTGTGTGTGGGGGGGTGTGTGGGGGGTTGTGTGTGGGGTGTGTGTGGGGTGCCTGTGTGTTGTGTGTG
Organism: Homarus americanus; assembly: GCF_018991925.1. Taxonomy (NCBI): domain Eukaryota; kingdom Metazoa; phylum Arthropoda; class Malacostraca; order Decapoda; family Nephropidae; genus Homarus; species Homarus americanus. The sequence continues at coordinate 4,557,106 of NW_024723833.1, read as the reverse complement.
GGGTGTGTGTGGGGGGGATGTGGCCTTGTGGAGGATGTGGCCAGTGGGGAATGGTCTGATCTTCTGAATATCATCATTTGTTTTCTATTTCTCTCCCAATTCCTGTCAGTTTCTCTCCTCACGTCGCCTCCCTCGCTCACCATTTTAATCTCCCTGTTGATATTCCTAACATCATCTCTGCGTTTATCTGCACCACGTTGCCTCCTCCCTCTCTCCTTTTCCTTTCCTCTCTTTTCCTCCTGTCTCCTCCTCCTCTCCTTCGTCTCCCTGTCTCCATCATTTACATATATTCATCTTCCATTATTGTAGCGGTATCTCACCCTCACCTTCATCCGATGAACACTGAACACGCTGGTTAATACAGTACACTTGTGGGTGATGTGAGGCTCAGCCCAGTTTGACTCCGACTGCTTATTCCTTTAAAGTGGGATTGGGGAGGCCACTAGGATTTTGTCCCAATCTCGATAATTAAGTTTGGTTTGGGGATTAGGACAGGAGGCTGTTTGGCCAGTCGGCAAAATACAGGCCAGTGTGCTGTTGTTTCGTAATGACCAGCTCTCAGATCTCTCTCACGAAAATTTGACCTTTCACCGTGACGTTGACGAGGCTACACTGAACTTAAAGCACTGTCTCGACTGTTGTGGCAGCTATTGTTAAGTCTTTTGTTATTTCACAGAATTGGCGTCTATCAATTACTAAGATATACATAATTTGTATTTATAAAAGTAAATATCTTAATATATTGACGCAAACACATTTATAAATTCGTATTCAAATATACATGAGATCAGACCCAACTGAGAGATTCGAGCCTTCGACGTTCTCAGCATGATTCAGGTGTAAATGTATTCAAAACATTCGCTGTATTGAAAACCTATAATCTGCTGCTCCACCCTTATGACACAACTAATAATATGTATTTTGTCCGCAGAGGACCTGGAGGAGCATCAGTCGTAGGCCCTGCTGGTAAGTGTCACGTGCTTTTGTTGACATTATGTTGTTGATAAAACCTGACCCCGTTGTAAAGCGGGTGACAGCCGCTGGGGACCCAGTATTATGGAGGGTGAGTTTTAAAGGGGATTTAACAAGGGGTTGCATACAGACGGGGGTTCAGATTGGGAAGATCCTAATGATAGGTTTGAAGACGGTTCTGTGGATTTAGTTTAATTTCTGAAGGATTATTCTTTGGTTCGTTAGGAGATTGACGGGAAGGCTTTATGATGGGTATCGAGATGGGAACATTGGCTAACATAGGACAGAGGCTTCATAATGGGTTCAGGGACTAGAGGATTCTCTGGCGTCATAACTTGTCATCGTTCATTTATATTCCATTGATCTTGGGGTGGTCGATACTTACTTTATTGAATGTTCGTTAACCGGATGTTCGTTAACCGGATGTATGTTGACTTGGAGTTGACAGTGAGTATGGGCAATATATCAATTAAGGTTTGGTCTTACAGTCATGTTTATCTTTATTATGTGTTTGTATATGTATAACAAACGCTTGAGATTCATCTGTGTGCCTGTGGTTAAATAAAGCCAATTAGATGCGTTCTCAGCAGCAAGGAAAGACACGACAGCGCTAGCAAGAGAGCAGGAGAGAGAGAGATGAGTACAAGGGGGTGGGGAGAGAAATAGAGATAAAGATAGCTGGGAATGATAAGCGTAGTGATAAGTTAAGTTTAAAAATTTATTGACAAAGCTTGGGTACAGTTAGTCATAAACAAGATTTAAAAAGGAGGAGGAAAGCTTGTTACAGTATGGATAATAAAGCAAATTGTTGTTATATATTGTGAACGTTTTATCCTCCTGATGACGTGACACAATGGGGATATTGTTATGGTTTTAGTAATTTTATGGTAATTGTGATCGGGTTTTATATCGTTACTTTAATAATAATTCAGCTCAATAATCCTACTTTGTAAACCCCTAAACCTTAACCTAACCAACCTTTTGTTTTCATCGTGTTTCCCAAAAATACGTAAAGTTTATTAATTGTATGTATATTTTTTGTGTGTGTGGAAAACCATCCATTACACCTGTGTATAACTTTTAGGATTATATTTTTTTCATGTACATTATCTAAAAAAAATATACATATTTTATATTTTTGCATTTTGGAAAATAAGTAATGCCATATATTTTTTGATGGGGAATCTATCTGGTATTTGTGTGTATAGATGTCCAAAAAATGGGCTTCGTGTGTGTTTGTTAAAATGTTGTCCCAGCAAACAGTGGTGGCTGGGTCGCTGGAAGAATGACTCTTTATAACTGAACCTGTTTTAATGAGCTGTGTGTGTGTTGTGGTGGACAGATACAGGAAAAGGGCAGATTTTTTTTTTTTTTTGGTGTGAGAGTTGACTGATCAGCAAGGACAGGTGTAATTGTGGGTACGGTAAATTTATTAATCAGATATGCACATGTAGTTACAGGTATAGGTATATTGGGTAATCAGATGTGCAGTTAATTACAGGGATAATCATATATACAGATACAGAGATACAGAGTACAATCAAAAAAATATTAATACAGTAACAAAACAAGTTCAGGGATTATGTTGGCACCATGACATCTGGTTGACCATGGTGTTGTTAGTTCCTGGAAAAAAGTGAAAGATTCATTAGTAACTTTAATGATGTACTTCTTTATTAATGTTTTGTTTTAGTTTGGTGATATGAACTTGGGTTCTAATATTAACAGTAGTAATATGAGCGTAAATCCATCACCTAAAGAAAGTATTTAAGACTAAAGTTTGGCTGACTGCATGTGCGTCCCCTCACCAACCCCCCTCACCTGCCACCCCCTCACCTGCCACCCCTCACCTGCCACCCTCCCTGCCACCCCCTCACCTGCCACCCCCTCACCTGCCACTCCCCTCTGCCCTCCCCTCACCTGCCATCCCTTCACCTCCACCCCCTCACCTGCCACCCCTCTGCCACCCCCCTCACCTGCCACCCCCTCACCTGCCACCCCCTCTGCCCCCTCACCTTGCCCTCCCCTCACCTGCCATCCCCTCACCTCCTGCCCTCCCCTACCTGCCATCCCCCTCACCTGCCACCCCCCTCACCTGCACCCTCCCCTCACCTGCCCACCCCCCCCCTCACCTGCCACCCCCCCTCACCCCCCTCACCTGCCCCACCCCTCACCTGCCACCCCTCTCACCTACCCTCCCTCACCTGCCACCCCCTCACCTGCCACCCTCCCCTCACCTGCCATTCCCCTCCACCCCTCACCTGCCACCCCCTCACCTGCATCCCCCTCACCTGCCACCCCCTACCTGCCACCCCTCACCTGCCACCCCCTCACCTGCCACCCCCCTCACCTGCCACCCCCTCACCTGCCACCCCCTCACCTGCCACCCCCCTCCCCACCTGCACTCACCCCCTCACCTGCCACTCCCCTACCTGCCCTCCCCTCCTGCCACCCCTCACCTGCCACCCCCCTCACCTGCCCACCTCCCTCACCACCACCCCCTCACCTCCACTCCCCTCACCTGCCATCCCCTCACCTGCCACTCCCCTCACCTGCCCTCCCCTCTGCACCTCCCCTACCCACCCCTTCACCACCCCCCTTCACCTGCCACCCCCTCACCTGCCACCCCCTCACCTGCCACCCCCCTCACCTGCACGCCCTCACCTGCCACCCCTCACCTGCCACCCCACTCACCTGCCACCCCCTCCTGCCACCCCCTCACACACACCCCACTCACCTGCCATCTCCCCTCACCTGCCACCCCCTCACCTGCCACCCCACTCACCTGCCATCTCCTCACCTGCCACCCCCTCACCTGCCACCCCTCACCTGCCACCCCGTCACCTACCCACCCCCCCCCTCACCTGCCACCCCGTCACCTGCCACCCCCCTCACCTGCCAACCCCTCACCTGCCACCCCTTCCTCCCACTCCCTCCCCTCCCCTCCTGCCACTCCCCTCACCTGCCATTCCTCCCCACCTGCCATCCTCACCCCCTCCCCTTACCCCTTTCACCTGCCCCTCTCTGCCACCCCTCATCCTGCCACCCCTCATCTCACCACCCCCCACCTTCCACCCCCTCCCTGCCACTTCCTCACCTGCCACTCCCTCTTGCTCACCTCACCCACTCCCTCACCTGCCACCCCTCCTCCACCCCTCACCCCCTCACTCACCTGCCCACTCCCTCCCTCACCCACCCCTCACCTGCCACTCCCTCACCTGCCACCCCTCCTGCCACCCCCTCCTCCCACCCCCTCACCCACCTCCTGCCCACCCCCCACCCCTCCTCACCCCCGCCACCCCCTCACCCACCCCCCTCACCCCTCCCCACCCCTCTGCCACCCCCTCTGCCCACCCCTCACCTGCCCCCCCTCTGCCACTCCCCTCACCTGCCTCCTCCTGCTTCCCTTTGCCCCTCCCCTCACCTGCCACCCCCTCACCTGCCACCCCCCCCTCACCTGCCACCCCTCACCTGCCACCCCTCTGCCACCCCCCTCACCTACTCCCCCTCACCTGCCACTCCCTCCTGCCACCCCTTCCACCCCTCACCTTTCCACACCTGCCACCCCTCATCTCCTCACCTTCCACCCCTCCCCCTCACCTGCCACCCCTCACCTGCCACTCCCTCTGCCACCCCTGCCACTCCCCTCTTCCCTACCACCCACCTGCCACCCCTTCACCCACCTTCACCTGCCACCCCCTCACCATTCCCTTCACCCCCTCACCTGCCACCCCTTCACGCCACACCCCTCCCCCTTAACCCCTCTGCCATTCCCTTCCACCCCCACTACCCCTCATCTCACCTGCTACCTCCCATTCCTTCCACCCCCTCCCACCTCCTTCACCTGCCACCCTCACCCACCCCCTCTTACCCCTCTGCCACCCCCTCACCTGCCCTCCACCCCTCTCTCACCTGCCACTCCTCACCTGCCACTCCCTCCTGCCACCCCCTCTGCCTCTCCTCCCCTCCACCCACCTCCTCACCTCACCTGCCACCCCCTCACCTGCCCTCCCTCACCTCCCCTCCCTCACCACTCCCCTCCTTGCCCTCCCTCACCTGCCACTCCCCTCTTGCCACCCCCTCACCACCCCCTCCCCTCACCTGCCACCCCTCCTGCCACCCCTCCTGCCACCCCCCTCACCCACCCCCTCACCCACCCCTCACCTGCCACCCACCTGCCACCCCCCTCACCTGCACCCCTCACCTCCCCCTTCACCTGCCACCTTCACCTACCCTTCACCTGCCACCTTCACCTGCCACCTTCACCCTGCCACCCCTTCACCTGCACCCCCTCACCTGCCACCCCCCCCTCACCTGCCACCTCACCCACTCCCACCTGCCACCCCCCTCACCTGCCACCCCCTCCTGCCCTCCTCACCTGCCCACCTCCACCTGCCACCCCTCCTCCTGCCCACTCCACCCCTCACCTGCCACCCCCCCTCCCCCCCCTCACCTGCCCCTCCTCCTTCCCTCCCTCACCTGCCACTCCCCTCACCTGCCACCTCTTCCTCACCTGCCACCTCCTGCCACCCCTCCCCTACCCTCCCCCCTGCCCCCTGCCACCCCTCTTACCCACCCCCTGCCACCCCTCCCCTCACCCCTCACCCACCCCTTCCCTCCTGCCACCCCTTCACCTGCCTCCCTTACCCCTCACCTGCCACCCCTCACCCCCCTCTTGCCACCCCCTCCTCACCTGCCACTCCCCCTCACCCACCCCTCACCCACCCCTCACCTGCCTCACCTGCCCTCCCTTTAGTACAGGAATGTGTGTGATGGTATCAGCTGCTGCCCAGTGAAATGGTCTCTAATCTAAAAATCTCAGATCTTGTTAGCCAGAATGATGAAGGCCTGAATACTTGTTTCTTGTAGATATTATTGTTGAGCAGGCTGGTGTGTGACCTACAGGCTATAGGGCGAATACTTGTGTGTTAAGACTATATATACTCCTTGCGGCTTAATATAAAATACGAAATATGTAATTATACAGAACTTCACTTAACTAAACGTTCTAAGAAATGGTGGACTTGGGAGAAAAATATGTTTAGAATGTCTTCAAAAATAGCCAACATTACTTTCGCCTGGCATGTGAACATTCTTCTAAATTTTGTTGTAGTTTCAATGTTATTTTTAATGTTATATTTTTAGTAAATTAGCAATTAGGTGCAGTCTTGCTTCTGAAGTACCGTGGTAGTCTCACGGGCCTGATAACCGTTAGGACAGTGAGGATATACACTGGACTGTATGTGTTAACCCCTGTGTGACACGAAGCAACGGCCGACTTACTGTAACTGAGTAAATCGAGATGTAATGCCGACACAGTTCCTCTGTGTAGCCTGTGGTTTAATAAATATTGTTGTATTAGTTCCGCCTTCCTCACCACTGTATTATCACGTTCTGTTCTGATTCTGTGTAGATTACAGTGTAGAAATGGTTTAATATTGCCAGGCATTAATACAGTAGTGTTTATTTCGTTACCAACAAGGAAATATAATAACGGTGGCAAAACGCTCACATACCGCCCATGGTTCAGTCTAGTAGCGTGGCTCTTCACAGCAGTGACTCTCAGAAAAGTGTCATCTGTTCCTCACTCTATTTTTAATATGTTGAATACCACTTCATGTATATACTATCTGTAGTTCAGCAGGATCCCAGGAAGCTCGAGAGTGTGTTGGGGGTGTTGCTGGGAATATAAAAATATTAGATTATGTAAAGTATGTTGGAATATGTAAAATAATGTTGGAGAGTGTAGGAGTAGTGTAGAAGTGTGTTGAGAAATGTGTAGTGTAAAATATGCTGAGTATGTAAGGAGTGTGGAGTGTAATATGCTGGGTGTGTGTGCTGGGAAGTGTAGGGTGCGTCTGAAAATGTAAGTGTGCAGGCTGCGTTTGGGATGTGTGGTGCGTTGAAGGCGTTGGGGTGTGTTGGGAGTCAAGCAAACACCTCACCAGGGTTCTCCAACTGCTCTTGGCTCTCATAGGTACACATAGTTATAGGGACTTAGAAATAGGTACACATAGTTATAGGGACGTAGAAATAGGTACACACATAGTCATGGGATTTAGAAATAGGTACACATAGTTATAGGGACTTAGAAATAGGTACACATAGGGACTTAGAAATAGGTACACGCAGTTATAGGGACTTAGAAATAGGTACACATAGTCACTGGGACTTAGAAATAGGTACACAGAGTCATAGGTATATTACATAAAATAATAATATATATATACTTTTTCAGGTACAGAAACTTTTTAAATCAGAAAAATACAGTAATGATCTTTTTTTTTTTGTAGTTAAGACCCACAAATACAGGGACTCGGTAATCTCGTGTAATGAAAATAGTTGCACAGGGGTCAGTATCCTCTCTTAAGTGTCTCGGGTTCATTACAGAAAAGAGGGGTTTAATGACGTCAGCTTCCCCGGGGGTCGTGAAGGTAATGGTCATAGTTACAATTATCGCGCCTCCTGCCACCTCCTCCTGCCAACTTGGAGCGCACATTTAACTGAACTAATTATAACATGATTTTTTTAATGCATTTTGTAAACCAGTTTATTGTTTATTTGTTTTACGGGTCATGGTTATTATTGTTATTCTTTATCGTTAATATTTGTAGTTATATTTGTTATTTTTGAGTTATTGTTCTTCGTATTATTATTTTTGTCCCTTTAATATTCATATTTTGTATTTAATTTTTATGCATCTCTCTGAAGCCTCGACATATATGAATCGTAATAAATAAATTTTAATAATAAATCAATATTATTATTAACCAGATTATGAATTAGGTTGGTAAAGTAATGAAAGGAATTACTCCATTACGATGTTTTTTGTCCATTGATCTGGATTAACACATACACGGACACACTCTCTCTCTCTCTCTCTCTCTCTCTCTCTCTCTCTCTCTTTCTCCCTCTCCCTCTCCCCCCTCTCTCTCCCTCTCCCTCTCATCCCCCTCTCTCTCCATCCCCCCTCTCTCTCTCCCTCCCTCTCATCCCCCTCTCCCTCTCTCTCATATTAGGGGATCCTTAAACACCTATTAGAACTGAAACCCAAAATAGGACTGTAGTATCTATTGGAGCTGTGGCCCATTAGGGTACAAGGACCTTTATAACTGGGGCCAAATTGGACTAGTTATCCATGACAGCTGAACCTTTTACGACTGGGACCTATTACAGCTGGGTCCATTGGATTGGGCGCTAATTGTAGAGGTTAGGTTAAGTTGGGCTTATCACGACTTGGGCCCATTACAGCAGACAGGGACTCGAGATGGTGTGTGTGTGTGTGTGTGTGTGTGTGTGTGTGTGTGTGTGTGTGTGTGTGTGTGTGTGTGTGTGTGTGTGTGTGTGTGTGTGTGTGTGTGTGTGTGTGTGTGTGTGTGTGTGTGTGTGTGTGTGTGTGTGTGTGTGTGTGTGTGTGTGTGTGTGTGAACCTTACCTAAGTTACTGCACAACTGATAAAGAACCCTCCAGTGTTAAAACCCGCCCAGCGAATGTTAACAAACCTATATATTACTGTTGGTACGCGTAGTATTTGCTCTGACTCCATTACACAGAAGAAACCGCTATGATCGTATAAGGAGGTGTATGTATGTATGTATGTATGTATGTATGTATGTATGTATGTATGTATATCAATGTATGAGTGGGGTAGAGCCCAGGATACGCTGTGTTATTGTTATGGAGGCTGTAAAACGAATATATCCTCCATCTTTTCTATCATCCTCCTCCTCCTCCTCATTCTCCTCAACTTCTCTCCCCCCTCTTCCATCTTTTCTCTCCTTATCCTCCTCCTGTCCCTCCTCCATCTTATCTTCTCTCCTCCTCCTCCTCCATTTCTCTTCTCTCCCTATCCTTCTCCATCTTCTCTCTCCTCTTCCTCCATTCTCTTCTCTCCTCTTCCTCCTTTTTCTCTTCCTTTCCTCCTCCTCCTCTACATCTTCTTTTTCTCCTCCTCCTCCATCTTCTCTTCTTTCCTCTTACTCATCCCTTTTCTCCTCCTCTATCTTCTCTTCTCTCCTCTCCCCTTTCTCTCCTCCCCTTCTCTCCTCCTCCTCCTCCTCCCGAGTGTGTCTTACTGATAATTGTCTCCACTGAAGAATATTAGGGATAAGAAGCAACACTTCCAGCAGGATACAGGTTGCCAATAACCACAGAGAGAGAAAACAATCGCCTTTTATTGTAATGGCAGATTGTTCAGTCAGGATTTGTGTTCTAGAGTGTTACAAGGTGTAAGGGGGGGTCAGGAAGCTGTTAGTTGAGGGAGGGAGGAAGAAGTACATCCTGGCCCATCACCAGTAGTTTTAGATAAGATATTTATTTAGTATTCGTCAAACGAGTTCACATTCACTCATCACGTGCTGTACAGGTGCACACATCCATCTTTTATCAGTTATGGTGTTAAAGACGCCTTCACTGTTTTGGGGTGACGTGAAGGAGAGTTTGATTCTGACGAGCCGAAGATCAGTGTCGCAGGGGTCCGAGCCACGCATGGCTCGGTGATGAGGACATCTCGACGATCTCTTTCTCTGACAACATTGTAGTCAATGAGATGTCAGTGTTTGGGTAGTGGGTGTTACCACGAACCCTTGAACTTGTCGGCCTGCCTAAACAAGGTGAGGTGTGCAGCCCACTTGCTGAGGAGTAGGCCGTTGGGATTACACCTGTCAACCCTGTTTCTCCCTGTGGTTCCCTGCCATATGTCAGCATCTCTGGCACTGAAGTCACCAAGGAGCACAACCTTATCTTCTCGGGGAGAGGTTAGTACTCTGTCAAGGTCGGCGTAAAAGGCCTCCTTGGTGTCATCATGAGGCCCCCGATGACCCCCTCCACAACACACGCAAATCTACATACACCTCATATCTATCTCTCTCTCTCTCTATCTCTCTCTCTCTCTCTCCACGCTGTGAGGGAATGTACTACAGCACGTGAGGTCCTTCATAACAACGTCTGAGGGATGTACTACGACTCTCAACATGGGTTTACAAAGGGGAAATCTTGTCTAACAAATCTGCTAACGTTTTTTAGGAAAGTCTTCGAGGTAGTAGATAATGACGAAAATTACGATGTTATTTACTTAGACTTTAGCAAAGCATTTGACAGAGTACCGCATCAGAGGCTTCAGAAAATTAAAGGCTCATGGTATCGAGGAAAGTTTTAAATTGGATAAAATCATGGCTCACCGATAGAACGCAGAGGGTCAGCGTAGATGGTGTTAAATCTGAGTGGGGCCGTGTAACCAGTGGGGTTCGCAGGGGTCAGTACTAGGCCCACTCTTGTTCATAATCTACATCAACGATCTAGATACTGGGATCAGCAGTGACATAAGCAAGTTTGCGGATGACACCAAAATAGGGGCAGCAAATTAATTCAGGGCAGGATGCAAATGCATTACAGGAGGATCTAAATAAACTGCAGGGGGTGATTAAGCTTAGCAAAATTGCAGCGGTGTAATATTGGAAGAACAAATACTTATAATGTATACAGCCTTAACAACATCAACCTAGAGCAATCGACTTGTGAAAGAGACCTTGGGGTACTTATGAGCGGACCTACGGCCTAGAAAACAGTGCGTTAATGTTCGAAATAAGGCAAACAGAGTATTGGGTTTTATATTTAGAAATGTAAGTAACAAGAGTGCAGAGGTCTTATTGCAACTATATCTTGCGCTAGTTAGGCTGCACCTCGATTATGCGGTTCAGTTCTGGTGCCTATTATAGAATGGATATAAATTCACTAGAGTCGGTGCAGCGAGAATGACAAAATGATTCGGGACTTAGAAACCTTCCATATCAGGATAGGCTAAAGAAACTTAACTTGCATTCCTAGAAAGACGAAAGTGCGGGGAGATATGATAGAAGTATTTAAGTGGGTGAAAGAATTAATAAAGGGGATATAGATAAAGTTCTTATAATATCCGAGCAGGATAGGACTCGGAGCAACGGATTCAAGTTGGATAAGTTTAGGTTTAGGAGGGATAGGAAGAAACTGGTTCACAAATAGAATTGGTGGAACAAAGCTTAGCAACTTTGTAGTAAGTGCTGGAACTCTGGAAAGTTTCAAAATAGATAGATTCATGGATGATAGAGAGTGGTAGTAACTCTCGACGGAGCTGCCATGCACAGGCCAACCGGCCTATTGAACTCCTTTGTGTTCTTATGTACAACGTAAGGCCTCAACACCATCTGTGAGATATATTACACCACGTGAGGCCATTCATAACACCATCTGTGAGGTTACTACACCACGTGTTTGCTGTTCAACACCTCAGCGCACGTGACCTGGCACCCTGTAACATTAATTTGTATGTTTTACTGTGTGTTTCTTGACCCTCTAATAAGCTTTTATTCCCCAAATGTCAATGTATGTGTTATTTTCCACTGTACATTATCAACCTTCGGGCTGCTGAACCTTTTCTATAAACCGTTTATTTATTATTATTATTATTATTATTATTATTATTATTATTATTATTTATTATTATTATTATTATTATTATTATTATTATTATTATTATTATTATTATTATTATTATTATTATTATTATTATTATTATTATTATTATTATTATTATAATACACAAACTACTCAGGCGCGCCATCTGTTCGTAAAAAGAACAACTTTTATGAAGCTTCAAAGTTCTATTATGTCCAAATGCTTCCAGGTCGGTGTCTGCCAACTTTTGTCCGCTACTGTATATAAGAGCTCGTTAGGTTTACAAACAATGTACTAAGACGGTGTAGGTGTACTAACAATGGTAAAGGAAGTCGATTGAACAAAGGTTATCCCAAGAAGGCTTTACGAGTTTATTTCCTGTACTTGCGGTAGTGAGGGAGAGACGCCACCTGACCCAGCAACAGCTTTGTCCATTGTCTCATTAGTTTCCCCAAGTGCTGTTATTATTGACGGGTTTTTAATAGACTGTATTTGAATAAAAATTAACTAGCTGACTTAGAATTATTACAAAACCATAATAAAAATGTCAGAGTTAATAATACCTTTAAGGAGATTAACACACGAGGTTTTCCGTTTCACTTCACACTTTTAACATGATGAGGTTAAACATAGCCTCATCAGCAACAAGGTATTTTGGTTTAATGTTATTTACTAAAATGTTTCCCTTGTGTATAATACCATGTTGGACGAGTTTGTAACATTGATTAGCGACTTAATTAATAATGTCGTATGTTATGTTCGCATCTGGGACTTTAATTAGTGCCATCATACCTGATTATACCTGTCAGGGGACCAGTCTTCCTGGCTTCTGGCTCCGTTATTTATTTATTTTTGCGTTATTGTTATTTTATTTGTTTTTTATTCTGTTTACTGTCATACCCTGCGCGGAAGGGAGGGGTGATGTTGCCCTTTTTTTGTCTGTCTGTCCGGCTGAGCGTTAGTCCGATGCATGATATCTCGGACACTTTTTCTGTGGTCCTGTTAAGTGACGTAAAACTAACCTACTACATATTCACTTTACTTTTGCTTGTTTAGTGAGCGAAAAGAGCAAGAACTGGCCAATGAACTGGCTAATTATATAACATGTAAACAGGTGATGTTTTTGACCTAGTTTATGGTGGAGCGCCGTTAAGTAGTTAGGGTGAGGTGAGACACAGTTCGGTGAGGTGAGGGTGAGGTGAGACACAGTTCGGTGAGGTGAGACACAGTAGGTAAGGTGAGGTGAGACACAGGTAAGGTAAGGTGAGACGCATTTAGGTGAATTGAGAAACAGTAGGTAAGGTGAGGGTGGGGGGAGACACGTGAGGTGAGGTGAGGGGGTGAGGTGAGGGTGAGGCGAGACACGGTAGGTGAGGTGAGAGTGAGGTGGAGACACAGTAGGTAAGGTGAGGGTGAGGTGGACACGGTGGGTGAGGTGAAAGTGAGGCGAGACACGGTGGGTGAGGTGAAGGCGAGGTGGGGAGACACGGTAGGTGAGGTGAAGGTAGGAGACACAGTAGGTAAGGGGTGAGGGTGAGACACGGTAGGTGAGGTGAAGGTGGGGTGAGACACGGTGGGTGAGGCCGGAGACACGGTAGGTGAGGGGTGAAGGTGGGGAGACACGGTGGGTGAGGTGAAGGTGAGGCGAGACACAGGTGAGGTGAAGGGGTGAGGCGAGACACAGGGTGGTGAGGTGGAGGGTGAGGGAGACACGGTAGGTGAGGTGGGGGCGAGACACGGTAGGTGAGGTGAAAGTGAGGTGAGACACAGTGGGTGAGGGACATCATCAGCCATTCCTCCCATTTCTGAGCTTTGCTTTTGTCACCTGAACAATGGTTGAAAACTGTTATGTCTGAATGAGGAGGGAGGGAGGGAGGGGGAGGAAGGGGTGAAGAGATTGAGGAGGGAGTGAGAGTAGGGGAGAGTGAGAGAGTAGGGGGAGAGGAGAGTAGGAGAGAGAGAGAGAGAGAGAGAGAGAGGGAGAGAGAGCTATCTCACTCACCAGGAGGTAAGAACACATTGTCGCCTCCTGTGGACCTCGCTCAAGGGGAGAGATTGTGTTGACATTGTGTGTGGGAGATGATTACCACACACCAGGTGATGGTCTACCCGGCTCACTGTGTGGATGATTACCACACACCAGGTGATGGTCTACCTGGCTCACTGTGTGGATGATTACCACACACCAGGTGATGGTCTACCTGGCTCACTGTGTGGATGATTACCACACACCAGGTGATGGTCTACCTGGCTCACTGTGTGGATGGTGATTACTGTGTGGATGATTACCACACACCAGGTGATGGTCTACCTGGCTCACTGTGTGGATGATTACCACACACCAGGTGATGGTCTACCTGGCTCACTGTGTGGATGATTACCACACACCAGGTGATGGTCTACCTGGCTCACTGTGTGGATGATTACTACACACCAGGTGATGGTCTACCTGGCTCACTGTGTGGATGATTACCACACACCAGGTGATGGTCTACCTGGCTCACTGTGTGGATGATTACCGCACTCCAGGTGAGGATCTACCTGGCTCACTGTGTGGATGATTACTACACACCAGGTGAGGAACTACCTGGCTCACTGTGTGGATGATTACTACACACCAGGTGAGGATCTACCTGGCTCACTGTGTGGATGATTACTACACACCAGGTGAGGATCTACCTGGCTCACTGTGTGGATGATTACCACACTCCAGGTGAGGGTCTACCTGGCTCACTGTTGATTAAAAGCCTGGCAATGGTGACCAGGTGCGGGACGTGACCTACTTTCTCTGGGACCTTCTGTGGGACCACCTATCTGAGCCTACTTTTTGTGTGTACAAATCCTTACTAGGCCTATTTTGTGTCCAGATTCTTTAGGCCTAATATTTATATCCAGATCTTTTAGGCCAACTTTTTGTGTCCAGATCTTTTAGGCCTACTTTCCTGGGCCTGTAGTCAAAACTTTCGCTGTCAGTGGAAGCGAATTAAATATAAGTTTGATATTCAACTTGAGTGTTTGGTCTTCGTTCAAACCTTATTAAGTGAGTGGAGGCGAACTGTCGGCCAGTGAATTTTTCTTTTTTACCCGAGTTTTTTTTTCACTTTTAAACATTAATGAAATGCTTTGTAGTCAGTGAAGGTAACCTGACGTTGACTTAGAACATGTCATCAGAGTATTTGGCCTTCAATCAGAAATAAGTGGATGAATTAATGTAACTCAGAATTAATGACTTTCTCGGGCTCTTATGGGACGATTAGGGAATATTGATGAAAGGTGTAGAGGAAGGCCCTGTGAGGTGAACACTGCTGTACTGTACCGTACTGTGCTGGTCCTGTGTTGGTTAATGGTGAGTCCTCGTGAAGATTACGAACCCCGCCTTATGTCGCCTAATGATTAAATACCCTTGCACTAGCCTAACCTAATCTGTCCTAACCTATTATATCCTAAACTAATCTATATTAATCATACCTAAGCTAATCTATCCTAACCTAACCTTACATAATTCAATCTAATCTAACCTAACCTAACGGAACATAACCTAGCCTACCTAACGTAACCCAGACATAACCTAACATATTCTAACTTAATATAACCCCCCCCCCCCACCTCCCATTTAACGTTAGTGTGCTTAATCATCAGGTGAAATAAACTGGTGCTCCTAATCGTGGCAGGATTCCATGGTGGAGAGGAACCTGTTGCCTTAAGGACCAACACTATGTGGGTCTACCTATACCAGCAATATTACGACCTTGATCAAGGCGCCATTACTGTGAACATTGATGACACTTTAACCGCTCATAGGAGCAATTATGGTGTGTTCAGGACAATAAGACTCTTGTCGTTGACGCGATGAGTATAATTCGGTCAAAACCTGTTAAAGAACAATTCACATATAACAAATGCTAGTATATCAGGACACACAGTTTGGATAGTACGATCAATGTACAGTATATAACCTGTTAACCTCCTAAATAAAACTCACATGTTACAACTGCTGATACATCAGGACACAGATTGTATAATATGATCAATATACAGTATATAAATACACTTATTAAAGTTATTTAGAGTTCTTAGAGGATTTAATAGTTCATAATCACCCTCACGTTTTGGAGTCTAGGGTTTGACCAACGAGAACAAATATAAATATCCTCCTGGTAGATGTTGGCAGAACGAAAATTCAAGATGTTGTCTCTACGGTAGACTCTGCTCCTCAGGCAGTCACACAGCTGCTACCAGCTCCATCTCGCTTAGTAAGCTATCCTGAGTTGTAAACAGTTTCTTCACTCAACATGTGGCCGGCACGTGGCGATAACAGACACAAATTACTGATTATCGAGAAAAATTGGATTTTGTTGCAATTTGTTGTTAGATGAAGTTAGTCCTTTAGTTGATGTGTTCATAGCACCTTGACGCACACATGGCTGGACTGTAGGTGATCTCCGGCCTCTACCTGGATGGCCGGGGTTGTTAATTACTAATATAGCAGGTAAAGTTGCTTCATTGTTTGTTGCAAGTCGGAAATTTGTATCAAGTTTGTATAATGAGAAACTATAAGGATATTATACGACATATAAAACTTGATGATAATAAAGTGAAACAAATTACCATGGCGAAGCACCTCAGCTCACCTGGTCACGCCCCCAGTGTTGCCACAGCCGGAAATAAAAACCTGCCGGGCAGACTCTTGATTTCTAACTTCATAATTGTTTCGTCCTCCGCATGTGACCGGGGTTCAGGTCTTCCCACTACTACCTCTTGGTTATAAGGGAGTCATGAGGGATTGTTCCTTCCTTGGTCGTCGTCACCGCTCTCGACAGGAGGGCCGTGGCTCAGTGCTGGTCTACTGGTGCCTTATAATTCATATTATTGAAAATTTTAACAACATAACCAAGATCGTTAATCGTGAAATTCATACATTGTTTTTAAATTACAAGAGGTATCGTTTGTAGTATAAAGCTATTTACTACATATTTTCCCGTCTACCGGCGAGATACCTGGAGGAGTTAAAGCTGAAAGTTATTAAATCCTCTAAGGTTCGCTCGACGCTCTCTAAATCTACTATAATATCCATTAGTCGCTCTATCTGTTTGCTAATGTTTTCAGCCACCCTGGACCCTAGGCTGAGAAGTTGGCCCGTGGTTCATGTACCAAACCCGCCAGATTATCAGAGTCCACTGCAGTGCCTTACTTCCAAAACTTACTTTAAGAACGAAAATAAAAAGTACCATGATTTTGCACCATAATATGTTCCCAACTAAGGTAACTGGCCTATGATATTATTTAACGAATGGAGTTTGAAATATTAAATAATGTATATATTAAAGGGTGTTCGCAGCTGGCAGTCTTATCGCCGCTGGTGATGTCATGGCTGCCACATTTCTCACACGCATCAATCAAATTTTGCAAAAGTAGTTACATATATGTTACTTGTTTTGATAGATACGTCATTGATATCAACATGAAATCTCCGGACCTCACTTATAAATAACAAAACAAAACAAAAAAGCTTTCCTCTGTAGTTGTCAATACAGTAAACTAAACTAAATAAGACTGTGATCCAGCTAAGTCTCGGATACATGTGAGGGGGATTTGTTGATGATTAATAGTGTATATGTTGTTGCAGTTTGTTTTGGGGACTCGACACATGTGAATATTGATGGTGAGTGATCAAACAACACACCTCTCAGATCCGCACCTGTAACACCGCCTCGAGCTGGTATCCCCCCCAACTAATACAGAAGTTTGGGTTAGGTTAGGTTAGGCTATAGATGGGTTAGGTTAGGTTAAGCTTGAGATAGGTTGAGCTAGAGATAGTTTAAGTAAAGGGGTAGGTTAGATGTGAATTAGGGTTAGGTTACTGGTTCGCTTTTCTGGTTAGGGATAGATTAGATTAGGGACTGTTAGTGTGTTAAGGTTTGGTCGGGTTAGGTTAAGGGATGGACTTAAGTTAGGTTCCT
The DNA here is from genome assembly GCF_018991925.1 of Homarus americanus. NCBI lineage: Eukaryota > Metazoa > Arthropoda > Malacostraca > Decapoda > Nephropidae > Homarus > Homarus americanus. Next base: position 4,539,743 of record NW_024723833.1, on the reverse strand, counting down.
TGGGTAGGTTCCGGGGAGTAAGAGTCGCTAAACGATGTGTACTGTCTTCACCTGAGTGTATAGTGACGTGTCTGGTAGATACATTAATACACATCATGGGTGGTGGACCTACAGCGAGTACGGTAATCCATATTTTCTATTATTATTGTTCATTAATTCTCAGATTCATGTTTTTCTCATAAGTGGAGACGTCACAGCATTAAGGTAATAACACAACTGATTTCTATTATTCGCTGAGACTCTACCGGAACTAGGAGCTGTGTGTGAGGCCCAATTACTGGGATAAATTTAACGTGTGAATCTTTGAGAACCAAACTCATGAAAGTTATTAAAGATGTTATCGGTAGACGAGGTGGATTTTCTCACTTAAATTATGTGAAAATGTCTTGGTGTTGAAGGTTTATAAAATTGAACCAATTAGTGACTTAAACGAGGTTGAGGCTGATCAAAGGATGGTTTATGTTCTCGTTGATCAAGACGGTGAATAAACTTGACAAACAATGTTTAACGACTTTGTAAATAAAGCTTAAATGACTTTGTGAATAAAGTTAACCCACTCAGATAATGAACTCCTGAATAAAATAAAAATAATTTGTAGTAGTGAGCTTGTGAATAAAGGAGGAGTCGGGTCCAAGGCACAAGACCTGACTCTCCCTATAGATTACTTGAAGATTAACCCCCCCTCCACCACCTGATGATTAAATAACCTAACACTATTTGGGAAGGGAGGGTTAGGTTAAGTTAGATTATGTTAGGTTACGTTAGATAATGTTAGGTTACGTTAGATAGGGTCAGGTTACGTTAGATAGGGTTAAATTAAATAACGTTAGGTTAGTTTAAGTTTTATTAGGTTAGGTTAAATTAAGGTAACTCTAGGGTGAATTAAGCTGGGGGGTCTAATCTTCAGGTGATCCGTCAGTATTACTCGAAATCTTCACTGTTTACAATATTCCAAAAGCAATTTCTTACTAGATCGTTCGTTCTTATTTCATTTACTGGCCGTCAACTGCTTGGTTATTGCGGCCGTATAATCCTGTTCGTTATAATCTTGTTCGTTGTCATCCTGTTCGTTATAATCTTGTTCGTTGTCATCCTGTTCGTTATAATCTTGTTCGTTGTCATCCTGTTCGTTATAATCTTGTTCGTTGTCATCCTGTTCGTTATAATCTTGTTCGTTGTCATCCTGTTCGTTATAATCTTGTTCGTTGTCATCCTGTTCGTTATAATCTTGTTCGTTGTCATCCTGTTTGTTATAATCTTGTTCGTTGTCATCCTAAAACTATATCTTGCTCTTGTGTCACCTCACTTGGATTACGCGGTTCAGGAGGACGAGAAGACTAATCTTGGGCATTAAGATCCTCGAGAGACGTAGAGTGAGGGGCGATATGATCGAGGTGTATAAATGGAAGTCAGGGTTAAACAAAGGTACTTAAACTATCCCACCAGGAGCGAACTCGTAGCAATGGTTTTAAATTGGACAAATTTAGATTTAGGCGCGAGATAGGTAAACATTGGTTTGTAGAGTAGTGGATGAGTGGAACAAGTTACCAACATCATCATTAAGTCGAACACTGGCTAGCTTCAAATATAGGCTGGACGAATATATGAGCGATAGGGGTTGGGTGTAAACGGGAATAGGCCCGCTGCAGTTTCCTCCATTCTTATGTTGCCATGTTCTTATATTCTCAGCACAGAGGGCGAAGGGCATTATTGGTTTCGTTAGTGTGTTTGTGTGTGTGTTATCCAAATCTAAAGGGACAGTTGACCGATATTGTTGAAATTTTTGTAAATGGGTTGATTAATAAGGTCACAGGTCAACCATCAAATTGTGAGGGTCGAAGATATTGTATATGTTCTTTTATTTATCTTTAATTAATTTCCTCCCAAATGACGTGAGGTTACATCAGTTTTTCACTTGCCCTCCAATTTTTTGTGCTTTTTTGTATGGCAAAACGATGAGAACCATTTATAAATGAGAATAATTTTTTCATAATAAAATAACTTGTATCCTGACTGAGGAGTGAAGCCTCGTTTACCTGTAGTAGAGGACTTGTAGTAATAATAATAATAATTAACGGTTTATTTAAAGAACATAGCAGACAAAGGAGTGGAAATACAGTATACAGTCAATAGAGATAAAAAAAGTTACATAAACATGGAATGCGTCTGTTGATTAACAAGTAATATAGAGATGACGTAAGTGATAAATATATAATGACAAAGGGGAGAGGGTCATTAAACAAGGAATTTCAGCACAGTTACAGTACATAAGTTATATTAGCAGGAAGCGAACAACTACGAGTTGTTGATTATTTTTACAATGGTTGGAATTGGACTCTGTGTGTGTGTGTGTGTGTGTGTGTGTGTGTGTGTGTGTGTGTGTGAACATGAGCTGTCAGTTTTATGTGCCCAATCGTGACTGTGGTAATTTATTTTGATTGAGCTGGAGAATTTTGTTCTATAAATAACTGTTCGTCATTGATCGTGCGGGGCCCCGGTAAACGAACTCCATTAATTTACCTGTTTGTGAACGCTTGTCATTGAACGCTTGTTATTGAAGGCATGACAGTGAACCTTATTTAAAACGCCTACCTGTGAACGCCTACCTGTGAACGCCTACCTGTGAACGCCTTCCTGTGAACGCCTACCTGTGAACGCCTACTTGCGAACGCCTTCCTGTGAATGCCTACAATACTGTGAATGGCTGTGAATACTGCCTGAATGCATGTGGTTAATAAGCATATACCTGGATCCTTGCACCAGTGGAGTTACTTGTGTATATATATATATATATATATATATATATTTATATATATATCTTGATAAAATCACACGGAAAATGGAAACAACAGAACACCTTAGCACAATGCTGTTCAAGACATCTTCAGAGGCAGCTGGCGCACTCTGAAGATGTGAACAACAGAACCAAAATTATCACGTTTGCGTGTGGATTTGAAATAAACTATATATATATATATATATATATATATATATATATATATATATATATATATATATATATATATATATATATATTTTAAGTAAAATTTATAAATATTTTAAATATATATAGACTTCACGTTCATAATACTCATTAAACGTAGGCTAATGAACTTCCCGTTTGAACGACATATAAAACCCTTAACTGAAGCATTACCATACACAAAAATCTACACACTACCTGAAGTAAACACGTTATTATAGTGTCATTCTTTTTGAGGTCATACAGGACTAAAGGTTATTTGTTATCTCGGTGTGTGAGTGATAGAATTAATATAAAAAAGTTACAAAAAGTGAATTGATTGGGTTCTGTGTTGACGAAGATCTGGACTAATTGGTGAAGTTGAGGAGGGTACATGAGAGGTCATCAGGTCAATAATTTTATTAAAGTTTGGCTACGTGGTGAAATTATTGGTGAAATGGTTATTGGGGAATAATATACAGTACATGCATACATGTATACTCGCAAGGATGCATGTAAACTCGTACTGATACACACACACACACACACACACACACACACACACACACAACATAATCATCTTTTGCCATTTGTGTTCTGACCTCACTAGGGAAAGGTCACGGCAGGGTTCGCTCCCGAGGTATAATTATATATCAGATATGGCCAGCGCTATGTGTGGTCTGGGATCTGCGAGTTTGTTGGCCAAGCTGAATGGGCCATGGAAGAATTGGAGAGGGCCAAGGAAGAAATAGAGAGGCCATGTTGGAGAGCCTGAAATTAAAAGAAGAGATGGCGAGATTGAAGGGAGGCGGACAGGGAAAGCCAGTGTCTGACGAAAATTCAAGAAAGCCAGTGTCTGACGAAAATTCAAACGAGTGGAAGGTTGTAAGGAGAGGGAAGACCAAACTGGTGATGAAGAAACACACCAAGGATATGTCAACAACGACATCAGTAGCTAAGGTACCAACTCATTCAGTCCCTTGATAGACGAATGGACGTTAGTACAGTCAGGACAGGGCTGACAAGGAAGGTATAAAAACTTTAATTGTTGGTGACTCACAGGTAAGGTACTTGGACAGGGCTTTTTGTGGTAAAAACATAAATAGGATGAGGGTGTGTTTGCCAGAGCTGGGGTGGGGGATATAGTTGACAAGATGGACAATATCTTGTCTGGTAATGGGAACAAACCCATTATCTGCCCCAGTGCAGGAGGCAATGATATTTTCGGTGGAGCAGGAGCTTCTTGATAAGTTCAAGGCAGCTATAGATCGTATTAGGACTAGAGATCCCTATCATATGCTGTGTCCTGCCTAGAAGAAGAGATGGCAGTGAATGGTTGTCAAGGGCAGTTGGTGTCAACGACCGTCTTGACAGATATTGCAAGTCAATATCAGTCCCATTCATTGACAACTGGGACAACTTCTACGGCAGAAGGGACCTTATGCTAGGATGGGGTGCACCTGTCTCGGGATGGAGTAGCAACCCTGGCTGGGGTTTCTAGAGGGGCAGTTCAAAAGATATCGAAGTCTTTAAACTGCTAGGAGAACATATGAGCATGGGGGTGAAGGAGAATGCAGGGAGCGGGTAAACAAAGTGAAAGATTACAGGAAAATAAGGAATGATGACAAAACTAAATTAAGCAGGGAATTTAAAACTAAACGCGGTAAGGGGAGGACTCAGAACACTACTAACTTAAATGTATACTACGCGAACAGTAGAAGTGAGAAACAAAATGGATTATATTAGGGCCTTGGTATGTACCCGAAAAAAATCGATATAATAGCATTCACTGAAACGTGGATCAACCTAGACTCACGTGAGTTAACCGGTCGAATACCAAATTGCGGGCTACAAACTGTTCCATACCGATAGGCAGACCAGGAAAGGAGGCGGAGTAGCAATCTATGTTAG